>NW_027141369.1:1238214-1547767 GCF_036365525.1 Heterodontus francisci | reverse complement strand
GAGGTTGAGGGGGGACCTGATTGAGGTGTACAAAATCATGAGAGGTATAGACAGGGTGGATAGCAAGAAGCTTTTTCCCAGAGTGGGGGATTCAAATACTAGGGGTCACGAGTTCAAAGTGAGAGGGGAAAAGTTTAGGGGGGATATGTGTGGAAAGTTCTTTACGCAGAGGGTGGTGGGTGCCTGGAACGCGTTGCCAGCGGAGGTGGTAGACGCGGGCACGATAGCGTCTTTTAAGATGTATCTAGACAGAAACATGAATGGGCAGGAAGCAAAAAGATACAGACCCTTAGAAAGTAGGCGACATGTTTAGGTAGAGGATCTGGATCGGCGCAGGCTTGGAGGGCCGAAGGGCCTGTTCCTGTGCTGTAATTTTCTTTGTTCTTTGTTCTTTAGTTGGAGTCATACCTAGCGCAAAGGAATATGTTGATAGTTGTGGGTGGCCAATCATCTCAGTCCCAGAACAGCACTCAGGAGTTCCTCAGGGTAGTGTCCTAGGCCCCAACCATATTCCATTGCTTCATCAATGACCTTCCCTCTCTCATAAGGTCAGAAGTGGGGATGTTCGCTGATGATTGCAAAATGTTCAGTAGCATTAGCAACTCCTCAGCTACTGAAGCAGTCCGTGTCCACATGTAGAGAGACCTGGACAACATTGGGCTTGGGCTGATAAGTGACAAGGAACATTCAACCCACAAAAGTGCCAGGCAATGAACATCTCCAACAAGAGAGAATCTAACCATCTCCCCTTGACATTCAATGGCATTACCATTGCTGAATCCCTCACTATCAACATTCTGGGGGTTACCGTTGAGCAGGATCTGAATTGGATCAGCCATATAAATACCGTAGCTACAAGAGCAGGTCAGAGGCTGGGAATTCTGCTGTGAATCACTCACCTCCTGTCCACCATCGACAAGGCACAAGTCAGGAGCGTGATGGAATACTCCCCATTTGCCTGGATGAGTGCAGCTCCAAAAACACTCAAGAAGCTCAACATCATCCAGGACAAAGCAGCTCGCTTGATCAGCACCCCATCCACCACCTTAAATATTCACTCCCTCCACCACCAGTGAACAGTGGTAGCAGTGCGTACCATCTACAAGATGCACTGCAATAACTCACCAAGACTCCTTCGACAGCGCCTTCCAAACCCATGACCTCGACCACCGAGAAGGACATTGGATGCGTAGGAACACCACCATCTGCCAGTTCCCGTCCAAGCTACACACCATCCTGACTGGGAACTATATCACCGTTCCTTCACTGTCACTGGATCAAAATCCTGGAACTCCCTTCCAAACAGCACTGTGGATTTACCTACACCACATGGACTGCAACAGCCAAAAAGGCGGCTCACCACCACCTTCTCAAGGGAAGTTAGGAATGGGCAATAAATGCTGGCGTTGCCAGCGATGCCCACATTCCGTGAAAGAATAAAAAAGAGATTTGCCACAACGGGAGCAGGGTGAGGGACTTCAGTGATGTGGAGAGATTGGAGAAGCTGGGGTTGTTCTCCTTGCAGCAGAGAAAGTTCCGAAAAGATTTGACACATTTGTTCAAAATCATGGAGGTTTTCAATAGTTTAAATAAGGAGAAACTGTTTCCAGTGGTAAAAGGGTCAGTAAGCAGAGGACACAGATATCAGGTGATTGGCAGAAGAACCAGAGGTGACATGAAAAACCATTTTTTACACAGTAATGTGTTGTGATAAAGAAAGAAAAGACTTGCATTTATATCGCACCTTTCAAGACCACTGGACATATCAAAGCACTTTGTAGACAATGAAATACTTTTGAAGTGTAATCACTGATGTAATGTCAGAAATGCAGCAGCTAATACCCACAAACAGCAATGTGATAATGACCAACTGATATGATTGAGGGGCAAATATTGATCACAACACCAGGGAGAATTGCTCTTCACTTGTTTGAAATTGCAGCATGGGATCTTTTACATTCACCCAAACATGCAGACCAGGTCTTGGTTTGACATCACACCTGAAAGGCAGCACCTTCAACACCCTCAGTGCTGTACTGGAGTGTCAGCTGTGAACTCTGAACCCAGAAGCTTGTGATTTCGAGGTGAGTGTGACCAACTGAGCCACAGCTTTTCCCTGAGTCTCAATCCTTCTACCAACAGTTTCTCTCTATCGGGTCTGTCACGACCCCTCATGATTGTGAACACCTCTATCAAATCTCCTCTCTAAGGAGAACAACCCCAGCTTCTCCAATCTATCCACATAACTGAAATCCTAACCACACGTTGCAGAAAGGAATTTTTCCTCAAGTTCTTTCCAGTTTTGTGAGTCACATTAAATCTGTAACCTTCGGTTATTGACGGTTCAGCAGTGAGAAACAGTTCCTCAGTATTTACTCTACCTCAAACCTTCAAGGAAGCTCTGCAAAGTAACTGAAAATCAAGTTGTCAGAAGTGGGATTTAAACACATGCCTCCAGTGAAAGCTGCAATCTGAACAGAGAAGCTGAAAACGCTCAGTCACCTCAACTGTTCAGACATATTGCGAGAGTGGTTAGCAAAGCATGTGGCATCTTGGGCTTTAACAATAGAGACATTGAGTACAAAAGCAGGGTTGTTATGCTGAACTCTGGTTAGGCCCCAATTGGAGTGTTGCATCTAGATCTGCTCACCAATCTTTAGAAAGAATGTACGGATTCTTGAGAGGATGCAGAGGAGATTTACCAGAATAGTTCCAGGGATGGAGGGTTTTAGTTTCAAGGTTAGGTTAGAAAAACAAGGTTTTTTCTGCCTGTATCAAAGGAGATTGAGTGGAGAATTGATAGAGGTGTCGAAGGCTATGACAGTTTTAGATAAGTTGGCAAGGAAAAATTGTTCCCATTAACTATTGGTACAAGGACTAGGGGATTCAGATTGAAGGTTTTGGACAAGAGACGCAGGGGGAATGTGCGGAAGAACTTTTTTACACAGTGATTGGAAATGATCTGTAACTCGCTGCCCCCGAGGGCGGAGGAAGTGGAGACAATCGTTGGTTACAAAAGGAATTTCGATGGGCATTTGAAGGAAATAAATTTACAGGGCTAGGGGGATCGAGCAGACGAGTGGGACTGACTGGATCGCTCCATGGAGAGCTGGCCTGTACTCGATGGGGCGAATGGCCTCCTTCGATACCACAAATGACCCAATGACTCGATGAGTCTATGTCACTCTCAGAATCAAGACAACAGAGTGACAGATTTAACACAACATTATAACATATGTTTGGTTTGACAAATTCAATAATAACTCGTCTCCACTCCTAGTATTTCTAAATCCCACACATTCACTACAATGTGAACAATTATTTCCTGTTGTCTCTCTCTCTCACATTTGTAAACTTCACGATATTGGAGTGAGGTGACATCTACTGGCGGGAAGCAAGAACTGCAATCAAGCAGCAGAAACTCCACAGTCTGTCAGGGTGAAAGAAACATTGCAATATGAGGAAATAGTGAAGGGGTTTGATCGGGTTGATGGAAACATGATTCCACTTGTGGTATCGTATGAAGCAAGGGCCGGAAATATAAAATTGTCGTTAATAAAAGAAATGAGGAATTCATGAAAAATGCATTTGCTTCGAGAATGGTTAAAGAGATATACAGCACTGATATAGGCCCTTTGGCCCACTGAGTCTGCACTGACCATCAACCACCCATTTATACTAATCCTATGTTAACCCAGAATTCCCTACCACATCCCCACATTTCTCCTCTCACCTACCCTGGGGCCAATTTACAACAGTCAATTTATCTATCAACCCACAAGTCTTTCGTTGTGGGAGGAAACCAGAGTACCTTGTGGAAGCCCACATAAACAACTTGCAAACTCCACACAGGCAGTATACAGAACTGAATCGGGGTCATTGAAGTTGTGAAGCTACAGTGCTCACCACTGCACCACCCTTAGAATGTGGATAGAGTAAAAAGTGAGATTGGATGGACAGAAGCAGTCTGAAAAGATGGCTCAAACAAAAGGTGAAAACCCTGAAATGTTAACTCTGTTTCTCTCTCCACAGATGCTGTCAGAGGTGCTGAGTATTTCCAGCACTTTCTGTTTTTATTTCAGCTTTGTAGGATATTGTTTTGATCTGAAAAAAATGCATGATCGGCTGTGGGTGCCAGTGAAATTCCACAGGAGCGAATACAAACCATGCCAATGGTGGCTTGTTGGTCCAGGGGTATGATTCTCGCTTTGGGTATGTAATTGATTAATATGTGAGAGGTCCTGGGTTCAAATCCCAGACGAGCCCTTCTCTGTTGCCATTTTTAGTTTAAGGTCATCGATTGCTTTCAGCCTTCCAGAAAGCGGAATCGATTTCCAAACTGAGCCTGCTTGAGGACAGGGGAACTGGATTCAAAGAGCTTGTCGACAAAATTGAAATGAACAAAATATACAGATTGTCAAGTGGGAATATAAGGTTGCAACAGTAACTAAAGGCCTGCTCGGGTCAGCAAATGAAACCCGACCCAATCCTGACAGCACCGCATCCGACCTGGTCCGAGTCCTTTCATTTTTTTCCCGTGCCCGAACTGACCACCAGAATGTTCAGTTGAACTTGCTTCCGTTTTTCACTTTTTAAGCTTGTGCAGGTAAGCAACAAATACTGTAACTGGACTTGAAAGGTTGTTTAAATGTACATTAAGATTCGAGCTACGTACCGGAGGTGATGAGCTGAAGATTGTTACCATAGAAGTTAGTGATTGTGAGGTCACTAGTTCAAGAGAAATTCATGGAGTTGTGCCCAGACAGGTTGTCCCACACTGTATTGATTAAAATATTGCCCGAAGGCGAGAAAATATCATTATACATTCCCTAGACTCCTGCTTTCCAGGTTGAAATACTTTCTGCAAGTTTATCCAGAGAGCAGCTGAGATGCAGAGACCAGGAAGGTCTTGAGTGATTAATTATTATAAAATATACATTCTTATATTAAAGAGATTGTGCTCTACCTTCGATGGAATCGCTCACTGCAGACTAGTGCGGAGTGTTTCCCACCTTGACGTCCTGGCTGTCACTGGATCTTGAGTCCAGGCCTCTGGATTACTGGTCCAGTAATCTTTGAAATTTCTCCCTTGATCTAATATTTTAATCTGGTAAGTCAGATTTTACAAAAAAAAATTAAATGATTTAAGACTGCTTCATGTTCAGCAGTGCCAAATGAATAAAGAAATTCAAATATATTCAAAATTATATATCAACTATTAAATACTAATGCCCAGCTTTGAATACAAAAAATGCCTCTAATTGTGTTCTGGTCTGGAATGGAATTCTTCAGTGTTTCTGTTTAGCTTGGATTGACTCATCGATTTTTTTGTTTTTCACTTTGTCGATGCCTTTGAATAATTGTGGATCCTTCTTCAGGGTGTCTTCTTTCACCAGGGAGTTCTGACCTCTGATGATGTTGATCGTAATCAGCTTCAATTTGCTGATAGTTTTGGAAGTGAGCAGATTTCCTTTGCCTGAGTTTACAACATGGAACTTAGTCTGACGTGTGGACCCATGGGAGGATTTGAAAGCTGCCCTTGCATTGGAGCATACAGTTGCATCCATCAAAACAGAGGTACAGGAGAAGTGACATATTCAGTTCAGTCTGTCGATCATGGGACTTTTAATCTCAGGGTTGTGAGTTTGAGCGCCATTTAGTTTTTCCACTTTTTAGGCTTCATTAGCAGAGAGTACAAGGAGTGTTTGAAATGAAATTCAACAACAGTATGAGAAACGCTCTCTTTCATTCGGGACTCTTAACTCTCTGCAGCATCTCGCTGTGAAAGATTGAACTTTATCTCATTTCTTTTTCAGCTGGGAGTCAGTGCGGCTCAGTGGGACTTCTGGCTGTCTCCCACCTCACAATTCATCAGTGCTGAGAAAGCAATGGGAAATATTACTCATGGCTGAGTAAGCAGAGGACACCGATTTAAGGTGAATGGGAAAAGAACCAAAGGCAACATGAGGAAAAACCTTTTTTTATGCAGCAAATGGTTAAGAGCTGATATGTACTGCCTGAGAGTGTGACGGAGGAAGATTCAGCCATCGCTTTCAAAAGGATATATGATAATTATCTGAAGGGAAATAAAATCAGCTTTTCATGGAATACATGAGGATGTGGCATGAGCTGAGTTGCTTGTGCAGAGAGGCAGCACAAGCACGATGAGCTGAATCCCTCCTTTTGTGCTGTAAGTATTCTGTGATCTATGATTCTATACAAAGTGAAACCAACACTCACATCTGAGAAACTGACAGGTACCGTGTAAACCCCACACTAACAAACCAGCAAATGCCAGGGACAGAGTAAAACCAACAGTCCCAGACAAGAAACTGACAGATACTGTGTGAAACCCAAAAATCACTTATCAGGATTTGGCAGTTAATGTGTAAAAACCTCTCTTCAATATCCATCCTGCAAGGTACAAAGAAAATTAGGTACAAACCCAGGCTCATACTTCGAAGACTGAGAGATAAAGAGCAAAACACAGACTCACCTACAAGAGGCTGACAAGTACAGAGAATAAAATAGAGGGGGTGCAGATTAAAAACACATGCATGTAACGGATACTGATAGGGATAGAATCAAACCCTTTCTCACACATGACACGAAAATTGGTGGTGTCGTAAATAGTGAGGAGGAAAGCCTTAGATTACAGGCCAATATAGATCGTCCGAGGCAGAGAATATAAGAGCAGGGAGGTTATGACGGAGCTGTATAAAATGCTAGTTAGGCCACAGCTGGAGTACTGTGTACTGTTCTGGGCACCACACGAGAGGAAGGATGTGATTGCACTGGAGAGGGTACAGAAGAGAGTCACCAGGATGTTGCCTGGGCTGGAGCATTTCAGCTATGAAGAGAGACTGAAAAGGCTAGCGTTGTTTTGCTTAGAGCAGAGAAGGCTGAGGGGAGATAAGATTGAGGTTTACAAAATTATGAGGGGCATTGATGGGTTAGATAGGAAGAAACATTTTACCTTCGCGGAGGGGTCAGTAACCAGGTGGCATAGATTTAAGGTAAGGGGCAGGAGGTTTAGGTGGGATTTGAGGAAAAAAATTTTACCCAGAGGGTGGTTGGAATCTGGAACGCACTCCCTGAAGAGGTGGTAGAGGCCGGAACCCTCACAACATTTAAGAAGTAACTGATTCGGATTTGGAATGAATTGTCTGACAGGGTGGTGGAAACAGATTCAATTATAACTTTCATAAAGGAATTGGAAAAATATTTCAAAGTGAATTTCTCCAGGACTATGGGGAAATAGGCAGGGGGTTGGACTAATTGCATCATTTTTTTCACAGATTCAGCACAGGCACAAAAGACCGATTGGCCTCCTTCTGTGCTGTATGATTCTATGAAATAGTGACAGTCAGGGCAAGTCTGTATAAGAAGGAGAAATGGAGACAGGTCAGGGAGAGCACATCACCAAAACTGGAGATACTACATTGGACAGGGAGGGTCAGAGGGGGAGAGAGCATGTACATACTGTCAGAATCAGCACCTTCAGGGGAGGAGAGGGAGAGGAACCAGTGAGTGTAGAACTGAACCCAGCCAGAGTCAACCTGCTGAAACACCAGTGAGTTCACACTGGGGAGAGATCATTCACCTGCTCCGTGTGTGGGAAGGGGTTCACTCAGTCATCCAACCTCACTGAACATCAACTTGTTCACACTGATCAGAGACCTTTTCAATGTCCTGAATGTGAGAAGAGCTTGAAAAGCAGTAACGATCTGCTGAAACACCAACACATTCACTCTGGGGAGAGGCCGTTCCCCTGCCATGTGTGTGGGAAGGGATTCACTCAGTCATTCAATCTGCTGCAACATCAGCAAGTTCACATGTAACTGTAGGGGTTGGATTCTGCTGTTGTTGCTGCTATTCATCACTTTCAGAGACAAAGTTGGGTCTTTCTTTATAACCAGTGTAGTCCAGAGCAAAAGCGTCTTCTTAATGTTGAGATAAACGGGAGAAGAAACCGGGAAGTGGCGGCGAGGATGGGGGAGGTGCTGCACCATCACTTTCCGGAGTTCCGAAGAAGGGTCACTGACCCGAAACGTTAACTCTGCTTCTCTTTCCACAGATGCTGCCAGACCTGCTGAGTGAATCTGGCATTTCTTGTTTTTGTTCCACTATTTCTTCCCTGGCTTCTTTCAACAGCCTGGGGTACATTTCATCTGGTCCTGGTGATTTATCCACATTCAAGGATGCTCATCCCATTAAGACTTCCTCTCTCCTTAAGTTATCAAGTCCAATACTTCACACTCCTCCTCCTTAATAACAATATCTGCATCACCCTCTCATTCGGGAAAACAGTAAAGTATTCATTAAGGATATTGGCAACATCTTCCACCCCGATACAAAGGTTACATTTTTGATCTTTTCTGTGCCCTGCTGTTTGCTTCGTTGCCTCTGACTCTAATGTTTTGATGCCACATCTTTGGGGCCATTGTTATTTTGTTTGTCCATGTTCTTTCCTGCTTTCTGTTTGCTCTTCACCGCTGCTTCCAAACGCCTCCAGTTCAGTCAAAACAGAAATTGTCAGAAGTGGGATTCGAACCCACGCCTCCAGTGGAAATTGCGACTTGAACCCAGCGCCTTAGACCGCTCAGCCATCCTGACGGCTAGCGATGTACTATCAATGCTAAGGAAATTATTCATTCTTTGTGAAAGTATTTGTGAGATTGTGGAAATGTCTGGAAGAGGAAAGAAAAGCGGGAAAGCTCGGGCCAAGGCCAAGCCTCACTCCTCCCGGGCTGGACTGCAGTTCCCGGTGGGCCGTGTTCACAGGCTCCTGAGAAAGGGTAACTATGCTGAGCGTGTGGGTGCCGGAGCCCGGTCTATCTGGCTGCTGTGCTCGAGTATCTGACCGCTGAAATCCTCGAGCTGGCCGGTAACGCGGCCCGGGACAACAAGAAGACCCGCATCATTCCCAGACACCTGCAGCTGGCCGTCCGCAACGACGAGGAGCTCAACAAGCTGCTGGGAGGGGTGATTATCGCTCAGGGCGGGGTGTTGCCTAATATACAGGCCGTACTGCTGCCCAAGAAAACCAGCACTCAAGAGCTCCCAGAAAAAGTAAAGCGGCCAAAATGTCATCTAATAAACCAAAGGCTCTTTTCAGAGTCACCCACAGTCTCTGTGAAAGGACTGGTTACTGTCAGGAGGGAGTCAGAGATGGAGTTATTGTAACAGTGGATTGACCTGTTTCACATCTGTCCAGGTGTGTTTTCAGTTCCCTCTCTGGATTTCGCTCTGTTTCTCTGCTCACACATCTCCCCCTCTAGTTAAGTGAAGAACTGAACTACAGGGTGTCAGAATCAACAATTTAATAAATCCCGCTGCCTTCGATTTGATAAATCCCGAGATTATCCCGGTACATTAACGGGAACTGGTTCGGAGCTGATGAATTAATTTAATAATGGAAGTGTCCGGGTTAATTCTCTGTTTTTTATTTGGACAGTTTGAATTGTGTGTTTTTTTTTTCTCTGGTGATCTGAGCGCCGCTTCTCAATGAGAATCTGCTCCCAGAACAGAGTAAATGCAGGAAGGAAGAGACCATTCTCGGGCTCTTTGTTTCTCTCCTAACCTGATCTGTTTCGACCGCACTGTTCCCAGTGGACGGAATCAGTGAGAGTAGTGCACACACAGGAGCTGAGTCCATTGCAGCGCTTTAATATGTGCCTTCTCCCCGGCCCTCCCTATTCTCCGGACACAGAGCTGTCTGTTTCCCCCGGCGGCGGGATAGAGTCGGGGATTCTCTCCCCGCAGTGTCAGGGTCTGCAACCCCGGGGAACTGGCGGTTTCAGTCAGAGTGACCGAGCTGCCTTACATATCCTGTGTACTAATCTCGAATGGATTCAAATATTAGTGAACTCATTGGGTAATGTTTGTAAATAACCCTCATGTGAACGGACCCGGCTCCATTAATGCCTTCCAAATAAAACTGGGATCCATTTATTTTCCCCAAATGCCAGCTAACGGATCCCAGGAGCGGGGTTGAGATTGTGCTGAGCAGCAATGAGTCTCCGGAAATGCTGCTTTCTAAATTCCAGATCAGCTCTCAGTCCGACAGGCCTTTCGGGAAAGTGATGTGACTAAACAGAAACCATGTGGCCGCCCCTTCAATCTAATGGGTTTGATGATGAACAGAGATGGCAGCTCTTTCCTTTGCTGATTTGGTGGCTCTGAAAAGAGCCCTTGTTACACTTGTTACTGAAACTGGGTTTTAGGTGCGTTCCCAGCGGATGCGGCGGGCCAGCTGGATGTCTTTGGCCATGATGGACCGGGATCATTCTGGTGAATCTGCTCATTTTCCGGCAGAAGCATCAGTCGCTGTTTGAACTGTTTAAAATCAGGGGTGTATTAGCAGCCAGAAAGTGAAGGGCAGTTCATTGCTCCCTGCAGCATTATCCGCCTCTTTCAGGAGAAAGGATCAGAAACCGCTCGTTTCTGTCAGTCCCCGAGAAGCCTGTGAGAAGCGATTAGTCGCTAATTTGTTCCTTTCACAGAGAGGAAGCTGATATTTGTCCCGTTTTAAATTGCTGAACTGGACCTTCCTCCCGCCGCTTACAGTTAACAGATTGACAAATGAAAACGATTCCTAAAATCGCGTCAGGATTTTGTGACGGTAAATACAGTAAAACAGAACATAAAATGAGAGGTTTTAAAATTGTTGCCTGAAAATTGAAATTTTCCATCACTTCAATTCCTTCCTGCTCTGGAATTGCCGGGCTTTTTCCAATTGGAAAATCTAAGCCAATGAGAACTTCTATTTACTTATATGTGATTCTCCTATTGGTTAAGAATTGGATTGAGAAGCGGGTGACCAATCAGAGACAGAGTCAAACTGTGGGGATTCCAGGCCCCCAGGAACTGAGCTGAAACTGTTCAGATTGACAAACCCTGGCAGTAGCTTCACACATTGGACACTTCACACTGAGTCATTCAAGGGCTGGTGTGAGAGAAGCTTCAGATCCTGTCATTACTCTCTGACTCATTATTCATCTAGAACCAAACAATTAGTAAATGTGAAGCAGTGAAGAGACTTTTCACTCTCACTGCAGAATGTGTCATCTGGGGAAATAAGGAACTATTATATTCGGAGATTCCAGGTACATTCCTCCCTGAACAAATCCATTCCTAACATTCCCGATCACAGCCTATCCCAGCTCCTGTTGTCACCCGACTCCAGCTGAATTGGAGAAACTCATGTGTTGGGGTTTGAGTTGTGAGGTGGGGTCTCTCCGCCAGTGTTACTGTCTTACAGACTCTCCCCCTGAATTTGTGAACTGAGACTGCACCGAACACATCTCCAGTTAGAGTGAGGGCCGGATATCCCTCTGTTTTATTACAGAGAGTGGGGAAAGGGCTGGGTGGAGGGGAGTCACCAGGGATCCTGGATTTACTCCAAATCATTTCCATGTGGAATCTGCAGGCGGGGCCGGGACAGGGATCATTTGATCAGGGGATCAGCTCTTTCCTGAGAGATGTGGGTGGCTCTGAGAAGAGCCTTTGTGTTCAGATGTTTACAAGTTTCCCACGCTTTCACTTCTTTCCAGACCCTGCTTTCTGAGACTTCGCTGCTTTTGGCTTGACCTTGCTCTTCCATGTCTGCACTTTCTTCAGCGCCTTTCCGCCCGCCGCACTCTTGCCTTTTTTGACCTTCTTCGCAGGAGACTTTTTCTGAAGCACTGCTTTCTTCACCGCCTTATTTGGCGTTGCCGCCGCCTTGCTGCTCGTTTTCTTGGCTGTTACTTTCTTTGTTGTCACTTTCTTGTCTGCTGGTATCTTCACTAAAGATTTCTTGTCTGCTGGTTTCTTCACTGAAGATTTCTTGTCTGCTGGTTTCTTCACTAAAGATTTCTTGGCTGCTGGTTTCTTCACCTTCTTTCCCACCTTTCCCTGGGTTTTCCTTCTTGCTGATTTTGAAGGAGCCGGAGGCGCCCTGTCCCTTGCTCTGCACCAGGGAGCCTTTGTTCACATTCCTCTTGATACTTTGCTTGATCTGGGTCTTGAGCTTCTCCTGAGCGGTGGCAGACCTGCAAGGAATCAACTACCAGCTAGCGTATAAAGCGAGAACAAGGCTCAGGGCCTTCAGTTACCTGGAGGGGAGTCGGAGAGGCAGCGGATCCTGTGAGGAACCACAATCCAGGAAGGATGAGAAGGTCATTGCCAGGGTACAGAGGAGATTAAGTTAAAGATTTACCAGTTTATAAGCAAGCGCAGAGCCAAGGAACGGTGCTGGGGCAGATCAAATAATAGGAAGCTGTGATCAGTTGGAAGGCAAGAGTGATTAAATGACAGAAGAGATGATGGTGCAAGGCAAAAGTCAGGGAAAGAATAAGTAACATTTTGTAAGCACAGATACCAGGAGTGGGGTTTCAACCCACGCAGAGGCATGTCTATTGGATCTTAAGTCCAACGCCTTAACCACTCGGCCATCCTAGTACATTAACCCACCACTGAAAATGAAATTTAATGTGATCCGGGTGCCATCTGGCCTTTTACAATATAAAGTTATGACTCCTCTCCCATGCTAAATTGGACCCTTCATTATTTATGAACCTCAATCGGATCACCCCTCAGTCAAGGTTTCTCTAAGGTGTAGGGTCCCAACTCTTTTAGTCTAACTTGATAACCAAGATGTCTTATACTGGGAATTCGTCGAATGTCTCTCCTCTGTACCCTTTCCAAAGCCTCAATATCACCCATCATGTGAGGAGACCAAGACTGGATACAATATTCCAAGTGAGTCCTGACCAAGGTTTCATAAAAGGACAAATTCGGGACATCTCAGATACTGAAGGAGTCCGTGTCCAGAAGCAGCAAGACCTGGACAACATTCAGACTTGGGCTGCTAAGTGGCAAGTAACATTCACACCACATAAGTACCAGGCAATGACCATCTCCAACAAGAGAGAATGTAACCATCTCCCTTTGACGATCAACAGCATTACCATCGCTGAATCCCCCCACCATCAACATCCTGGGGGTTACCATTGACAAAAGCTTAACTGGACCATTCATATACATACTCTGGCTACAAGAGTAAATCAGATAGTGGGAATTCTGTGATGAGTAACTCAGCTCAAGGCACGTGGTGAAATGCTCATTAGGAGAGCTGGAGAAATGGACTGGTCAGGTGGGCAGAAAAGTGGCAAATGGAATTCAACTTGGAGAAGTGTGAGGTGATGCCTTTGGTGAGGTCAAACACAGCAAAGGAATACACAATTAATGGGTGAATGCTGAGAGGTGTAGAGGAAGTGAGGGACCTTGAAGTGAATGTCCACAAATCCCTGAAAGTAGCAGGACAGGTTGATAAGTTGGTTGAGAAGGCTTATGGAATCCTTTCCTTTATTAGCCGTTGTATAGAACATAAGAGCAGGGAGGTTATGATGGAACTGTATCAATCATTAGTTAGGCCACAACTTGAGTTCTGTGTGCAGTTCTGGTCACCTCATTCCAGAAAGGATGTAATTGCACTAGAGAAGTTAAAGAGGAGATTTACGAGGATGTTGCCAGGACTGGAAAAATGCAGCTATGAGGAAAGATTGGATAGACTGGGGTTGTTCTCCTTGGAATAGAAGAGGCTGAGGGGAGATTTGATTGAAATGTACAAAATTGTGAGGGGTCTGGATAGAATGGATGGGAAGGGTCTATTTACCTTAGTAGGGAGGTCAGTGACTAGGGGGCATAGATTTAAAGTGATGTGTTGAACAATTGGAGGGGAGATGAGGAAAGGTTTTTTCACCCAGAGGGCTGTGGGAGTCTGGAACTCACTGCCTGTAAGGGTAGCTGAGGCAGAAACCCTCAACTCATTTAAAAGGAGTCTGGATGTGCACCTCAAGTACCTGAACCTGCAGGGCTACGGTCCAAATGCTGGGCAATGGGATTCAGCTGGGTGGCTCGTTTTTTGGCCTGCCTGTGCTGTAAACTTTCTATGTTCTATGATTCTATGCAGACACAATGGGCCGAATGGCCTCCTTCTGCACTGCAATAATTTTGTGATTTTTGACTCTCCAAAACTTGTCAACGATCTACAAGGCACAAACCAGGATGAGTGCAGCACCAACAATACTCTAGAAACTCGACACTGTCCAGGACAAAGCAGCCGCCTTGATTGTCACCCCATTCGCCACCTTAAACATTCACTCCCTTCATCACTGACGCACAGTGGCAGTAGTGTGTACCATCTACCAGATGCACTGCTGCAACTCACCAAGGCTCCGCAGACAGCACCTTCCAAACCGAAGACCTCCACCACCTTGAAGGACAAGGGCTGCAGATACATGCAAACACCACCATGTGCAAGCTCCCCTCCAAGTCACACACCATCTGATCTGCAAATATATCGCTGTTCATTCACTGATGCTGGGTCAAAATTCTGGATCTCCCTTCCTAACAGCACTGTGGGTGCACCTACACCACATGGAGTGCAGCAATTCAAGAAGGGAGCTCACCGCCACCTTGTCAAGGACAATTAGGGATGGGTAACAAATTCTGGACTTCACAGTGTCGCTCACATCCCATGAAAGAATATGCCTCATTTTATACTCAATTGTCCTCTGAATGCAGACCAACCCTCTATTTGCTCCAACTATCACTTCACAGCATTGCTGCTGTACCTTTAGAGATCTGTGCACTAGAACATCCAGATCACTGCTCAAAATTATTTTCTTTTTTCCACCTACTTTAATGTTTTTCCCTGAAGGGTGTATGAATGTTGAGCATTCGCCCTGTCCACATGAATAACACTGCACTTACCCAAATTAAACATCATTTACCAGTCATGAACCCAATCTCCCAACACATTAAGATCAGCCTGAAACAGTCGAGTATCGTCTACAGTCTAAACACTCGCACAGATCTTCAAATCATCTGCAAATTTACAGATGGTGCCCCCTACACCTACATCCAGATCATTAATAAAAATAGTAAAGAGCAACAGTCCCAACACCGATCACTGTGGGACACCACTGGTAACTGGTCTCCAAACAGATCCAGATCCATCTGTAACTACTTTCTGCCTACGTCTGCCAGTCAGTTCCCAATCCAGATCAATATATTACCACTGATACCAGGGACTTTAATCTTATAGAGAAGCCTCTTGTGTGGAACCTTATCAAAATCTTTTGGCTGAGATCTGCTAATTGAACACAGGCCGGGGATGAGGCCTAGGCCTGTCCTGCTTTGTGTGTGGGTCTCAGGACCACACAAGGTGAGATCAGCTCACTGAGCACAGGCCCATCCTGCTCTATATAGTGCTCAGTACCTCACCAAATGAGAATAACTAACACACCACAGGCCATGGAGCCTCGGCCCATCCTCCCCTGATTGTGGTTCAGTGCCAACCAGGTCAGATCAGCTAATTCAGCACAGGCCGGAGATGGAAGCTGGATCTTTCCTGCTCTGGGGACTCCGTACCATACCAGGTGCGATGAAGTAAAATACCACAGGCAGGGGATGGAGCCTGAGATTTCCCTGTTCTGTGTGGGGCTCTGGACAACAACGTGTGAGAAGAACTATCATCCCTCAGGCTGAGGAAGGTGCCTGGGCCCATTCTGTTCTGTGTGGATCCTACCACACTGAGTGGGATCAGTTAACACAACACAGGCCATGAATACGACCAGGCCATTTCCTGCTCCGTGTGGCTCAGTATCACACAAGGTGGCATCAGCTAACACAGCACAGGCTGGGGCTGGGGCTGGAGCCTGGGCTCGCCCTGCTCTGTGGGCTCAGTAACAACCCGTACGATGAACTTTTTTCAAAAGACTTCAGTGTATTTATCTCTGTCCAACACTCTGAGGCAGCTTTCTGTGTTTATAAAGAGTGTAATTTATTGACTGGTCTCTTGGATCAAACAGGGTAACAGACAGAGGTCTGTGTGCAGAGGGTTTGGGGGTGAGCTCTGATTCCTAACCCTTTCTGGATTGTGAGGAATAAAGAATGAATGAGAGAGAGAGAATGTGGGAGAAGGGATGATGGAAGAATTTGTCCGTGAACCTGATTAAAAGTGGCTCAAACGCAAGATAATATTAAGATATCAAGAGCAGAACATTAACATAATCTGAGTTCCGCGATCTGGTCGGGTCCCATTCCCCTGAAGTGAGGAATGAACGCGTGGGGAAATTCCGCCTGGAGTTATATTTGTCTCCAATGAAGATGAGTTCACAGTGAGGATGGAATAGCTCAGTTGGGACAACACGAGATTGAAGAACCAGGATACAATCCCTGGTTTCATCAGTTTTAATTTGGTGTCTCCTTCATTTTAAGTAGAGAGAATCAGAGGGGAGATTTTCCACTCTTGACCCCATGGGCTGAATTTTAAACTAACGGTGCGGCTCTCGGCAGAGGTACCGGAAGTGGGTGTCGTCACCACACGAGTGAAATGTGGCCGAACGACCCCGATCACGGAGCAGCCGACCAATTAATGAAGGGGAGGCGTGGGGCCCATGTAAACAAGGACCAGAGGTAGGGAACGAGGCACCGATGGCACCGACATCTGACACAACGGCAGGTGCTGGCACCATATTTAAAGGGCTGCCAGCCCTGCATTCACTGCTGCCTGGTTTAAAGGAGTGTCTTCCTGAGAGCCCTCTGCTGCCCCAGGTCCCGTTCTGCTGCCTCTGCTGTCCCAGAACCCGTTCTGCTGCCTCTGCTGCCCCAGGTCCCGTTCTGCTGTCCCAGGACCCGTTCTGCTGCCCCAAGACCCGTTCTGCTGCCTCTGATGCCCTAGGACCCGTTCTGCTGCCCCAGGACCCGGACTGCTGCCTCTGCTGCCCCAGGATCCGTTCTGCTGCCTCTGCTGCCCCAGAACCCGTTCTGTTGCCCCAGGACCCGTTCTGCTGCCTCTGCTGCCCCAGGATCCGTTCTGCTGCCCCAGGACCCGGACTGCTGCCTCTGCTGCCCCAGGATCCGTTCTGCTGCCTCTGCTGCCCCAGAACCCGTTCTGTTGCCCCAGGACCCGTTCTGCTGCCTCTGCTGCCCCAGGATCCGTTCTGCTGCCCCAGGACCCGTTCTGCTGCCTCTGCTGCCCCAGGATCCGTTCTGCTGCCTCTGCTGCCCCAGGACCCGTTCTGTTGCCTCTGCTGCCCCAGGACCCGTTCTGCTGCCCCAGGACCCGTTCTGCTGCCTCTGCTGCCCCAGGACCCGTTCTGCTGCCTCCGATGCCCCAGGACCCGTTCTGCTGCCCCAGGACCCGTTCTGCTGCCTCTGCTGCTCCAGGACCCGTTCTGCTGCCCCAGGACCCGTTCTGCTGCCTCTGCTGCTCCAGGACCCGTTCTGCTGCATCTGCTGCTCCAGGACCCGTTCTGCTGCATCTGCTGCCCCAGGACCTTTTCAGCTGCCTCCGCTGCCCCAGGACCTGTTCTGCTGCATCTGCTGCCCCAGGACCTGTTCTGCTGCCTCTGCTGCCCCAGGACCTGTTCTGCTGCCTCTGCTGCCCCAGGACCAGTTCTGCTGCATCTGCTGCCCCAGGACCTGTTCTGCTGCATCTGCTGCCCCAGGACCAGTTCTGCTGCATCTGCTGCCCCAGGATCTGTTCTGCTGCCTCTGCTGCCCCAGGACCAGTTCTGCTGCATCTGCTGCCCCAGGACCTGTTCTGCTGCATCTGCTGCCCCAGGACCTGTTCTGCTGCCTCTGCTGCCCAGGACCCGTTCTGCTGTCACTGATGCCCCAGGACCCGTTCTGCTGTCTCTGCTGCCCCAGGACCTGTTCTGCTGCCTCTGCTGCCCCAGGACCAGTTCTGCTGCATCTGCTGCCCCAGGACCTGTTCTGCTGCATCTGCTGCCCCAGGACCAGTTCTGCTGCATCTGCTGCCCCAGGATCTGTTCTGCTGCCTCTGCTGCCCAAGGACCAGTTCTGCTGCATCTGCTGCCCCAGGACCTGTTCTGCTGCATCTGCTGCCCCAGGACCTGTTCTGCTGCCTCTGCTGCCCAGGACCCGTTCTGCTGTCACTGATGCCCCAGGACCCGTTCTGCTGTCTCTGCTGCCTGATAGGTAAGGAGCTGAATGCGAGCCTGCAGTGACCATGGTCCAATGGTTTGGTGATGCCTTCCTGCAGGTTCGCCTCCAGGTGACAACAGATAGGTGGAAGATCCTCTTCCCCAGGGATGGGAGGTGGAGACCTGTCCACCTGACCAAGCAAAGCTGCTTTGAGATAGAAGGTGAAGTCAGCAGCCGTGGGGTCATCCCCAAGACATGGATCCAGTGCACGAAGTGGGTCAATGACCGGATCCGGGCTGCTCAGGCGCAAACTCAAAACACTTTGGACTCTTTGGACATTGCGCATGGCAGAGTGAGAGGGAGTGTTTGGTGGAAAGGGAGTGACCACCCAGTCATGTGTATTGGGGAAGGGCAGCAGGACATGCTGCCTGAGGCTTGGCTGCATCTCGGTGGGAGGTGCACGTCAGTCATTGTATAAACTCACACAGTCCCTCGAGAGGGGCCACATGCAGGAGGAATATGTGTGTCCACATCATGGACTGCTGGACTATCACCATCAGAGATATTGGGCTTGTCCCCGATGGGAGACTAACTTTGTTGATCATAGTGGCTGCAGGAGAAGACAGCCCACAATCGGAAAGAGCATGCCAAGACTGGCAGTGGATGCCTTATCTCCATGTCCTCATCCCGATGGAGGAGGAGGCCATGGAACAGGCCGGGCAGCAAAGCAGCTGCTCCACAGCTGATGGAGAGACAGCGACACCTACCTAAGAGAGTGAGTGAACATCTCCTGGGGAACAAGGGAGCATCCGCTGCAAAGGAGCCACACTGCTCATCTGTTCACCACTGCATCAATGGAGCTGCACAGTAGGGGTGGTTGGAATGTCACGATGGTCAGACGCTAACCCTTCAATGTCCCTGTTTTCACATGCAGGCTAGGATGAACGACAAGAGCGAAGAGCTGGAGAGACTGTGGGACAGCCAGACACCTCTGAGGAGGAGGAGGGAGCCTCAGATGGTGCACCATCACCTCATTCCCCTGCACCCTCCACCAGCACAGAAACCCTCAATCGGTGGGTATCCACTTGCTGTTAGATTTGGGCACACAAGCTGGTGAGCACGTCACAGACAGGCCCGGGCAGCTGACGGAGGCTGTGACAGCCGAGGCCACTGGCAGTTGGAAGTCTGTGGGAGGCCAGGCCCATGCTGAGTCCCAGGCTGATGACGTGCCTCTGGTGTCACCAGCAACACGGGAAATGCTGCAGCTGCAGCAAGAGGTCAGGCAACATCTGGCAGAGTTGCCAGAGGTTATGTGTACCCAAGTTCGGATGATGGAGGAGTCCATCCAGGCCTTGCATGCTGTACTGTCTCTGATGGGGGTGTGTCTGGCTTCCTTCCTTGAGAGATTGGTGACTCTGATGGAGAGCCAGATCCAGCCGACCAATCAGTGGCTGCCGGAGATGTGCGCAGACCTGCACTCCATCGCTTTGTCCATGAGCTCCATCCAGCGGTGACAAGGCGAGAGGGGGGACGAGGCACCTGAACTCTTCACCAGGTCCACATCCCTCTCAGGTCAGCAGGGAGTTACAAGTGTGTCTTATAAGGGGGAGGAGCAGCTGGCTGCTACATCTGGGGTCTCCTCTCAGGGTGCTCCTGGTGTGGACAGTAGCTCCAAAGCCCCTCTGCCAGTGACACAAGTGATGCCAGTGCCTGCCTCCATCATCCTCGATGACAGAGGGGGGTCCCTGTACCTGTGCAGGAGGCCCTCAGTGTGCCGGGGCCCTCCAGGTTCCTCAGGCAGCAAGAGGACGGCCACCAATGTCATCCCAAGCCATGGGGCAGCAAGGTCAGCAGCCTGTCTCCACCTCAGCTGACAGAGCAGGGGTAGCACCACGTAGGAGCACCCGGAAAAGATTTAGGAAGAGCACCTAGATTCACTGAGGGGTTCACGGGTGAATGTACATTCCAGATGGATAGGGTTGTGTTTGGTGTCACACGGAAGAAAGAAATGATGTTCTCTCACTATGTCTCCTTCCCATTGTTGATGCCCTTTGGGACTTCATTTAAACCCTTCCTCCCAAGGGGCTGGAAGTGAGGGACCAAGCCCTGAGTTCACAAAGCTTCGGCCTTGTCACTGTGCGATGTGTACCTGGACACTGCAGTGCAGAAGAAAGGAGGCGACAACAGGGCTGCTTAAAGCTAAGACTTTTTTGCTGTGGTTCCAGAAGGTGGTAAGGCTCAAAGGAAACTTGAATGTATAAGGGTGTCTCATGTCTCCCTTGTGTGTATCTCATGGCCCCTTTCCTACTGTGCCTGAGGTTCTTCATCTGGCACTGCTTGGGCAGCATCCTCCTCCACATCCTCATCATCAGAGGAGACATCACACTCCACGATATCCTCACTAGTCAACACCTCGCCCCTCTGTAATGCCAGATTGTGCTGTGCACAGCAAACCACTACGATATGCGAGACCCTCGCCGGACATACTGGAGGGCTCCACTGGATCGATCTAGGCACCTGAATCTCATCTTCAGGAGACCAATGGCCTCCTTGATGGTCGCTCGGGTTGAGCCGCAGCAGGTGTTGTACCTCTCCTCTGCATCCGTGCGTGGGTTCCTCACAGACGTCAGTAGTCACGTCCTCAGTGGGTAGCCCTTGTCTCCAAGGATCCATCTCTGTAAGCGGATGGGGCCGCGGAAAGGTTCTGGCACCTGGGAGTGCCTTGGTATGCAGGCGTTGTGGCTGCTTCCCGGGATTTGTGCACACACCTATGGGATCCATTTGCAGTGGTCGCAGACCAATTGCACACTGAGCAAGTGGAAGCCCTTCCTGTTGAAGGCTGCTGGCTGGTCTGCAGGAGCCTTGATGGTCACATGGGTGCAGTCAATGACACCCTACACCTGGTGGAATCCAGCGATGGCCCCGAATACTATAGCTCTCTCAGCTTGATTTTGGATCAATGTGCACATAGTCACCGGCCCTCCTGAACAGGACATTGGTGACCTCCTTGATGCACTGATTCACTACAGACTGTGAGATTCCACACATATCTCCAGTGGATCCCCGCAATGATCTGGTGGTGAAGAAGTTCAGTGGCACGGTGACCTTCAGTGACACTGGCATCAGGTGCCCACCAAGTCGCAGGGGGCACAGCTGCATCATGGCAGAGAGATCAGTGACGACCTCCGTGGAGAGGTGCAGTCTGCGGAGACACTGTCACTCGGACATCTGCAGGTAGTTGAACCTCGGCTGACGTGTTCCTCTGCCTCCTTCTCCAGCCTCCTGTTCGAGGCTGGCCTTCCTGTGGGCCCCCAAGCTGCTGTGGTGCCCCTGCTGGTGCCTGTGCCTCCCTCCCTTCCTCTCTACTCCTCCTCCTCCTCCTCAATGGGAGCCTCGAATCCAATGAGAGCCTCGAATGAGGCCCATGACAGGTTGCCCCTCCCTGAGTGCAAGGCCTTCACAGTAAACAACACCCAGCCACACTTACGTCACTTGTCATCCTCAATGAAGTGGCACTGCCCCAATGGCACCCTGGTGTTGTTCCCTCTGCTGAGCTGGCACATTGGCCCCCACTCCTGACAGTGTTTCCTGATGCCCTTTCCCCCTCCACCCTTGCTGCCAAGTTTTGCTGCCTCACCCGATAGCTTCCCAGTGAAGCCAACACTCAGCTCCCACCTCCCAGTCACCTCTTTTAACCAGGCGAGGCACTGAAGCCCCGTGGTTCCCGTGTGCTATTAGTTCAATTGGATTCAGTGAATAAAATTGCTGACAATTGGACTCATAAATACTTTAAATGCCTTCTTGCCGTGTGGATGTGCGAAGTCTGCCCTCCATGTCAGCCGCTGACAGAAAAATCCGGTCCAACGTCTTCCATCCCTATTTTATACACCCCCCTCCCCCTCCCCGGCCTCCATTCCCGTCTCCAACGGTCCCTTAAAATTCTGGCCCATGTCTCTAAGACTAATGGGAGTGAAACCACATCTGCTCCTTAGACTGAACAGGGAGAGCTGCTCTCTCTGTGTTTAAAGTGAATGAATCTGCTCTTTACCTTGTCTTACTGGAACGTTCACTGTCTGGAAATGTCTGTTTGAAAATGTTTTCCTGTTATATTAATGGAGCAGAGGAGCAGATGTGAGGTACTGTTGAACAGAGAGGTTTGGAAGTGGGTGAAGGGGTGGAGTGACGGTGTGAGTGAGAGGCGCAGTGAGTTGGCCATTCTCAATAGAGTGTCAGGAATGAAGGTCAGAGGAACAGACCAGGCAGGAAACACAGAAAGAGCGAGGAGAAGCTGGTGTGAAAAACAGAGATGAAACAACGGGCTTGTTCATTTGGTTTGGGTCTGGTGTTTAGAATACCCGGAATCTGGGTTCACTTCCCTTCCAACTCAGCGAATTGTATCAACATTATGTTCATAAAACCATAGAATGATACCCAAAGAAGGAGACCATTTGGTCCATTGTGTCAGTGCTGTCTCCTGTAATCTGTACATTTTTCCTTCCAGTATTTATCCCAATTGCTTTTCAAAGTTACGACTGAATCTGCTTTCAAGTCCTGATCAGACAGTGCATTCCAGATCACAACACATCACTGTATAAAAAATCATTCCTCATTTCGCCTCTGGTTCTTTTCTCAATCACCTGATAAATACATCCTCTGGTTACTGACCCTTTTGCCACTGGAAACAATTTCTCCTTATTTAACTTATTGAAAACCTTCTTGATGATGTCACATACTAGACTGCCAGTAAAACTGAAGCCCATGGAATAAAAGGGACAATGACAGCATGCATATGAAGTTTGCAGACTGATAGGAACATAGGAGCAGGAGTAGGCCATTCAGCCCGTCGAGCCCACCCTGCCATTCAATATGATGATGATTGATCATCCACTTCAATGCCTTTTTCCCACACTATCTCCATCTCCCCGATGTCATTTGTATTTAGAAATCTGTCAATCTCTGCTTTAAACATACTCAATGACTGAGCTTCCACAGCCCTCTGAGGTAGAGAATTCCAAAGATTCACAACCCACTGAGTAAAGAAATTTCTCCTCATCGCTGTCCTAAGTGGCTTTCCCCTTACGTTGAAATTGTGTCCCCTGGTTCTAGACTCCTCAACCGGGGGAAACATCTTAGCTTCATCTACCTGTCTATCCCTTTAAATATTTTGTAAGTTTCAATGAGATCACCTCTCATTCTTCAAAACTCTAGAGAATAAAGGCCCAGTTTCCCCAATCTCTCTTCATTTGACAGTCCCGCCATCCCGGGAACAAGTCTGGTGAACCTTCGTTGCACTCCCTCGATGGCAATGATATCCTTCCTAAGGTGAGGGGAACAAAACTGCACACAGTATTCCAAACTGCAGACCAACCAAGGTTAAATGAAGCAAGACTTCACTACTCCTGTACTCAAATCCCCTTGTGATAGAGGCTAACATATCATTAGCCTTCCTAATTGCTTGCTGCACCTGCATGTTAGCTTTCAGTCACTTATTGACAAGGACACCCAGGCCCCTTTGTACATTCACCCTCTTACCATTTAACAAATACTCTGCACATCTGTTTCTCCTACCAAAGTGGATAACCTCACATTTTTACACATTATATTTCATGTGCCACTTTCTTGTCCACTCACTAAGTCTGTCCAAATTCCCTTGAAGCCGCTTTGCATCTTCCTCACAACACACATTCCCACCTAGTTTTGTGTCATCTGCAAACTTGGAAATACTACATTTGGTCCCCACATCCAAATCATGTGAACAGCTGGGTCACAGTGTGGTGGTGAACAGTTGTATTTCTGTCTGGTTTACAGTGGGTTCCCCATGGTTCCTCATAACTTCAGTTATGTGCAGACACTGGAAAAGCTGGGGTTGTTCTCCTTGGAGCAGAGCAAGTTCAGAACAACTTTGACAGAGTTAGAATCAAGGAATCAAATGGTTACAGTACAGAAGGAGACCATTCAGTCCATCATGTCCATGACAGCTCTTTGCAAGAGCAGATCAGCTAATTCCACTCCTCTGCCCTTTCATTGTAGCCCTGCAAATTTTCTCTATTCAGGTGTTTATCCAATTCCCTTTTGAAAGCCACGATTGAATCTGCCTCCAGCACACTCTCAGGCAGTGTATTCCAGATCCGAACCACTCACTCTGTCCCACACCCCGGTACCATTGCAGAAAATCTTTTCTGTTCATTTCATCCCTCATAAATAATTGAAATGAAATGTTTATTAGGAAATGCACAACATAAAAAGGAGAGAGAAATAAATGCTGAGTAAAATAGAAGTCAATGTTTGGAAGGTAAAAAGAGCAAAAGATGTAACTTTTATTCTGGATGAGTGAGAGGAATACATCACACTTTGCGGCTTTTGTAAGAGGATTTACTGATAAACCTGGGATTTGAGAGGAAGCTGGTTCATGGTTTACAGAACAAATTCAGCCCCTGGGGTGGAGCCAACAGCTGCACCGTCCAATAACAGACAGGACGGGGACACTGTCTCAGGCCTGGTGAGCTCAGTCGATGAAAGCATGAAACTCTGAATCTCAAGTTTTTGAGTTTGAGCCCACGGTGGGTGTTTTCTATTTCCTTTTTAGGCTGATTTTACAGGCGTTATCCAGCTCTGAATTCCTCGGCAAAGAGTTCAAGGAGTGTTTGAAATGAGATTGAACAGCAGTATGAGAAAGTCTCTCCTTGATTCAGGACTCTTACCTCTCTGCAGCATCTCACTGCTGAAGATTGAATTTGGTCTCATTTCATTCTCAGCTCAGGGTCAGTGTGGATCACTGGGACTTCTGGCTGTCTCCCACTTCACAATCCATCAGTGCTGAGAAATCAATGGGGAATATTACTCACATGTTGTAATGTTTTATAAATACTTGAATGTATTTCACACTGTGTCTAACAGTGTGAATCTCCCCTGGTATATCAGCTCATCAACACTTCAACAGAACATTCACATAATGTGAGCTCTGAGATCTGTTCAGAGCCCATTCCCAAGACCTGGAAAGTGGGATTGGGCTGGATCACTCTTTTTCAGCTGGCACAGACACGATTGCTAAATGGTCTCATTCTGTGCCATAACTTTTCTCCATTTTCGATGTTCTATGAAGTGAGGTGTGATTGGGAGGGGCAATTCCACCAGGGTTATATTTTCTACCAAAACAATGACACAAGGGATACTTCACTTTTTTATTCATTCATTCATGCGATGTGGGCATCGCTGGCTCGGCCAGCATTTATTGCCCATCCCTAATTGCCCATGAGAAGGTGGTGGTGAACTGCCTTCTTGAACCGCTGCAGTCCATGTGGGGTAGGTACACCCACAGTGCTGTGAGGAAGGGAGTTCCAGGATTTTGACCCAGCGACAGTGAAGGAACGGCGATATAGTTCCAAGTCAGGATGGTGTGTGGCTTGGAGGGGAACTTGCAGGTGGTGGTATCCCGTGCATTTTCTGCCCTTGCCCTTCTCGGTGGTAAAGGTCGCTGGGTTTGGAAGGTGCTGTCGAATGAGTCTTGGTGCATTGCTGCAGTGCATCTTGTAGACGGTACACACTGCTGCCACTGTGTGCCGATGGTGGAGGGAGTGAATGTTTGTAGATGGGGTCCCAGTCAAGTGGGCTGCTTTGTCCTGGACGGTGTTGAGATTCTTGAGTTGGAATTGCACCCATCCAGGCAAGTGGAGAGTATTCCATCACACTCTTGACTTGTGAATTGCAGATGGTGGACAGGCTTTGGGGAGTCAGGAGTCATGGATGAGTGAGAGGAATATATCACACTTTGGGGCTTTTGTAAGAGGATTTATTGATAAATCTGGGATTTGAGAGGAAGCTGCTTCATGGTTTACAGAACAAATTCAGCCCCTGGGGTGGAGCCAACAGCTGCACTGTAATTACTCGTCTCAGGATTCCAAGCCTCTGACCTGCTCTTGTAGTCACGTTATTTGTATGGCTACCCATGGTAACCTCCATGATGTTGATGGTGGGGGATTCAGTGATTGTAATGCTATTGAATGTCAAGGGGAGATAGTTAGATTCTCTCTTGTTGGAGATGGTCATTGCCTGGCACTTGTGTGGTGCGAATGTTAATTGCCACTTATCATCCCAAGCCTGTGAGACTGAAATAGCTCAGTTGGGAGTGTGTTAGACTGAAGATCCCTGGTTCAATCCGGGGTTTTGGCAGTTCTCCTTTATTCTGCATCGCCCTTTGGTTTTGACTCTTGAGCTGCACAATTTACACTGAAATTATTTCCCCAACTCTGAAGGTTGGATTGGAATAGAGAAATGTCAAGGATGGGAAATATTTACATTGTCAGCTTTAGCTTATTCTCTATCTCCTTGTGTCCTTTTCCCCAGTTTTTGAATCTTTCGGGGCCGGGTGAACATTTGATTTGCTGCATATGTCCCAAACTGAAGCCTTTTCCACATCTCTGGGCGGTCAGACTTGCTCTGTCTGTTTTTGCTGCTCGTGACCATTAACGAGAAAGGCCACGAGTTCAATGTTTATCAGCAAACAGAAGATAATTGGAAAGAATTCTGTGTTACTCCAGACCAGTGACAAAGATGCAATGGATGTTTTAAAAATAAATTCCCTTTGACATTTTATGTAAACTTGTTTGCATCTAAAAGTTGGATTTTAAGTGTTGCAAAAATGTGACGAGTGAACACAAACCTCATGGTGCTCATTTTCAGATTTATTGCAGTCATCCGACAAAACAAGTGAAAGAATATCCCAATGAAATGATTTGGAAAGTAGGTGTGACTTTTGTTGGTGCCTTTCTTTGCTCTGTTGGTGAAACTTTCTTGCACCTGACTCCTGTTCATGTCTCTGTTTCCTCTATTGAATGAGGAAGGAGGTATTTGATCAGAAATCAACTGGATTGTGTACCTTTGAGAGGGGATTTCTGCACCATCAGGGCTGGAAACAGGAGTGAGTGAAAGACAATATGTGGAGTTTGATTTTGTACAGGGAGAGAGCAAATCTAACAGGACTGTGAGATATTGGTCTGGATTTTACAGCCCCAATAGCGGTGAACTCTGAGACTTTCACTGCTATTGAGGGTCTGAACAGCACTGCAACTGCCAGTACATGCACACACTAACACCAGCATCTGGAAGTTGTGGTGGTGAGAAATGTGCTCAGAAGGAGCCTCTGATCATAATCGCACCAACCAACTCTTTAAAGTGACAGGGACCTGTAGTTCAGCAATTTGGGCTCATTGCCCACAATGTACCCTGATTTTTACCTGGGTTGGATTAGACCCGGTACCAACAGGCTCAGGGCCTGCTCGGGAAGGACTTTTCTGTTGACACAACAGCTCCACTATTCCAGGAAGACACCAGCAGCAGCAGTGGTCAACTTTCAGAAAGGAGTTCAGACATTTTAAATGTTGTATTTTATTTCTTAATTGTATGTAACTTTTTAGCATGGCCTTTTCAGAGTTCTTAAATTTACATCTGACTTTTTATTAACAAGATTGAAGTGCTTTTAAAAGATCTCTAATGTATATGACTTTTTATCAAGATTTACTTGGCTTCTTTGTAAAGACTCTTGAGCAAGATTGAAGTGACTTTTAAAAACTACATCTTATCCTTTAAAATCCTGCTTCCATGTAGATGACATTGGAAGATGACTTCAGAATAGCTTAGACTATCTTTCTAACAGGTACTGCAACATCTTAAGACCTACTTTTCTGCAAAAGCTGGTGAATTACCTTCCGGGAGCGGAGAGGAGCGGAGCGGAGCAGACCTATATGGACCGATATGAGGAGAACGTTGAGAGCGGAGCCTATAAATCCAATCCGAGGATCGAGGTCCAGTCTCTTACCTTCCAGGAGTGGAGTGGAGCTCTTCCAGTGTGCTGGAGTTTTGAAAAAAAAAGAAGCCAACTGTGATGTCAGAGGAGAGCTGCAAGGTGATTGGTTGGTGAGTCACTGCTGTTCGTGTATTTAAATATCATAAAGAAAAGGGCAAAGTTTTTTAGTTGAAAAAAAAACCTCTGCTGATAAGATGAGTACTACTAAAGTGTTTTTTTTATTCAGTGTAACTTATGAAGGACTTTAGATTGTCGTGGGTAGAACAAGGCCCCGAGTGTCATTAGCATTTTTTTAATCAAGGGAGTAACTAATTAATCTAAGGGTAAGTCATGGCAGGAGAACTCAGTCCCGTGATATGCTCCTCCTGCGCTATGTGGGGATTCAGGAACCCTCCCAGTCTCCATGACGACCATGTGTGCAGGAAGTGTATCCAGCTGCAGCTACTGGCTACTCGCATTATGGAGCTGGAACTGCGGGTGGTTTCACTGTGGAGCGCCCACGAAGCTGAGGGCGTCATGGATAGCATGTTTAGTGAGGTGGTCGCACCGCAGGTAATGGATGCACAGGCAGAAAAGGGATGGGTGACCACCAGATGGAATAGTAGGAGCAGGCAGGTAGTGCATGAGTCCCCTGTGGCCATCCCCCTCTCAAACAGATACACCGCTTTGGTTACTGTTGGGGGGATGACCTCCCAGGGGAAAAGAGCAACAGCGCGGTCCGTGGCACCACAAAGGGTTCTGCCGCACAGCAGGGGAGGAAAAGGGGTGGAAGAGCTATTGTGATAGGGGATTCTATCATAAGGGGTGCAGATAGGCGTTTCTGTGGCCGCAAACGAGACTCCAGGATGATATGTTGCCTCCCTAATACTAGGGTCAAGGATGTTTCGGAGCAGCTGCCAGAAATTCTGAAAGGGGAGGGTGTGCAGCCAGAGATCGTGGTCCATATTGGTACGAACGACATAGGCAGGAAGAGAGATGAGGTCCTGCAAAGTGAATATAGGGAGTTAGGCAGAAGGTTAAAGAGCAGGACCTCGAGGGTTGTAATCTCAGGATTACTCCCTGTGACACGTGCTAGTGCGGGTAGGAATAGGAGGATTAGGCAAATAAATGCGTTGCTGAAGACTGGCGAAGGCGGGAGGGCTTCAGGTACTTGGATCATTGGGATCTCTTCTGGTGCAGAGGTGACCTGCACAAGAGGGACGGGTTGCATCTGAACTGGAAGGGGACCAATATCCTTGTAGGGAGATTTTATAGTAATACACTGGAGGGTTTAAACTAGTCTTGCAGCGGGGGTGGGACCCAAAGTAGTAGTCTCTCCGATGAGATAGTTGAGGCAAATGGAGAGGTTAAAGCAAGCAAGTCCAGTAGGCAGGCCAGGCAGGGGCAGGACAGGGAGCGTGGAAGGTCTGGTGGGCTAAACTGCATTTACTTTAATGCAAGTATCCTTACAGGTAAGGCAGATGAACTCAGAGCATGGATCGGTACATGGGATTGTGGTATTGTAGCTATTACGGAAACGTGGTTGAGGGATGGGCAGGACTGGCAGCTCAATGTTCCGCGGTACCGATCCTTCCGGCGTGACAGAGGTGGAGGTAAGTGAGGAGGGGGAGTTGCACTATTGATTAGGGAGGACATCACGGCAGTACTTAGAGAGGATATCCCGGGGTGAATGTCCAGTGAGGCCATACTGGTAGAACTTAGAAATAATAAAAGGGTGATCCCTTTGATGGGATTATACTACAGTCCCCCCAATAGTCAGAGGGAAGTGGAGGAGCTTATATGTAGGGAAATCACAGATCGGTATAGGAATTATAGGGTTGTAATAGTAGGTGATTTTAGCTTCCCTAATATTGACTGGGACTGCCTTAGTGCTAAGGGATCAGATGCGGAAGAATTTGTTAAGTGAGTCCAGGATAGTTTTCTGAAGCAGTACGTGGATGGCCCGACTAGAGAAGGGGCTACACTCGATCTACTCTTAGGAAATGAGAATGGGCAGGTGGTTGATATGGCAGTGGGGGAGCACTTTGGGACCAGTGACCATAACTCTATTAGCTTCAAGATAGTTATGAAAAAGAATAGGACTGGTCCTCAGGTTGAAGTCCTAAATTGGGGGAAGGCTAATTTCCATGGCATCAGTCATGAACTCTCAAAAGTTGAATGGGAGAGGCTGTTTTCAGGTAAAGGGACGTCTGGCAAGTGGGAGGCTTTTAAAAGTGAGATAGGAAGAGTTCAGGGCCAGCATGTTCCTGTTAGATGGAAGGGCAAGGCTGGCAAGTTTAGGGAACCTTGGTTGACGAGGGATATTGAGGGTCTGGTCAGGACAAAGAAGGAGGCATACGTCAGGTATAGGCAGCTGGGATCGAGCGAGTCCCTCGAGAAGTATAGGGGATATAGGAGTATACTTAAGAAGGAAATTAGGAGGGCGAAAAGGGGCCATGAGATTTCCCTGGCAGATAAGATAAAGGAGAATCCTAAAAGATTCGATAAGTGTATTAAGAGTAAAAGGGTAGCTAGGGAGAGAGTAGGTCCCCTTAAGGATCAGTGTGGCAATCGATGTGTGAAGCCACGCGAAATGGGCGAGGTCTTAAATGAATATTTCTCGTCTGTATTTACCGTGGAGAAGGTCATGGAAGCTAGTGAGTTCAAGGGAGGGAACAGCGATATCCTGCAGCATATCAACATTACAAAGGAGGAGGTGTTGGAGGTTTTGAAGCGCATTAAGGTGGATAAATCCCCAGGGCCTGATCAGATGTATCCTGGGATGCTATGGGAAGCAAGGGAGGAGATTGCTGGGGCGCTGGCAGAGATTTTTGTATCATCGTTAGCCACGGGTGAGGTACCGGAAGACTGGAGGATAGCTAATTTGTTAATTAATAAATTAAATAACAAATCATGTCGCCTCTTTCTCTTCTAAACTCTGGCGGAGACTAGCCTAGCTTGTCCAATCTTTCCTCGTAAGACAGCCCACCCATTCCATGTATTAGTCTCGTAAACTTTCTCTGTGCTACCTCCAATGCATTTACATCCTTCCGCAAATAAGGAGACCAGTACAGTACTCAGTACTGCAGAAGAGGTCTCACCAATGACCTGTAATGCTGAAGCATAACCTCCCTACTATTGTATTCAATTCCCATGGTGATAAATTATAACATTCTATTAGCTTTCCTAATTACGTGCTGGACCTGCATACTAACCTTTTGCAATTCATGCCCTCGGACACCCAGATCCCTCTGCATCTCAGAGCTCTGCAATCTCTCACCATTTAGATAATATGCTTTTTTATTCTTCCTGCCATAGTGGACAATTTCCGACTTTCCCACATTATACTCCATTTGCCAGGTCTTTGCCCAATCACTTAACCTATCTATATCCCTTTGTAGCCCCCTTATGTCCTCTTCACAACCTACTTTCCTACCTATCTTTGTGATCAGCAAATTTAGCAACAATACCTTCGGTCCCTTAATCTAAGTCATTTATATAAATTGTAAAAAGTTGAGGCCCCAGCACAGATCCCTGTGGCACACCACTCGTTACTTCTTGCCAACCAGAAAATGACCCATTTATGCTGACTCTCTGTTTCCTGTCAGCTAGCCAATCTTCTATCCATGCCAATATGTTACCCCCGACACCATGAGCTTTTATTTTCTGCAATAACCTTTGATATGGCACCTTATCCTTCTGGAAATCGAAATACAATACATCCACTGGTTCCCCTTTATCCACAGCACATGTAACTCCCTCAAAGAACTCCAATAAATTGGTTAAACATGATTTCCCTTTCAAAAAACCATGTTGACTCTGCCTGATTACCTTAATTTTTTCTAAATGCCCTGCTATAACATCCTCTGTAATAGCTCCAAACATTTTCCCTAAGACAAATGTTAAGCTAACTGGCCTGTCGTTTCCTGCTTTCTGTCTCCCTCCCTTTTTGAATAAATGAGTTATATTCACTCTTTTCCAATCTAACGGAACCTTCTCGAATCTAGGGAATTTTGGAATATTAAAACCAGCGCATCAACTATCTCACTAGCCAATTCAGGACCTGGCGACTTGTCAACCCGCAGCTCCAACAATTTGTTTAGTACCACTTCCCTGGTGATTGTAATTTTCTTGAGTTCCTCCATCCCTTCAATTTCCTGATATACGGCTAATACTGGGATGTTATTTGTATACTCAATAGTGAAGACCGATGCAAAGTATCTGTTCAATTCATCTGCCATCTCTTAATTATCCATTATTAATTCCCCAGACACACTTTCTATAGGACCAACAGTCGCTTTGTTAACTCTTTTCTTTTTAAAATATCTATCGAAACTCTTACTAGTTGTCTTGAAATTCCTTGCGAGCTTTCTCTCATACTCTAATTTTACCTTCCTTATCAATCTTTTAGTCATTCTTTGCTGTTTTTTTTATATTCTGTCCAATCTTCTGACCTGCCTCCCGTCTTTGCACAATTATAGGCTTTTTCTTTAAGTTTGATAGTATCTTTAACTGTTTTCGTGAACCATGGATGGTGAGTCCCACCTTTGGAACTTTTCTTTCTCGTTGAAATGTATCTATTCTGTGTATTCTGAAATATCCCCTTAAATGTCTGCCACTGCATCTCTATTGACTTATCCCTTAACCTAATTTGCCAGTTCACTTTAGCTAGCTCTGCTTTCATGACCTTATAATTGCCCTTATTTAAATTTAAAATACTAGTCTGGGACCCACTCTCCTCTCCCTCAAACTGAATGTAAAATTCAATCATATTATAATCGCTACTACCTAGGGGCACCTTAACTATGAGGTCATTAATTAACCCTATCTCGTTGCACAATGCCAGGTCTAGTATCGCCTGCTCTCTGGTTGGCTCCAGAATGTATTGTTCCAAGAAATTATCCCCAAAACATTCTATGTACTCCTCATCTAGGCTACCTCTGCCCATCTGAATTTTCCAGTCTATATGTAGATTAAAATCCCCCATAATTATCACTGTACCTTTCTGACAAGCTGCCATTATTTCTTCCTTTATATCCCATCCGACAGTGTGGTTAATGTTAGGTGGCCTGTACACCACTCCCACAAGTGACTTCTTGCCTTTATGATTTCTCATTTGTACCCAAACTGCTTCTACATCGTGATCTCCTGAACTTAGGTCATCCCTCTCTATTACGCTAATACCATCATTAATTAACAGAGCTACCCCGCCACCTTTTCCAAGCTTCCTGTCCTTCCAAAATGCCATGTCACCTCCAATATTCACATCCCAATCTATGTCGCCCTGCAGCCATGTCTCTGTAATGACTATCAGATCGTACTTATTTATTCTATTTGTGCTCTCAGTTCATCTGTTTTGTTTCGAATGCTCCATGCATTCAGATACAGAGCATTTAGTTTTGTCCTTTTATTATTTTTGTCACCTCTAGCCTTATCTGTCGATTTACTCTTAGATTTGTACATTCTGTCCCTTCCTGTCTCGGTCTCTTTATCATTTCCCATATTTATACCTTTCTCTCTTGCCTTGTCTCTCCTCCTTGATTCACCATATCTTCCCAAATTTGATCCCTTGCCCCCACTATTCAGTTTAAAATCGTCTCTACTTCTCTAGTTATTTGGCTCGCTAGAACACCGGCACCAGCATGGTTCAGGTGTAGACCGTCCCAACGGTACAGCCACCACTTTCCCCAGTACTGTTGCCAATGCCCCACGAACCAGAACCCACTACTACCACACCAGTCTTTCAGCCGCACATTACTTTCTCTAATCTTATTTGTCCTATGCCAATTTGCACATGGCTCAGGTAATAATCCAGAGATGATTAACTTTGAGGTTCTGCTTCTTAATTTGCTGCCTAGTTCCTCATACTGACTTTGCAGAACCTCTATCCTTGTCCTGCCTATGTCCTTGGTACCGACATGGACCACGACGACTGGATCCTCCCCCTCCCATTGTATGTTTCACTCCAGCCCTGAGCAGATGTCCTGAATCCTGGCACCGGCAGGCAACACAGCCGTCTGGACTCTTGCTCTTTGCTGCAGAGAACAGAGTCAATCCACCTTACTATACTGTCCCCTACTACCACTACATTCCTTTTTTCTCCCTCTTTGAGCTGCAAACACTTACTGCAGACGTGTTTGCCCTGGATCACACTGGCATCCAGGAGCTCCCATATGCTGCAGCTGTGACACATCACCTGTCCTGTCATCCTTAATGTGTTTCAATTAACTACTTAAATATTTTATTCAATTATTCATTTTACTGTATATTTTATTAAACTTACCACTAGTTTGTTTACTATTTTAAACGTTAGGACTAAAATGGACCTCAATCACTTACCAGATTCGCATCAAGCAGGTCGGTTCTTCCAAACCAATCAACTACCTGCTTGCCTGTGATGTCACAGCTTACCAGATCCTCACCAAATCGCTCCTTCCACTGCACCGAAGAAAGAACCAAATCCTGTATCCTCACCCCAGCGGCTCTCTGTTTCCCTGCTCTCACTCTCCATTGTGACGTCACTCCACGACTTTTTTTCCCCTGCTCTGCTCCTCTCTCTCGCTCTGTCACCGAGTCTGTGCTTTTGGCGCATTTCTTCATTTGTTGTTCCGTTGTGCTCCTCTGTTTCTGGTCCAAAATCTGACTCTGGTGGGACTTGAACCCACAACCTTTGAATATCTTATTAATCTTTAATTAGAAGTCCAACACGCTATCCATTGCACCACAGAGACTCACACATTTTTTTTCACATCACTAAGGCCTTTGATCTTGTCAGCAGAGACGGCCTCTTCAAACTGCGATGGAACATAGGCTGCCCTCCTGACCTCTTGGGCATCATCTCTTCTTTCCACGAGAACATGCACAGTTCCATCAGTTACAATGGAGCAACATCAGACGCTTTCAAGATCAGCAGTGGGGTAAAGCAGGGCTGCACGCTGACGCCAACTCTCTTAGGAACAGAGGAACATAGGAGTAAGCCACTCAGCCCGTCGAGCCTGCTCTGCCATTCAATTCGATCATGGCTGATCATCTACCTCAAAGCCCTTTTCCCGTGCTATCCCCATATCCCTTGATGTCATGAGTATCAAGATTACTATCAATTTCTGTCTTGAACATGCTCAATGATTGAGCTGCCACAGCCCTCTGGGGCACAGTATTCCAATGATTCACCACCGTCTGAGTGAAGAAATTCCACCCATCTCAGTTTTAAATGGCCTACTCCTTATTCTGAGACGATGTCCTTTGGTTTTAGACTCACCAACCAGGGCAAACATCCTGTCTACATCCACACTGTCGCGCCCTGTAAGAATTTTGTCAGTTTCAATCAGATCACCTCTCATTCTTCGAAACTTTAAGGAATACAGGCCCAGTTTCCTCATAAGACAATCCCACCATCCCAGGGATTAGTCTGGTGACATAAAAACAAGAAATGCTGGAACCACTCAGCAGGTCTGGCAGCATCTGTGAAAAGAGAAGCAGAGTTAACGTTTCAGGTCAGTGACCCTTCTTCGGAACTGACATATATTAGAAAAGTCACAGGTTATAAGCAAGTGAGGTGGGGGTGGGGCAAGAGATAACAAAGGAGAAGGTGTAGATTGGACAAGGCCACATAGCTGACCAAAAGGTCATGAAGCAAAGGCAAACAAAATGTTAATGGTGTGTTGAAAGACAAAGCATTAGTGCAGATTAGGTGTTAACGGACTGAATATTGAACAGCAGCAAGTACAAACCTGAAAAAAAAAACAGTAGTTAAGCAAACTGAACAAACTGAGATGAAATGAAATAAATGCAAAAAAAAGATTAGTCTGTTGACCCTCTGTTTCACTCCCTCTTTGGCAAGTATATCCTTAATAAGATGAGGAGACTAAACTGTACACAATACTCCAGTGCGGATTCACCAAGGCTCTATACAATTGCAGCAAGACATCTTTACTCCTGTACTCATGACCCCTCGTGTGGGTACAACATACCATTTGCCTTCCTAATTGATTGCTGCACCTGCACAAGAGCTTTTAGTGTCTCAGGAACAAGGACACCCAGGTCCCTTTGGACATGGACACTTCCCAACCTCTCACCATTTAAGAAATACTCTGTCTTTCTGTTTATTCCACCAAAGTGGATAACTTCACACTTATTCACATTATATTCCATGTTCTTGCCCATTCACTTAGCCTCTCCAGATCCCCTAGAAGCCTCTCTGCATCCTCCTCACAACTCATACTTCACCTAGCTTTGTGTCATCTGCAAACTTGGAAATATTACGTTTAATCCCCACATCCAAATCATTTATATAGGTTGTTAACAGCTGTGGCTCCAACACTGATCCTTGCAGTACCCCAATAGTAACAGCCTGCCATCCTGAGGAGGACCCGTAATTCCTGCTCTCTGTTTTCGGTCTGTTAACCAATTCTCAATCCATATCAGTATATTATCCCCAAGCCTATGTGCTCTAATTTTGTTCACTCACCTCCTGTGTGGGACCTTACCAAAGGAAAATGCAAAGACCACACATCCACTGGTTCTCCTTTATCTGTTCAATAGGTAACATCCTCAAAAAACTCAAGAGGTTTTTCAAACCTGTTTTCCTTTTCATAAATCTATGTTGACTCTGCCCAATCATGTCATCATTTTCGAACTGTCTAGTTATCACATCCTTTATAATTGGCATATTCTTCTCCATGCTGCTATTGTACACTTTCAATGACTCAGATGGGGGTGTTCACCTGCACATCAGAGCTGACGACAAGCTGTTCAACTTGGCAAGACTGTGCGCCAAGACCAAAGTGGGTAAATTCCTAGTCTGTGAGTTGCTGTTTGCTGATGATGCTGTGCTGACATCCCATAATGAAGTTCAGTCACAGCAGCTTGTAGATCGGTTCTCCCTGGCCTGCAACGAGTTTGGACTGACGATCAGCATCAGGAAGATGAAAGTTATGGGCCAGGCTGTAGAGACTCCACTTTCCATCAACATCAACAACCTCACTTTGGAGGTTGTCAACAGCTTCACATACCTTCGATCAACAATCACCAGCAATCTGTCCCTTGATACTGAAATCAGCACCAGGATTGCCAATGCTGCAGCTGTCATGTCAAAGTTGAGAAGACAAGTGTGAACCGACAGCAAACTGACCGAAAATACAAAGCTCCACGTGTACCAGGCTTGTGTTCTCAGCACCCTCCTTTATAGTAGAGAAGCATCAACAACTTATACAAACCAAAAAAAGCGGCTGAACAGCTTCCACCTCCACTGCCTCAGATGGATACTGGGCATCTCCTGGCAGGACAGAGTGCCGAATGCGGAAGTACACCAGCGTGCAGGGATCCGCAGCATGTTTGCCCTCTTGAGTCAGCGGTGACTCTGTTGACTGGGCCAAATGGATGACGGTCACATTGCCAAATACATGCTCTATGGTGAGCTTGCTATCAGCACGAGACCAACAGGTCAGGGAAAAAAATCAAGTCCTTTGGAGAGTGGGCATGGATTTATAAATGGGAGTTCATGCTTGACGTATCTAACTGCATTTGTTGATAAACGATCTGAGAATGCTGATGAAGGGAATGCAGTGGATGTTGTTTATATGGATGTTACGAAAGCATTTTATAAAGTACCACATATAAGGGTGGTTAACAAAATTGGGGTTCATGGATTAGGAGGGTCAGTGTCCATTTGGATAGTAAATTGTTTTAAAGACTGAAAACAGCGAGTCATATTAAATGGTTCTTGGTCAGACCGGAGGATAGTCGACAGTGGTGTTCCCCAAGGGTCAGTGCGAGAACCACTGCTTTTTTTGCTAAAGGTAAGTGACTTGGATCTTGGAATACAGAGTAGAATCTCAAAATATGCCGATGACACCAAACTTGGAGGAGTGGCAAACAGTGAGGATGATATGAACTGCCTGCAACAGGACAGTGATGGGCTAGCAGAATGGGCAGACAGGTGGCAGATGGAATTTAATAGTGACAAGTGTGAGGTGATGTATTTTGGCATAAGGAATAGGGAGAGGCAATATATACTTAATGGAACAGTTCTAAAGAGTGTACTGGAATAGAGGGACTTGGGGTTCATGTGCATCGATCTTTGAAGGTGGCAAGACAGATTGCGAGAGTGGTTAGCAAAGCATATGGGATCTTGGGCTTTATGAATAGAGGCATTGAGTACAAAAGCAGGGAAGTTATGCTGAACCATTATAAAACTCTGGTTAGGCCCCAATTGGAGTGTTGCTTCCAGTTCTGCTCAGCAGACTTTAGAAAGAATGTGAGGGTCCTTGAAAGGATGCAGAGGTGATTTACCAGAATGGATCAAGGGATGGGAGATTTTAGTTCCAAGGTTAGGTTGGAAAAGCTAGGATTATTCGGCCTATATCAAAGGAGATTGAGTGGAGAATTGATAGAGGTGTAAAACACCTCTCGAGAACAGGCCATCCTGGACTGGGTATTGAGAAAGGATTAGTTAACAATCTTGTTGTGTGGGGTCCCTTGGGGAAGTACGCCCTTAATCTGATAAAATTCTTCATTAAGATGGAGAGTGAGAGAGTTGATTCCGAGACTAGGGTCCTGAATCTAAACAAAGGAAACTTTGAAGGTCTGAGGCGGGAGTTGGCTATGATAGATTGGGGAACGTTACTAAAAGGGTTGACAGTGGATAGGCAATGGCTAGCATTTAAAGAGCGCATGGATGAATTACAACAATTGTTCATTCCTGTCTGTGCAAAAGTAAAACAGGAAGGGTGGCTCAACTGTGGCTTACAAAAGAAATTAAGGAAAGTATTAGATCCAAGGAGGAGAAATATAAAATGGCCAGAACAAGCAGCAAACCTGAAGATTGTGAGCAGTTTGGAATTTAGCAGAGGAGGCCAAAAGGATTGATTAAGAAGGGGGAAATAGAGTATGAGAGTAAGCCAGCAGAGAACATTAAAACTAACTGTAAAAGCTTCTATAGATATGTGTAGAGAAAAAGATTAGTGAAGACAAATGTGGGTCCCTTACAGTCAGAAACGGGGGAATTTATAATGGGGAACAAAGAAATGGCAGACCAATTAAATACATACTTTGGTTCTGTCTTCACAAAGGAGGATACAAATTACCTCCCAGAAATGTTGGGGAACATAGGGTCTAGTGAGAAGGAGGAACTGTATGAAATCAGTATTAGTAGGGAATGTTTGGGAACTTGATGGCATTGAAGGCCGATAAATCCCCAGGGCCTGATAATCTACATCCCAGAGTACTTAAGGAAGTGACCCTTGAAATAGCAGATGCATTTCTGGTCTTTTTTCAAAATTCTGTAGACTCTGGAACAGTTCCAATGGACTGGACGGTAGTTAATGTAACTCCACTATTTAAAAAAAGAGGCAAAAAGAAAACAGCGAATTATATACCTGTTAGCCTGACATCAGTCGTGGGGAAAATGCTGGAGTCCATTATAAAAGATGTAATAGCAGAGTGCAATAATAACTCGTCTCCACTCCTAGTATTTCTAAATCCCACACATTCACTATAATGTGAACAATTATTTCCTGTTGTGTCTCTCTCAGATTTGTAAACTTCACTGTATTGGAGTGAGGTGATATCTGCTGGCGGGAAGCAAGAACTGCAGTCAAGCAGCAGAAACTCCACAGTCTGTCAGGGTTAAAGAAACATTGCAATGTGAGGAAACAGCGAAGTGGTTTGATTGGGTAGATGGAGACATGATTCCACTTGTGGTGGTGTCTGAAGCAAAGGCCAGAAATACAAAATTGTCATTAATAAAAGAAATGAGGAATTCATGAAAAATGTAGTAACGTAGTGAGTGGTTAGAATGTGGATAGAATAGAAAGTGAGATTGGATGGACAGAAGCAGTCTGAAAGGATGGCTGACACAAAAGATGAGTGCCTTGAAACGTTAACTGTGTTTCTCTCAGCACAGATGCTGCCAGAGCTGCTGAACATTTCCAGCACTTTCTGTTTTTATTTCAGCATTTGCAGGATGTTGCTTTGATCTGAAAAAAATTGGATGATTGACTGGGGGGGTTCCAGTGAAATTCCACAGCAGCTAAAGAAGTCCAACCCATCAGTGGCTCGTTGGTCTAGGGGTATGATTCTCTCTTCGGGAGTGTGGTTAATTAACATGCGAGAGATCCTGGGTTCAAGTCCCGGATGAGCCCAAGTCTGCTGGCATTTTTAGATTAAGGTTATCTATTGGTTTCACCCTTGCAGAAGGTGGAATTGACTTCCATGCGGAGCTGGCTTGAGGACAAGACAACTGGATTCAAAGAGCTTGTCGACCAAATTGTAATTAACTAAATGTACAGATAGCCAAGTGGGAACATGAAGTTGTTGCAGTAATTGAGACCTGACACCACAAACAACATGACTGGATTGGAATGGAATTCTTCATTGTTTCTGTTGTTTGGCTTGCATTGACTCATCGATTTTCTTGTTTTTCACTTTGTCGATGCCTTTGAATAATTGTGGATCCTTCTTCAGGGTGTCTTCTTTCACCAGGTCGTTCTGACCTCTGATGATATTGATTGGAATCAGCGTCAATTTGCTGATAGATTTGGAAGTGAGCAGATTTCCTTTGCTTGAGTCTACAACATGGAACTCAGTCTGACATGTGGACCCATGGGAGGATTTGAATGCCACCCCTGCGTTGGAGTTGCATCCATCCAATAAAAGACCGAGTAGAAGTGACAGTTCTGTCTGTCGAACATGAGACTTTTAATGGCAGGGTTGTGAGTTTGAGTGCCATTCTGTTTTTCCCTTTTTTAAGGCTTCATGAGCAGAGAGTACAGGGAGTGTTTGAAATGAGCAAGTCTCGCTTTGATTCAGGACTCTTACCTCTCAGCAGCATCTCACTATGAAAGATTGAATTTGATCTCATTTCATTCTCAGCTCGGGGTCTGTGCGGCTCAGTGGCACTTCTGTCTGTCTCCCGCTTCACAATCCATCAGTACTGAGAAAGCAATGGGGAATATTACTCACATGTTGTGTTCTTGAATTTTTTGGAAAACTTGAATGTATGTATTTTCCTTCAAAACAAGGACACCAAGAAACTGTTAATGTAGGACTGAAATAGCTCAGTTGGGAGAGCGTTAGACTGAAGATCTAAAAGTCCCTCATTCAATCCTGGGTTTCAGCAATTCCGTTTCCTTATGCGTCCCTTGCCTTGGTTCTGATTTTCCAGTTGCATAATTTCCTTTGAAATTATTTACCAAGAACCAGTGGATTGAATTTGAGAAACAACACAGAGCCATTTACAGCATAGAAGGTGGTCATTTGGCCTATCACGTCCATGCTGGCTATCCCCGGAGCAATCTGGTCAGTCCCACTCACCAGCTCGATCCCTTTCGTCCTGCAAATTTCTTTCCTTCAAGTATCCATCCAATTTCCTTTTCAAATCATTGATTGTCTCTGCTTCCACCACACTCGTGGGCCAAGTCATTACCACCCACAACATAAAAAAGTTCCACCTCATCAAGGATGGGAAATACTTATATCTTCTCTTTGCTTATTCTCTATTTCTATGAGAATAGACTGACAGTCAACATGAAAGGGAACCCAAAAATCTTCGAGCAGCATGTAAATGATAAGTGGGGAGTAAGAAGTTGAGTAAGGCCTATTAGGGACAAAAAGGATAATATCGGCTGAGAGGTGCAGGGCAATGTTAATCTACTTAATGAGTACTTTGTATCAGTGATCACTAAGGAAGAGGAATTTGGCAAAATATCAGAGAGGCAATGGAGAGAGTACAAATTGAGAGAGGGAGGTACTAAAATGAGGTATAAAGTATAAGGGTGACCTGGTATCCATGTCAATAAGTCACTGACAGCTAACATGCAGGTGCAGCAAGCAATTAGAAAGGCTAATAGTATGTTAGCCTTTATCACAAGAGGATTTGAGTACAGGAGTAGTGAAGTCTTGCTTCAATTGTATAGAACCTTGGTTCGACCGCACTTGGAGTACTGTGTGCAGTTTTGGTCTCCTTACCTTAGGAAGGATATTATTGCCATAGATAGACTGCAAAGAAGGTTCATCAGACTTGTTCCTGGGATGGTGGAACTGTCCGATGTGGAGAGATTGGGGAAACTGGGGCTCTATTGTGTAGAGTTTTGAAGAATGAGATGTGATCTCATTGAAACCTACAAAATATTTAAAGGACAGTCAGGGTAGATGCAGCTAAGATGTTTCCCCTGGTTGGGGAGTCGAGAACCAGGGGATGCAATTTCAAAATAAGGGGGAAGCCACTTAGGACAGAGATGTGAAAAAATTTTGTTATTCAGAGGGTTGTAAATCTTTGGAATTCTGTACCCCAGAGGGCTGTGGAAGCTCAGTCATTGAGTACGTTTAAAGCAGAGATTGACAGATTTCTAAATACAAATGACATAAGGGAATATGACGAAAGTGTGGGGAAAAGGACATTGAAGTGGATGATCAGCCATGATCATATTGAATGGCGGGGCAGGCTCGATGGGCTGAATGGCCGACTCCTGTTCCTATGTTCCGAACCCCACATGATCAGCGAGGCACAGCCTCAGACCGACTTGTCGGGTGGTGTAAACAGATATCACTGCTTCTGATCTTCACCAGAACAGAGAGTGAGATATAACATTGATCATCAAACAGACTGTGAGAGAATGCAACAGAATAAAACACATGGAGAGACACTGTGGAATAACAAATAGATTAGATTGGAATGTTGAATTCTGATTGGAATGGATAAAACACCAGAAACAACAGATTAAATTGGGATTCTCATCACTATATTGATCTGAGACAGAAAAGCGAAACTGATGGAAAGAAGGGAAGAAGGAAGAAAAGAAAGAATGGAACTGTTCAATTTTTTTCAGTTTTTTCACTCGCCCATCAAAGCTGGATTAAAAAAAGTTGCAAATAACAGAGAATTTCACCAAAAAGGGAGATTAAACGCTGCTGAAAGCTTGGATCGAAGGATGTCCCAACAGATCACCTGTTTAACTGTCTCCTCACTGGGGGATTTCAATCAGTGAGAAATATTATTCGCTACCTTTGTTTTGTTAATGAACCCAGAACTGTCACTTGGTGTAATATCTGTGTTCCGACTCCTGAATAATAAAATTGTGAGTTTCTCGATATTTTCGGGACAAATTTCCTGCTGAAAGAACTAAGAACTCTTTTCTAATTTACTCAATACTATATACACACTCATCAAGCCTCCTAAGCTCGCATCCTTGGTGCTGCTCTCTCTTCTCCCAAACCTCATCCCATGTGACTGTTACATCATTACTCTGACAGTGGGAGGGGTTGATCCCACTGTCTTCAGCATTAACCCTTTACATCCTTATACTGCACTGTCTGTCCAAAATAATCAGTGGAGGGAACCTGATTTATCGAAACACCAACAGCTGCCAGTTGAAAATCAACTCAACCCATCAGAGAGAGAGAGAGAGAGAGACTGTCAGAGAACTTCCTGCATCCAGTCCTGACCCTGTCACACTCAGCAGATGCTCACCCAGACCCCGCTCTCATCAACACTGAACATTTTTACTGAGACACTTCAAATACTGTTTATAAAAGGCAGGAAAGGTCAAAGTTCACACAGTTGAATTGAATAGAACAAAGTTTAATATCTTGTGACCTTTTCTCGGTCACCACGAGACATAGGTTTTCTTATCTGGTTCCTTTGATTTTTCTTGTTCCTGACTGACAAATATTCCAAACCTCAGATAAACCCTCCCACTTGCGTCATGTCCCAGTCTCGGTTAAAAGCAACACATAATGACACAAACACTCTGCAACACAGAACGCGGTCACACGTTCCTTCAGTGAGATTAATGTCAAGCTGTTTTCCAGGTTGAATGGAACGGTGAACAAATTTCGATCAAAGAAGTTACCTTTGAAATATCAGGACTGAATTTCTGGACAAGGAGGAACAGCCATTCCAAACTCACATCCTTCACAAAGGTTGTTTTCTCCTGTGACTGAAATTCATCATGTAAATTGAATTATGAGTTCAAGCTCACAAGACGCAGATGTGAACTTCTGAAGCATGTTGCTAATAATGACAGAAGGCTCTGCTGGGAGTTGAACCCAGGATCTCCTATTTAATAAGCAGGTGTTTTAGCCAACTAAGCTACAGAGCCAAACAACAAATGCTTCTACAGTTGAAATCAGAAGAGGGCACTATATTCTCATCCCATTTCTCCACTGGTCACAACATATTTTAAATATTTCCCACTTACTGAGACAGGCAATCATATACTCTATTTTTCTCTGTACTGAGAATGAATGTTTTGGAAGAAAATACATACATTCAATTGTTTCTGAAAGGTTACAGAACACAACATATGAGTAATATTCCAGATTGCTTTCTCAGCACTGATGGATTGTGAAACGGGAGACAGCCAGAGGTCCCACTGAGCCGCACTGACCCCGAGCTGAGAAAGAAATGAGATAAAGTTCAATCTCTCACAGCGAGATGCTGCAGAGAGAGGAGTCCCAAATCAAAGTGAGACTTTCTCATACTGTTGTTGAATTTCATTTCAAACACTCCTTGTACTCTCTGCTAATGAAGCCCCCAAAAAAGGGAAAAACAGAATGGCACTCAAACTCACAACCCTGAGATTAAAAGTCTCATGTTCGACTGACTGAACTGTCACTTCTACTCAGTCTCTTATTGGATGGATGCAACTGTATGCTCCAATGCAGGGGCAGCTTTCAAATCCTCCCATGGATCCACATGTCAGTCTGAGTTACATGTTGTAGACTTAAGCAAAGGAAATCTGCTCACTTCCAAAACTATCAGTGAGTTGAAGCTGATTACGATCAACATCATCAGAGGTCAGAACTACCTGGTGAAAGAAAACACCCTGAAGAAGGATCCACAATTCTTCAAACGCATCAAAAAAGTGAAAAAACAATAAATGCATGAGTTAATCCAAGACAAACAACAGAAACACAGAAGAATTCCATTCCATACCAGATACAAGTCGTATTGTTTCCGTATCCAGCTCTCAGTTACTGCTCCACCTTCATACACCCCCTTGGTGATCTGTACATTTTGTTCATTTCAATTTTGTCGACAGGCTCTTTGAATCCAGTTCTCTGGTCCTCAAACAGGCTCCGCATGAAAGTCAATTCCGCCTGCTGTCAGGCTGCAACCGATCGATGACCTTCAACTAAAAACACAAAAGACAAAGGGCTCGTCCGGGAGTTGAACCCCGGACCTCTCGCATATTAACCAATTATACACCCAAAGCGAAAATCATACCTCTAGACCAACAAGCCACCTACAATGCATGTGTTTTTAGCTCCTTTGGAAAAGCTGTTCATCCATTTTTTTTCAGATCAAAGCAACATCCTGTAAATGCTGAAATGATAACAGAAAGTGTTGGAAATGTTCAGCAGCTCTGGCAGCATCTGTGGAGAGAGAAACACAGTTAACGTTTCAGGGTGTTCACCTTTTGTCTCAGCCATCCTTTCAGACTGCTTCTGTCCATCCAATCTCACTTTCTATTCTATCCACATTCTAACCATTCACTACATAATTACATTTTTCATGAATTCCTCATTTCTTTTATGAATGACAATTTCGTATTTCCGGCCCTTGCTTCGGACACCACCACAAGTGGAATCATGTCTCCATCTACCCAATCAAACCACTTCGCTGTGTCCTCATATTGCAATGTTTCTTTAACCCTGACAGACTGTGGAGTTTCTGCTGCTTGATTGCAGTTCTTGTTTCCTGCCAGTAGATGTCACCTCACTCCAAAACAGTGAAGTTTACAAATCTGAGAGAGACACAACAGGAAATAATTGTTCACATTATAGTGAATGTGTGGGATTTCGAAACACGAGGAGTGGAGACGAGTTATTATTGCATTTTGTCAAAACAAACATAACTTATAATGTTGTGTTAAATCCATCACTCTGTTTTCTTGACTCTGCGAGTGACCTGGAGTCATTGAGTCACTGAGTCATTTGTGGGATAAAAGGAGGCCATTCGCCCCATCGAGTCCATGGCGGCTCTCCAGGGAACGATCCAGTCATTCCCACTCGAATGCTCGATCCACGTAGCCCTGTAAATTTATTTCCTTCAAGGGCCCATCCAAATTCCTTTTGTAATCATCGATTGTTTCCACTTCCACCACCCTCATGGGCAGCGAGTTACAGATCATCACCAATCACTGTGTAAAAAAGGTTCTTCCGCACATCCCCCCTGCATCTCTTGCCCAAAACATTCAATCTGTGTCCCTAGTCCTTGTACCAATAGTTAATGGGAACAGTTTTTCCTTGCCAACTTATCTAAAACTGTCATAGCCTTATACACCTCTATCAATTCTCCCCTCAATCTCCTTTGATACAGGCAGAACAACCCTAGCTTTTCCAGCCTAACCTTGAAACTATAATCCTCCATCCCTCGAACCATTCTGGTAAATCTCCTCTGCATCCTCTCAAGGATCCGCACATTCTTTCTAAAGTGTGGTGAGCAGAACTGGACGCAACACTCCAATTGGGGCCAAACCAGAGCTTTATAATGGGTCAGCATAATTCCCCTGCTTTTGTACTCAATGCCTCTATTTATAAAGCCCAAGATCCCACATACTTTGCTAACCACTCTCGCAATATGTCTTGCCAACTTCAAAGATTGATGGACATGCACCCAAGTCCCTCTACTCCTGCACATTCTTCACCACTGGAGCATTGAGTATATATTGTCTCTCCCTATTCCTTCTACTAAAATACTTCACCTCACATCAATCACTATTAAATTCCAGCTGCCACCTGTCTGCCCATTCTGCTCGCCTATCACTGTCCTGTTGCAAACAATTCATATCATCCTCACTGTTTGCCACTCATCCAGGTTTGGTGTTATCGGCATATTTTGAGATTCTACTCTATATTTCAAGATCCAAGTCATTTATCTGTAGCAAAAAAAGCAGTGGTTCTAGCACTTACCCCTGGGGAACACCACTGTCGACTATCCTCCAGTCTGACAAAGAACCATTTAATATGACTCACTGTTTTCTGTCCTTTAACCACTTTTCTATCAAATTGCACACTGATCCTCCTATTCCATGAACCTCAATTTTGTTAACCACCCTTTTATGTGGTACCTTATCAAATACTTTCATAAAATCCATATAAACAACATCCACTGCATTCCCTTCATCAACCTGCTCTGTTAGTTCATCAAAAAATGCTGTTAGATTAGTCAAGCATGAACTTCCATTTATAAATCCATGCTCACTATCCTTAATTAACTCAAACCTCTCCAAGTGACTGTTGATTTTTCCCTGTTTATTGTTTCTGAAACCTTACCCACCACTGCTGTTAATCTAACAGGCCTGCAGTTAGCCGGACTGTCCTTACACCCTTTCTTGAATAAGGATGTCACATTTGCCTCTGTTCAATCCTCTGGCACCTCCCCCGTATCCAGGGAAGATTGGAAGATTATAACAAGCCCTTCAGTTATCTGCATCCGCATTTCCTTTTGCAATCTGGGATGTAAGCCAACTGGACCAGGTGATTTATCTACCCAAAGCACAGCCAGCCTTTTTAGTAGCTCCCTCTCTCAATTTGTACCCTATCCATTGCCTCTACTCTCTCCGCTTCTACTGATATTTTGTCAGATTCCAATTCCTTAGTGATCACTGATACAAAGCACTGATTAAATATATTAACATTGCCCAGCACCTCTGAGCATATACTATCCTCTTTGTCCTTAATAAGGCCCACTCCACCTCTTGCTACCCACTGATTACTTATCTACTGCTCAAAGATCTTTGGGTGCCCTTTCATGTTGACTGCCATTCTCTTCTCATAGAAATAAAGAATAAGCTAAATATAGAAGATATAAATATTTCCCATCCTTGGGTGAGGTGGAATTTTTTTATGTTGTGAGTGGTAATGTCCTGACCCACGAGTGTGGTGGAAGCAGAGACAATCAATGATTTGAAAAGGAAATTGAATGGATACTTGAAGGAAAGAAACTTGCAGGAGGAAAGGGATTGAGCTGGTGAGTGGAACTGACTCGATTGCTCCGGGGAGAGCCAGCATGGACATGATGGGCCAAACGACCACCTTCTATGCTGTAAATGACTCTGTGTTGTTTCTCAAATCCAATCCACTGGTGTTTGGTAAATAATTTCAAAGTAAATTGTACAACTGGAAAATCAGAACAAAAGCATGGGACGCATAAAGAATTGAAATTGCCTTTAGATCTTCAATCTAACACTCCCCCAACTGAGCTATTTCAGCCCCACATTGTTAATGTCTTTGTGTCCTTGTTTTGGAAGAAAATACATACATTCAATTGTTTCTGAAAGGTTACAGAACACAACATGGGAGTAATATTCCCCATTGCTTTCTCAGCTCTGATGGATTGTGAAGTGGGAGACAGCCAGAAGTCCCACTGAGACGCACAGACCCCCAGCTGAGAATTAAATGAGATAAAATTCAATCTTTCATCGCAAGATGCTGCAGAGAGATGAGTCCTGAATCAAAGCAAGACTTGCGCATACTGTTGTTGAATTTCATTTGAAACACTCCTTGTACTCTCTGCTAATGAAGCCTAAAAAAAGGGAAATATAGAATGGCACTCAAACTCACAACCCTGAGATTAAAAGTCTCATATTCGACTGACTGAACTGTCACTTCTACTCAGTCTCTTATTGGATGGATACAACTGTATGCTCCAATGCAGGGGTGGCTTTCAAATCCTCCCTTGTCAGACTGAGTTACATCTTGCAGACTCAAGCAAAGCAAATTTGCTCAGTTCCAAAACTATCAGAAGCTTATTACAATCAACATCATCAGAGGTCAGAACTTCCTGGTGAATGGAAACACCCTGAAGAAGGATCCGCAATTATTCAAACGCATCAACAAAGAGAAAAACAAGAAAATCGATGAGTTATTATTATTAGAGATACAGCACTGAAACAGGCCCTTCGGCCCACCAAGTCTGTGGCGACCAACAACCACCCATTTATACTAACCCTACAGGAATCCCATATTCCCTACCACCTACCGACAGTAAGGGCAATTTACAATGGCCAATTTACCTATCATCTGCAAGTCTTTGGAGGGGACAGGAAACCAGAGCACCCAGCAAAAACCCACACAGACACAGGGAGAACTTGCAAACTCCACACAGGCAGTACTCAGAATTAAACCCAGGCCCCTGAGACTGTGAGGTTGTGGGGCTAACCACTGCGTCACTGTGCTGCCCTAATCCGAACCAAACAATAGAAACACAGAAGAATTCCATTCCATACTAGATACTAGTCGTGTTGTTTTTGTATCCAGCTCTCAGTTACTGCTCCACCTTCAGACACCCACTTGGCGACCTGCGCATTTTGTTCATTTCAATTTTGTCGACAGGCTCTTTGAATCCAGTTCTCTGGTCCTCAAACAGGATCTGTATGAACGTCAATTTCGCTTTCTGTAAGGCTGCAACCAATTGATGACCTTCAACTAAAAACACAAATGAAGAAGGGCTAGTCTGTTAACCTCTCGCATATTAACCAATCAGACACCCAAAGCGGGAATCATACCCCTGGACCAGCAAGCCACTTACAAGGTGCATTATTTTTAGTTCTCTTTAGAACTGTGCCATTAAGTATATATTGTCTCTCCCAATTCCTTCTGCTATAGTGCATCACCTCACACTAGTCGCTATTAAATTCTATTTGCCACCTGTCTGCCCATTCTGCTAGCCTTTCACTGTCCTGTTGCAGGCAGGTCATATCATCCTCACTGTTTACCACTCCTCCAGGTTTGGTGTTATCGGTATATTTTGATATTCTACTCGATATTCCAAGATCCGAGTCATTTCCATATAGCAGAAAAAGCTGTGGTTCTCGCAGTGACCACTGGAGAACACCCACTGTCGACTATCCTCCAGTCTGACAAAGAACCATTTACTACGATACGCTATTTTCTGTCCATAAGGCAATTTTCTATCCAATTGGACAGTGACTCTCCTATTCCATGAACCTCAATTTTGTTAACCGCCCTTTTATGTGGTACCTCATAATCCATTCTTAATCCATCCATCCATCCTTTCTTAAAATCCATATCAACAACATTCGCTGCATCATCTTCCTGTTAGTTCATCAGAAAATGCAGTTAGTCAAGCATGAACTCCCATTTAGAAATCCATGCTCACTCTCCTCAATTAACTCAAATCTCTCCAAGTGACTGTTGATTTTTTCCCTAATATTGTTTCTAAAACCTTACTCACCACTGCTGTTAATCACACTGGCCTGTAGTTACCCGGACGATCCTTACACCCTTTGTTGAAATAGGAAGTCACATTTGCCACTGTTCAGTCCTCTGGCACCTCCACAGTGCTTTTTGGGAGGGTGTTCCTGGTTTTTGACCCTGCAACAGTAAAGGAATGGCGGTATAATGCCGAGTCAGGATGGTGTGTTACTTGGATGGGAACTTGAAGGTGGTGATGTTCCCATGCGTCTGCTACCTTTGTCCTTCTAGGTGGTAGAGTTTGTGGGTTGGAAGGTGCTGTTGAAGGAGGCTTGGTAAGTTGCTGCAGTACGTATTGTAAATGTTACACACTGCTGCCACTCTGCACTGGTGCTCGAGGGAATGAATGTGTAAGGTGGTGGATGGGGTGCCAATCAAGTGGGCTGCTTTGACCTGATGGTGTCAACCTCTTGAGTGTTGTTGGAGCTGCAAGCATCCAGGCATGAGTATTCCATCACATTCCTGACTTGTGCCTTGTAGATGGTGGGCAGGCTTTGGCGAGTCAAGAGGTGAGTTAGTTGCCGCAGAGTTCCCAGCCTCCGACCCGCTCTTGTACTTGTAGCTGTAGCTGTAATAGTAATAGGCAACCGTCCGTCTCGGAAGACGATGGGCTTCGCCCGGGGTGTACGTCACTTCTGTATTAAACATCGTTTGTTGTGGCTGTAGAGGACGACACGTGAGTGACAATCCCTTACACAGCTGGTACAGATGAATATCATTGGTCCGATGTCGACTGACAATTTTTCCTTCCTCTGAGCTCTCTTTCCCCCCAACTGGTCATTTCTTTTGTCCTCTGCTTTTCCCATGGTCTTCCTGAATGCCTTTCTCCAGGAATTCCAGTCAGCAGGAAGGAATTCCCATGCATCGACTACACTCCCAGTCTGCTGGATATCTCGCTTGCAGATGTCCTTGTATCACAGACGTGGGTGACCTGTTGGTCTCATGCTGATAGCAAGCTCACCAAAGAGCGTGTCTTTGGCAAAGTGACCGTCATCCATTCAGCACACATGACCCAGTCAACAGAGTCACCGCTGACTCAAGAGGACAAACATGCTGCAGATCCCTGCACGCTGGTGTACTACTGCATTTGGCACTCTGTCCTGCCAGGAGATGCCCAATATCCATCTGAGACAGCGGAGGTGGAAGCTGTTCAACTGCTTTTCTTGGCTTGTATAAGTTGTTGATGCTTCTCTACTATAAAGGAGGGTGCTGAGAACACAAGCCTGGTACATGTGGAGCTTTGTATTTTTGGTCAGTTTGCTGTTGGTTCACATTGGTCTTCTCAACTTTGACATGACAGCTGCAGCATTGACAATCCTGGTGCTGATTTCAGTATCAAGGGACAGATTGCTGGTGATTGTTGATCCTCCAAAGTGAGGTTGTCGATGTTGATGGAAGGTGGAGTCTCTACGTCCTGGCCCAAAACTTTGATCTTCTTGATGCTGATCGTCAGTCCAAACTCCTTGCAGGCCAGGGAGAACCGATATACAAACTGCTGCAAGTGAATTTCATTATGGGATGTCAGCACAGCGTCATCAGCAAACAGCAACTCACAGACTGGGAACTGACTCATTTTGGTCTTGGTGTGCAGTCTTGCCAAGATGAACAGCTTGTCATCAGCTCTGGTATGCAGGTGGACACCCCCATCTGAGTCACTGAAAGTGTACAATAGCAGCATGGAGAAGAGTATGCTAATTGTAAAGGATGTGAGCTGTGAGGAGGTTATAAGGAGGCTTCCAGGGGACTTGGATAGGATAAGTGAATGAAATGACAGATGGAATATAATATGAAGAAGTGTGAAGTTATCCACTTTGGTAGAATAAACAGAAAGACAGAGTATTTCTTAAATGGTGAGAGTTTGGGAAGTGTTGATGTCCAAAGGGACCTGGGTGTCCTTGTTCATGAGACACTAAAAGCTCGCATGCAGGTGCAGCAATCAATTAGGAAGGCAAATGGTATGTTGGCCTGAACACGAGGGGTCATGAGTACAGGAATAAAGATGTCTTGCTGCAATTGTATAGAGCCTTGGTGAGACCGCGCTGGAGTATTGTGTCCAGTTTTGGCTTCCTTATCTAAAGAAGGATATACATGCCATAGAGGGAGTGCAATGGAGGGTCACCAGACTAATCCCTGGGATGAGGAAACTGGGTTTGCATTCCTTAAAGTTTCATTTAAAGGGCCATTTAAAACTGAGATAGGGTGGAAGTTCTTCACTCGGAGGGTGGTGAATCTTTGGAATTCTGTACCACAGGGGTCTGTGGCAGCTCAGACTTTCAGCATGTTCAAGACAGAAATTGGTAGAGACCTTGATACTCATGACATCAAGGGATATGGGGATAGCATGGGAAAGGGCGTTGAGGCAGATGATCAGCCATGATCTAATTGAATGGCAGAGCAGGCTCGACGGGCTAAATGGCCTCCTCCTATGTTCCTCTGTTTCTAAGAGAGTTGTCACCAGGACACAGCCCTGCTTTACCCCACTGCTGATCTTGAAAGCATCTGATGTTGCTCCATGGTAACTGATGGAACTGTGAATGTTCTCGTGGAAAGAAGAGATGATGCCCAAGAGTTCAGGAAGGCAGCCTATGTTCCATCGCAGCTTGAAGAGTCCGTCTCTGCTGACAAGATCAAAGGCCTTGGTGATGTCTATAAAGACAATGTAGAGTGGTCTGTACTGTTCACAGTACTTCTCCTGTAACTGCCGAAGTGAGAAAATCATGTCGACTGTCGATCTACCAGCTCTGAAGCTGCACTGAGACTCAGCATAGATGTGTGATGCCAGGGTCTGCAATCTGGTCAGAGCAATGTGAGCAAAGACCTTCCCCACAATACTTAGCAAGGAGATGCCTCGGTAATTGTTGCAGTCACTGTGATTCCTATATTTTTGTACAAGGTGACAATGTTTGCATCACGCATGTTTTCAGGCGCAGATCTCTCCTTCCAACAGAGACACAGAAGTTCATGGAGATGCTACAACTGTGCCGCTTTTCCGCTTTTGATGATTCCAGGTGGTATACCATCATTTCCCGGGGCTTTATCACTGGCAAGACGGTCAATGGCATTGTTGAGCTCTATTATAGTGGACTCACTGTCCAACTCCTCCATGACAGGGAAGTCTGGAATGGCACTGAGAGCTACTTCAATGACAATGTTCTCCGTTATGTAGAGTTCAAGGTAATGCTCCACTCACCTTTCCATCTGCTTGTTAGGTTCAGTGATGATTGTCCCTGTCTTTGTCTTCAAAGGTGCTGATTTAGTTACTGGTGGGCCGGTTGCTTCCATAATTTTTTTTTTATTCATTCATGTGATGTGGTCATCACTGGCTAAGCCAGCATTTATTGCCCATCCCTCATTTCCCATGAGAAGGTGGTGGTGAGCTGCCTTCTTGAACCGCTGCAGTCTATGTGAGGTAGGTACACCCACAGTGCTGTTAGGAAGGGAGTTGCAGGATTTTGACCCAGCGACAGTGAAGGAAAGGCGATATAGTTCCAAGTCACGATAGTGTGTGGCTTGGAGGGGAACTTGCACGTGGTGGTGTTCCCATGAATTTGCTGCCCTTGTCCTTCTAGTTGGTAGAGGTTGCGGGTATGGAAGGTGCTGTCTAAGGAACCTTGGTGTGTTGAATTCCTTCACATGTCCCTCTAGCATCCCCCAGATTCAGCGGCAGATTGAATACTGTTGCAGTGTTTTAACCAGTATTGATTGGTGCAGTGCCGAGCAGTCTGCAGAGACTTGTTTCTGGTAGTTCTGAGAGTGTCGAGAGTTTGTCTGCTGGGGTCTGGTTTGTAGTTCATGAGGGCTCTCTTCTTAGTTACAGTAACTGACTCCATTTCAGTCCAATAAGCCTCAAACCAGTCAGCATTCCTCCCATCTCTTTTCCCGTGCAGAGTTATAGATGGTGGCGTGCAGATGATTCCACTTTGACACCGCACTGACGCCTTGGGTGTTTTCTGAAAGAGCCTGATCAATGATGTTGAGGAACTCCTGGGTCCTTTCTGGATCAGTGGTTCGGCAAGTGTTGATCCATGAAGGACCTTTCTTCTTGGATGGGTGAAGCTTCCTTGGCTGAAGCCTGACCTTGCTACGCACCAGGGTGTGGTCAGTGTCACAGACAGCGCTGTGATAGCTGTGAGTGATGAGGACACTGCTGAGGGTGGTACATCTGGTGATGTTAAGTTCTAGCTGGTGCCAGTGGCGTGATCTTGGATGGCTCCAGGACACCTTGTGGCACAGCTTGAACTGGAAGTAGCTGTTTGTCACACAGAGTCCATGGTGACAGCATAGATCCAGCAACCTCTGTCCATTTTTGATCATCTTGCCAATCCCCTGGTGCCCTATGCTCGTTGGCCAAGCTATAGTCAGTACCCACACTTGCGTTGAAATCTCCTAGAAGATACAATCCCTCAGTGCTGGGAATTCTACTGATGGCAGCGTCAAGTGTTTCATAGAATTGATCCTTGACATCTGGGGTGGTGTTGAGTGTCGGGACATAGATGCACATGAGATTAACTGGGCCCACGCTTGTTGACAAGTGAAGAGTATGAAGTCTCTCTGAGCCTACTGTGGGTGGTTCACTCATCACATGTAGCGTGTTTTTTACTGTGAAACCCATGAGTTGCCTCTTGGGCTTTCCCCTGCCAGAAGAAGGTGCAGTGTTTCTCTTTGAGGGATCCACTTTGAACGAGTCTAGTTTCTTGCAGCACAGCAATGTCCACATTGAGCCTTGTGAGCTCCTTGTCGATCACAGCTGTCTTGTGTGTGTCATCAACCTGCAGAAGGTTGTCAGTAAGGCCAGGACACATGGTCCTCACATTCCAGCTTGCGATGCGAAGGACTGGTGCCTTCTTTGTTAAGTCTGTCTTGCCTGGTGCATAGATTATCGAACTGCCTGTTGAGAGATGACTCTCTCAGCTCCAAGCACCCATTGAAGCAAGTAGGTCGTGGCAGGACAGCAGTTAACTGAGTGGGTGGTAGCTATCCAATGAGACATGATGATCTCTCCCTCTGTCAGAAGTAACCCCTGGTGCTCATACTCTACACCAATTGAGCGAGAGCTTACAATCAGCAACTGTTTATTCCCGTGTTGTGCTAATGTTTAAACACAAAGCTGGAGTATCCTCTCCAGGGCACAGGCCTGGGCAAATAGTATGGAGACACTGAGCATCAGGACACCCTCTCAGCATTGCGAGTATTGTCCAAAGGAAAGGAAAAAAAACAGTACTGTTTGGTATTGTTCTGCTGTAGGAGTTGCTGGAAAACTACCTGATAAGTAACAGGTAACTGCCTTAGGGACTCCAATCCAGATTTACTGTCCAGGTTTACTCCCTGAGCCTTCTTCTCTCTCAAGCCATCCACAGGGAAGTGAAATTTTTTGCCCATAGATGGGGCTCTGCTTCTTGGCATGAGGATGGAACCACACGCCAGTGGGCCTGCATGACATGCGCAAGGATATCACACATTGCCCCATCCCTGTGACAGCTCAGAGAGATACCCTGATGATAATGCACCCCACAGGAACATCACAAACAGCCCCCTCCCGAGGACAGCTCAGGGTCAGACACTGCACACACTGCAACAACAGTGACATTACTGTATTAGTCCCTCCATTCTGAAAAACAAGCATTCACCCTACTTTATGCTTTCTGTCCCTCAGCCAATTTTGTATCTACTCTGCCACTGCCTCTTTAATCCCATCTGCTCGAATTTTGTTAACAAGTCTATTTTATGGTACTTTTTCAAACACAATTTTGAAGTCCAGACGCACACCATCAACCTCACCACCCTGGTCAACTCTCTGTGAAACTTCATCAAAGAAATTAATTAATTATTTCAGACACAATCTTCTGTTAACCAATCTGTCCTGGCTGTCATTTATTAGCCCATGTTCTACCAAGTGACAGTTAATTTTCTCCTGGATATTTGTCTCTAAAAGTTTCCCCACCACCGACATTAGACTAACTGGTCTTTAGTTCCTGGGTTTATCTCTCTTTTTAAACAGGGCTGTAAAATTAGCAATCCTTGCAGACTTATCTTTCAGTTCTGGAAAGTCTATTGTGGACAATCTCTTTGGGCATGACTTTAACCAATTAAAGCAACAGGATACTTGATTACGAAGTCCAGAACTTTTATTGAGAGTAAAATAGTGCTTAATAATTGAAAGCAAAATTATCTTTAACAAACTTGGACAATATAACTTTACTGCTCCAGCAGGTGTGTGGACTGGTCGAGCTTGGTCTCAGAGTGTCACGGTCCTCTTTGTCCAGTCTAGATCCCTCATCAGGTGGAGAACTTGGTTGATGATATGAGCCTTTACCCCTGAGATCTTCTAGTGTTCCTGCGCACTGAATCCTTACAAAATCCCTACTTTTAACCCCTGGATTGCCATCACACCACATTGCAAAATAATATTTGGTCCGAGCTGTTGCTAGGTACATTTAATAAGTTTTTAATGATGTCTTCCACTAACAGTCACCTGTCCTCAGAATCTCAGACATGAGTACAATGGAGTGGTTTCACACTGTCTCCCAATCTGATCTGAAACAAGTTTCCTATTCATTAAATCGAGACTCTTGACGGTCACGATGTACCAGACCATGGGTTTTATCAGGGGTCTGAGAAAGGTCCATTGTTTGAATACGTTTCGCTGAAACTGCCCTTTCCCACACAGACACAGAAACTCACAGTAATTAGATTGAACTAACTTTAAATGAAAACCCATTCTCTCTAAAATGTTTATTGATTCATTATTTATAACTCAATCAAGGTCCATTACCTTTACAAACATCTGTTTCATGATGGGTAGCTTTCTTTTGGGCCTCCTTATCTCGAGAGACAATGGATACGCGCCTGGAGGTGGTCAGTGGTTTGTGAAGCAGCGCCTGGAGTGGCTATAAAGGCCAATTCTGGAGTGACAGGCTCTTCCACAGGTGCTGCAGAGAAATTTGTTTGTTGGGGCTGTTGCACAGTTGGCTCTCCCCTTGCGCCTCTGTCTTTTTTCCTGCCAACTACTAAGTCTCTTCGACTCGCCACAATTTAGCCCTGTCTTTATGGCTGCCCGCCAGCTCTGGCGAATGCTGGCAACTGACTCCCACGACTTGTGATCAATGTCACACGATTTCATGTCGCGTTTGCAGACGTCTTTATAACGGAGACATGGACGGCCGGTGGGTCTGATACCAGTGGCGAGCTCGCTGCACAATGTGTCTTTGGGGATCCTGCCATCTTCCATGCGGCTCACATGGCCAAGCCATCTCAAGCGCCGCTGACTCAGTAGTGTGTATAAGCTGGGGGTGTTGGCCGCTTCAAGGACTTCTGTGTTGGAGATATAGTCCTGCCACCTGATGCCAAGTATTCTCCGAAGGCAGCGAAGATGGAATGAATTGAGACGTCGCTCTTGGCTGGCATACGTTGTCCAGGCCTCGCTGCCGTAGAGCAAGGTACTGAGGACACAGGCCTGATACACTCGGACTTTTGTGTTCCGTGTCAGTGCGCCATTTTCCCACACTCTCTTGGCCAGTCTGGACATAGCAGTGGAAGCCTTACCCATGCGCTTGTTGATTTCTGCATCTAGAGACAGGTTACTGGTGATAGTTGAGCCTAGGTAGGTGAACTCTTGAACCACTTCCAGAGCGTGGTCGCCAATATTGATGGATGGAGCATTTCTGACATCCTGCCCCATGATGTTCGTTTTCTTGAGGCTGATGGTTAGGCCAAATTCATTGCAGGCAGACGCAAACCTGTCGATGAGACTCTGCAGGCATTCTTCAGTGTGAGATGTTAAAGCAGCATCGTCAGCAAAGAGGAGTTCTCTGATGAGGACTTTCCGTACTTTGGACTTCGCTCTTAGACGGGCAAGGTTGAACAACCTGCCCCCTGATCTTGTGTGGAGGAAAATTCCTTCTTCAGAGGATTTGAACGCATGTGAAAGCAGCAGGGAGAGGAAAATCCCAAAAAGTGTGGGTGCGAGAACACAGCCCTGTTTCACACCACTCAGGATAGGAAAGGGCTCTGATGAGGAGCCACCATGTTGAATTGTGCCTTTCATATTGTCATGGAATGAGGTGATGATACTTAGTAGCTTTGGTGGACATCCGATATTTTCTAGTAGTCTGAAGAGACCACGTCAGCTGACGAGGTCAAAGGCTTTGGTGAGATCAATGAAAGCAATGTATCATTGATCTCACATTGCTTTCATTGGGTAGCTACTCATTAATTATACAGGATATAAACGTTAGTACTGAACACAAAATGGCTCCTTTGGTCATGTGTTAATTGTAAAATGGCTTCCTTGACCTTATTAGTTATTACAACAGATACATTATAAAAATGGTCAAGTTAAACTGAGATCGAACTACCTAAGCTTACCTGCATCCTCCAGTCCTCTGGCATCATTCCCATATTCAAGGAGGATTGAAAGATTGTGGTTTGAGTCTCTGCTATTTCCACCCTTACTTCCCTCAGCAACCCAGGATGCAGCCCATCCAGACCGGGTGACTTTTCTACTGTGAGCACTGCTAACCTTGTAATTATCTCCTCTTTATCTATTTTCATCCCCTCCAATTTCTCCACAACCTCCTCCTTTACTGTGACATTTGCACAATCTGCTTGTTTTGTGATGACAGATGAAATGTATTTAATTAGTACCTCAGTTACAACCTCTGCCTCCACAGGATCTCCTAATTGACCCACCCTTTCTTTGATCGTCCATATGTTGGTAAAAGACTTCAGTGTTCCCAGTTCTGTGACCTGCTAATCTTTTCTCATACATTCTCTTGCTGATCTCATTTCCTTTTTCAGCTCTCCTCTGTACTTTCTGTATTCTGCTTGTTTCTCCTGCATATGAATCCTCACATGATTTCGATATTAATGGTTTATGAACTATTTTGTTGAAGGATTGAGTTTTGTAAATTTCTCCCGAGCTCCCCTCATGGTCAGGCAGAAAGTTTAACTGCTGTGTTTTCAAACAGCAACAGCTTTATTTGAAAAGCCATTGGGACAGGATTCCGGGTTTTAATCTATCACAAATCTGGTTCTGATGTCTTGTGGCTCCAGCTGTCACATGACCTGTCAGAGGATGACCTCATAATTGACCAAGTCATGGAGCTGTGGGTTGATGTTTCAATTGTTTCAAAATAATTTTCAAGAAGGACAATCAAAATGAATCGATATATAAAAGGTAGATTTTGTGAATTTGTGCTCCCAGTGGAAATTCCTGCAGAGTCTGCTGGTTTTCATATCCCCAATTCCCCACAGGAAGCTCTGTGCTCGGAGTCTGTATTCCTTACATCAACATTATACAGAATCATTTCATGGGAGACCCCAGTGTGAATTGTAGACAGGTGGGTCACTTTTAACTTTCAAAGTAACACAGGAGCAAAATACTGCAGATACTGGAACTCTGAAATAAAAACAGAAAATGCTGGAAATACTCAGCAGGTCTGGCAGCATCTGTGGAGAGAGAAACAGAGTTAACGTTTCAGATCTGTGATCTTTCATCAGAACTGGGCTGAAATTGTCTGAGGGACTGCGATTGTGGAATCAATTTCAGGGTCAAAGACATTGTACTCTGTAAGGATGGGAAGATGGTGATTATTAAGTATGGTGCAAAAATATAGATGCTTTTACATTATTTGAATCAACATTGATTTAACCGTTGTGCTCATGAATCCTATCTTTTGATCAAAATGACACTGATAACAATGGAAAAAGCAACACATGCATTTCACGACCACAGGACTTTGTAAAGCCTTTTACAGCCAATGAAGGACTTTCCAAGTGTTCTCACTGTACAGTACAATACAATACCCGACAATAAGGATATTTCACATTCGAGTCACACAAGTGCCAGGCAATGACCATCTCAAACAAGAGAGAATCTAACCATCTCCCCTTGACGTTCAACAGCATTACGTTTGCTGAATCTCCCACTATCAACATCCTGGGGGTTACCATTGACCAGAAACTGAACTGCAGTAGCCATATAAATATCATGGCTACAAGAGCAGGTCAGAGACTACGAATCCTGCGGCGAGTAACTCACCTCCTGACTCCCCAAAGCCTGTCCACTATCTACAAGGCACAAGTCAGGAGTGTGATGGAATACTCTCCACTTGCCTGGATAGATGCAGCTCCAACAACACTTCAGAAGCTCAACGCCATCTGGGACAAAGCAGCCCACTTGATTGGCACCTCATTCACAATGTTCACTCTCTCCGTCACCGATGCACTGTGGTAGCAGTGTTCACCATCCACAAGATGCACTGCAGCAAGGCAGCAAGCCTCCTTCGACAGCACCTTCCAAACCCGTGACTTCTACTACCTAGAAGGACAAGGGCAGCAGATGCATGGGAACACCACCACCTGCAAGTTCCCCTCTAAGCCATCCAACATCCTGAATTGGAAATATATCACTGTTCTCTTCCTTTTGATGGGTCAAAATCCTGGAACTCCCTTCCGAGCAGCATCACATCGACTGCAGTGGTTCAAGAAGGCAGCTCACCACCACTTTCTCCAGGGAATTAGGGATGGGCAATAAATAAAAATAAAATCAATAAAAAAGACAATAATTCCCAAAAGTAGAAAATACATATGAAAATGAAAATATAATAAAGCACAGTCAGCATAGATTTCACAAAGAAAGACTTGATTAACCTTATCTTTGAAGAATCAACAGCAAGAGTAATACAGCAGATGTAGAAGAGTTTAAGGTAATAAAGCCTCATCCTTTTTTGTGTTTAAACCAACAAATTGTGGGTGAACAGACAAGCACACTAACTGACAGAGCTGCATGTTGTGCTTTCTAAATTACCCTCAAGCAGGGTGTTAATGAGTTAAATCTTCAAGTTGCTGCAACCAGAATAGCCATTGTCCACTATCAGTTTTACTGTTATAAATAAAGATGGAACATTCATTGTGAATCTATAGAAACAGTCTGGTCCTGCACACTGCAGACACATCCACGTCATCACCAACCAACTCGCCTATAATTGATGCAGTTATTTGACTTTTCCCCATTAGCTCCATGGAATTAATTTTAAAAGATTTTAATTCTAAGAAGTTTTGTTAATATTCAGCCCTTGAGAAGAAACCATTCCCTGGCCACAGTGGAGAAAGCATTGAATATAAAACAGTAGACGACCAGGTAACACAGTGAAAGCTTATCAGCTAATCTATAATTGCTTAGTATTCTTACTTTTGCTCTTGCTATTCGGTTTTTCATCCTTTTCAGCTCCTGACTGTGGATATTATTGTGATTAAATGTGAAAAGATGCACTGTGTCTCAGCCCCGTTATATTGATTCTTTCTCTGTCCAGTGCTGTATACACTCAGACATTGTCAGTGTCTCTCCCTCCCTCAACTTTCCAGCCCTGACGGTGCAGAAAGCGCTGTTCAAAGTTACACATTCTGACTGTTTGCAGTTGATTAGTGAGAGATTATTAACGTATCCTTCTGCAGCGCTGCCTCGGTTAATAACAGCAGATCGAAGTCACATTTCAGATACAGAAACAGACGCATCAATTATTCACTCTTTCCCAGAGTGAGTGAGGCCCGGACAAGCAGCAACATTCCAGCCCCACACTCTGCAATTACCCAGCACCAGCGGAAAGCAGTGAATACAGATTCAATCAGTGGGTTAATGTCCATTACAGGCATGCAAGATTCCACGGCCCAGGACAAACATCCCCATACACCGAGAACAAGCTCAGGAAAACCCGGGGGAGTTAATATCCCAGTCACTGAGCATTCCAGTAACATTGAACAAGTTACTGAACTGAGTGAACTTTCAAAGTACAGAAGTGATGACGAGGTCAAAAAGGTCTGAACAGTTGAGGTGACTGAGCGGTTTCAGCTTCTCTGTTCAGGTTGCAGCTTTAACTGGAGGCATGTGTTTAAATCCCACTTCTGACAACTTGATTTTCAGTTACTTTACAGAGCTTCCTTGAAGGTTTGAGGTGGAGTAAATACTGAAGAACTGTTTCTAACTGCTGAACGGTCCAAAACGAAAGTTACAGATTTAAGGTGACTCACAAAACCAGAAGGAACTTGAGGAAAAATTCCTTTCTGCAATGTGTGGTTAGGATTTCAGTTATGTGGATAGATTGGAGAAGCTGGGGTTGTTCTCCTTGGAGAGGAGATTTGATAGAGGTGTTCACAATCATGAGGGGTCGTGACAGACCAGATAGAGAGAAACTGTTGGTAGAAGGATTGAGACTCAGGTAAAAGCTGTGGCTCAGTTGGTCACACACAACTCTAAATCACAAGCTTCTGGGTTCAGATTTCACAGCTGACACTCCAGTGCAGCACTGAGGGTGTTGAAGGTGCTGCCTTTCAGGTGTGATGTTAAACCAAGACCTGGTCTGCATGTTTGGGTGAATGTAAAAGATCCCATGCTGCATTTTCAAACAAGTGAAGAGCAAAAGTTGCAGGTTCCAGGATTTAGAAGTTTCAGTAAGAACAGAGAAGATGGTAAAAGAGCGGGGGGGGGGGGGGGGGGCGGGGGGTGGGGGGCGCTGTGGCATTGTTAATCAAGCAGAGTATTACAGCGACAGAAAGGACGTTTGAGGACTCGTCTACTGAGGTAGTATGGGCCGAGGTTAGAAACAGGAGAGGTGAGGTCACCCTGTTGCGAGTCTTTTATAGACCTCCAAATAGTCCCAGAGATGCAGAGGAAAGGATAGCGAAGATGATTCTCGACAGGGGCGAGAGTAACAGGGTAGTTGTTATGGGGGACTTTAACTTTCCAAATATCGACTGGAAATACTATAGTTCGAGTACTTTAGATGGGTCAGTTTTTGTCCAGTGTGTGCAGGAGGGTTTTCAGACACAGTATGTAGACAGGCCAACCAGGGGCAATGCCACATTGGATTTGGTACTGGGTAATGGACCCGGCTAGGTGTTAGATTTAGATGTAGGTGAGCACTTTGGTGATAGTGATCACAATTCGGTTAGGTTTACCTACGCGATGGGCAGGGACAGGTATATACCGCAGGGTAAAAATTATAGCTGGGGGAAAGGAAATTATGATGTGATTAGGCAAGATTTAGGATGCGTAGGATGGGGAAGGAAACTGCAGGGGATGGGCACAATCGAAATGTGGAGCCTATTCAAGGAGCAGCTACTGCGTGTCCTTGATAAGTATGTACCTGTCAGGCAGGGAGGAAGTTGTCGAGCAAGGGAGCCGTGGTTTACGAAAGAAGTTGAAGCGCTTGTCAAGAGAAAGAAGAAGGCTTATGTTCGGATGAGACGTGAAGGCTCAGTTAGGGCGCTTGAGAGTTACAAGCTAGCCAGGAAGGATCTAAAGGGAGAGCTAAGAAGAGCAAGGAGAGGACACGAGAAGTCATTGGCGGATAGGATCAGGGAAAACCCTAAGGCTTTCTATAGGTATATCAGGAATAAAAGAATGACTAGAGTTAGATTAGGGCCATTCAAGGATAGTGGTGGGAAGTTGTGTGTGGAATCAGAGGAGGTCGGGGAAGTGTTAAATGAATATTTTGCTTCAGTATTTACAGTAGAGACAGAAAATGTTGTCGAGGAAAATACTGAGATTCAAGCTACTAGGCTAGATGGGATTGAGGTTCACAAGGAGGAGGTGTTAGCAATTTTGGAAAGTGTGAAAATGGATAAGTCCCCTGGGCCAGATGGGATTTATCCTAGGATTCTCTGGGAAGCTAGGGAGGAGATTGCAGAGCCTTTGTCCTTGATCTTTATGTCGTCATTGTCGACAGGAATAGTGCCGGAAGACTGGAGGATAGAAAATGTTGTCCCCTTGTTCAAGAAGGGGAGTAGAGACAGCCCTGGTAATTATAGACCAGTGAGCCTTACTTCGGTTGTGGGTAAAATGTTGGAAAAGGTTATAAGAGACAGGATTTATAATCATCTTGAAAAGAATAAGTTCATTATCGATAGTCAGCACGGTTTTGTGACGGGTAGGTCGTGCCTCACAAACCTTATTGAGTTTTTCGAGAAGGTGACCAAACAGGTGGATGAGGGTAAAGCAGTGGATGTGGTGTATATGGATTTCAGTAAGGCGTTTGATAAGGTTCCCCATGGTAGGCTATTGCAGAAAATACGGAAGTATGGAGTTGAAGGTGATTTAGAGCTTTGGATCAGAAATTGGCTAGCTGAAAGAAGACAGAGGGTGGTGGTTGAAGGCAAATGTTCATCCTGGAGTTTAGTTACTAGTGGTGTACCGCAAGGATCTGTTTTGGGGCCACTGCTGTTTGTCATTTTTATAAATGACCTGGAAGAGAGTGTAGAAGGGTGGGTTCGTAAATTTGCGGATGACACTAAGGTCGGTGGAGTTGTGGATAGTGCCGAAGGATGTTGTAGGGTTCAGAGGGACATAGATAGGCTGCAGAGCTGGGCTGAGAGATGGCAAATGGAGTTTAATGCGAAAAAGTGCGAGATGATTCACTTTGGAAGGAGTAACAGGAATGCAGAGTACTGGGCTAATGGGAAGATTCTTGGTAGTGTAGATGAACAGAGAGATCTTGGTGTCCAGGTGCATAAATCCCTGAAGGTTGCTACCCAGGTTAATAGGGCTGTTAAGAAGGCATATGGTGTGTTAGCTGTTATTAGTAGGAGGATCGAGTTTCGGAGCCACGAGGTCATGCTGCAGCTGTACAAAACTCTGGTGAGACCGCACCTGGAGTATTGCGTGCAGTTCTGGTCACCGCATTATAGGAAGGATGTGGAAGCTATGGAAAGGGTGCAGAGGAGATTTACTAGGATGTTGCCTGGTATGGAGGGAAGGTCTTACGAGGAAAGGCTGAGGGACTTGAGGTTGTTTTCGTTGGAGAGAAGGAGGAGGAGAGGTGACTTAATAGAGACATATAAGATAATCAGAGGGTTAGATAGAGTGGATAGTGAGAGTCTTTTTCCTCGGATGGTGATGGCAAACACGAGGGGACATAGCTTTAAGTTGAGGGGTGATAGATATAGGACAGATGTCAGAGGTAGTTTCTTTACTCAGAGAGTAGTAGGGGCGTGGAACGCCCTGCCTGCAACAGTAGTAGACACGCCAACTTTAAGGGCATTTAAGTGGTCATTGGATGGACATATGGATGATAATGGAATAGTGTAGGTCAGATGGTTTCATAGGTCGGCGCAACATCGAGGGCCGAAGGGCCTGTACTGTGCTGTAATGTTCTAATTCTAATTCTAATTCTAATTCTAATTCTAATTCTAATTATCCCTGGTGTTATGATCAATATTTTCCCCTCAATCAGATCAGTTGGTCATTATCACATTGCTGTTTGTGGGTATTAGCTGCTGCATTTCTGACATGACAACAGTGATTACACTTCAAAAGTATTTCATTGTTTACAAAGTGCTTTGATATGTCCAGTGGTCTTGAAAGGTGTTATATAAATGCAAGTCTTTTCTTTCTTTATCACAACACATTGCTGTGTAAAAAATGGTTCTTCATGTCACCTCTGGTTCTTCTTCCAATCACCTGATATCTGTGTCCTCTGCTTACTGACCCTTTTACCACTGGAAACAGTTTCGCCTTATTTAAAATGATTTTGAACAAATGTGTGAAATCTCTTCTGACCTTTCTCTGCTGCAAGGAGAACAACCCCAGCTTCTCCAATCTCTCCACATAACTGAAATCCCTCACCCTGCTACCATTGTGGTAAATCTCTTTTTTATTCTTTCATGGGATGTGGGCATTGCTCGCAAAGCCAGCATTTATTGCCCATCCCTAATTTCCATTGGGAAGGTGGTGGTGAGCCGCCTTTTTGAGCCATTGCAATACGTGCTGTTAGGAAGGGAGTTCCAGGATGTTGATCCAGTGACAGTGAAGGAATCATGATATAGTTCCAAGACAGGATGGTGTGTAGCTTGGAGGGGAACTTGCAGATGGTAGTGTTGCCATTCACCCAATGTCCTTCCAGGTGGTCGAGGTAGTGGTGGATGGAGTGCTGATCAAGTGAGCTGCTTTGTCCTGGATGGTGTTGAGCTTCTTTGGTGTTGTAGGAGCTGCACTCATCCAGGCAAGTGAGGAGCCTTTCATCACACTCCTGACTTGTGTCTTGGAGATGGTGGACAGGAGGTAAGTGATTCACAGTAGAATTCCCAGCCTCTGACCTGCTCTTGAAGCTGTGGTATTTATATGGCTGTTCCAATTCAGTTTCTGTTCATTGGCAAACCCCAGGATGTTGATCGTGAGGGATTCAGCAATGATAATGCCATTGAATGTCAAGGGGAGATAGTTAGATTCTCTCTTGTTGGAGATGATAATTTTGGGAATTGATAGGAAGCTGCTTCATGGTTGGTGGAACAAACGCCCGCCATTGGGGTGGAGCCAAAAACTGCATCCGTCCAATAACGGACAGAGTGGAAGTACTGTATCAGGCCTTGTTAGCTCAGTTGGTGGAGCATGAGACTTTTAATCCCAGGGTCTTCGATTTGAGACCCATGTTGTGTGGTTGTTCTTCCCTTTTTCGGACTTCGTCAGCAGAGAGTTCAAGGAGTGTGTCTGGTCCATTTCCCACACATCTGCCCTCCCCTCTTCCCATCCCTCCCTGAAACGCCACAGGTTTCCCCTTGTCCTTACTTTCCACCCCACCTGCCTCCACATCCAAAGGATTATCCTCCGCCATTTCCACCACCTCCAGCGTGATGCCACCACCAAATGCATCTTCCCCTCCCCTGTCAGCATTCTGAATGGATCGTTCCCTCCGCAACACTCTGGTCCACTCCTCCATTAACCCCAATACCTCGTCCCCTTCCCACGGCACCTTCCCATTCAATCGCAGGAAGTGCAATAGCTTCCCTTTTACCTCCTCTCTCCTCACTATCCAAGGCCCCAAACACCCCTTTCAGGTGAAGCAGCGATTTACTTGTACTTCTTTCAATTTAGTGTACTGTATTTTCTGTTCACAATGCGGTCTTCTCTAAAGTGGGGAGACCAAACGCAGATTAGCTGACCGCTTTGTAGAACACCTCCACTCAGTCCGAAAGCATGACCCTGAGCTTCTGGTTGCTTGCCATTTCAACACTTCCCCCTGCTCTCATGTCAACATTTCTGTCTTTGGCCTGCTCCAGTGTTCCAGTGAACATCAACGCAAGCTCGAGGAACAGCACCTGATCTTTCGATTCGTCACTCTACAGCCTTGTGGACCGAACCTTGAGTTCAATAACTTCAGAACATGACTGGTGTCAGGAAAACCCCCCCACCCCACCTGCCAAGACTGAGGCACACATGATTTTTGCCACATGAACATTAAAACTTAAAATTGCAAGCGCCTGACTGGAAAGAAATTTGCATAGTAACAAACAGTATTGAAACAAAGGGACGCAGTCTTTTGCTTCCCCAATACACAGCAGAAGTGGTCAGACCAGTTTTAGTCACATGACTAGTTGGCTGTTGGTTTTTTGAACTTGCCACAGATTTGAACTCAGAACACCATGTGCTCCCGGATGGGGCAGACCCTCTCCAGTCCTGCCTGCCTCCATCTCTTTCCCACAGAACTGAACCTTGTGAAAACATGTGAATCTCAAAGAGAGAAAAGTCTCCAACATGTACAAGGTTTAAGTAGAATACTGGGCCCTACGCAATGCAAGAATTACCTACAAAAGTGCTCTTACGTGAGCTCGAAGCACAGTAACAAGATATTGCCTCAAACTGTTCCACTTTATCTTTTATTTTTTCTGTCCCCGCTGCATCTGTATATCATGTGTGCATGCTAGCATGGGTGCATCGTATGTTTGTAGGCCTGATCCATATTAAAGTTTAAGCAAGTTTAATAAGTTTCACTTTTCTTCTTTAAACCAAAGAAAGCCTGTTTGTGTTCATTTCTTTGCATTATAATTGGAAAGCTGTGAACAAGGATTCACAAAAGGGGGAGCACAAAACACAGTGTGTTTAAAACCATGTGCCTGTTTTTCATGTAGTCAGAGCTGCTCATTATTCTGCTATTAACACTCTCTCTGGACAAATGCTTTGTCTTTGACCACAAACATTAACGGACTCTTTGCCTTTGTCCCAGGACAACTTTGTTATTTAATCTTTCCTGCCCTCTGCCCTATCAAACACCTTCCCCTTTGTTCTCTCCCACAGGCCCCTCTCCTTCACTTGTTTAAAACCCAATTCTTTTCTAACCTTTGCCAGTTCTGATGAAAGGTCACAGACTTGAAACTTTAACTCTGTTTCTCTCTCCACAGATGCTGCCAGACCTGCTGAGTATTTCCAGCACCTTTGTTTTTATTTCAGATTTCCAGCATATGCAGTATTTTGCTTTTACTATATCAGAAAGTCTCTCCTTGATTCAGGATTCTTACGTCTCTCCAGCGTCTCGTTGCTAAAGATTGAACTTTATCTCATTTCACTCTCAGCTCTGGGTCAGTGTGGATCAGTGGGACTTCTGGCTGTCTCCTGCTTCACATTCCATCAGTGCTGAGAAAACAATGGGAAATATTACTCATGTTGTGTTCTGTAAATTTTGACAAACACTTGAATGTAAATATTGTCTTCCAAAGCAATGAGCGAAGGCTGGTTTTAGTGTGTGGCTGAAATAGATCAGCTGGATTTGCATTGCACTAAAAATCGCAGTTCTTGGTTCAATCCCAGGGTTTGGCACTTTCAACCTCTCCTGTGTCTTTTTCTTTGGCTCCAATTGTCAAGCTGCATGATTTACTCTGAAATTAGCACCAGAGAATCAAGGCACCAGCGAGCATGAGGAGCTGAAATTAGCACAGATCGAAACCACTTAATACTTCTGACTGAAGATGGTTGCAAATGCTTCAGTTTTGCCTTTTGCACTGACGTGCTCGGCTCCACCATCATTGAGGATGTGGGTGTTTTTGGAGCCTCATCATCTGGTTAGTTATTAAATTATCCACCACCATTCACGACTGGATGTGGCAGGACTGTGGAGCTGTGATCTGATCCTGAGGGAGATATCCGTGCGTGGAGTGGCAGGATGTATGGAGAGTGATCCTGAAGAGGGTGTCCGAGCCTGGAGTGGAAGCTTTCTGTGGAGGTGCAGGAGTAGGCCATTCAGCCCCAGTGTTTTATAAAGGTTTAGTATAACTTATTTGCTTTTACTCTATGCCTCTATGAATAAAGCCAAGTGTCCTGTTTGCTTTTAGCAACATTTTCAAACCTTCTAAGATTGGTGCACATTGTCTCATTCTTCCTCCCAAACTTTATCACTTTACACTTCTCTGTGGAAAATTTTATCTGCCATGTGAAAGCCCATTTTGACAGTTTTTTTTATCTTCTCCTGAAGTGTGTTACTGTCACTGGCATAAGACGAAATTCCCCAGCATTCTCTGATGCTATCTCCATGGAAAGAGCAATCTTGCACGCCAGCTGAAATGTAGGATTTTGCGTGTTTAGTATCTTTTCTCATCCACCAATATAAGCACAAATCTGTCTCATAATGTACGGTCTAAGAATGTGCCAAAGTTGCAATGTAGTGATAAATCCTTCAGTTCCACAATGTACTCACCAACTATTTCACTACTTTTCTGCTTTCTGGTTCCAAATTTCTAGCTTGCCGTGATCTCTAGTGGCTTCGGGTTAAAATGTTCCTCCAACTTGGTGATGATTGTTTTGAATTCACATCTTTTGCCTTGATGGGAGCAGGAAGATTTGTTAGCATGTCATACACTTCCAGGATAATTTCCATTCGCAAAATTACTTTCTTGCCCTCAAGAATTGCCTTATTCTGAGTCTCGACCTTCAAGTTCCAAAATGTTATTAGCTCTGAAAAACATGTCCATTCTTTCAATATATGAACTGAATGGTTCTCGAGCCCTCTCATAAGTTCCAAGCCTTCTGATGTATCCCTTGGGTGCAACCATATTGTCCCAAATAATCACTTTGAATCTGATGCACACTAAGACCCTGCGGTAAAGGCCTGCTCATTTATGAAATTGAAACCCGACCCGGTCCGACCTGACCACATCCAACCTGAACCTGACCCGGGCCCGAGTCCTTTGATTTTTTTCCCGCACCCGACCTGAACCGACCCGAACCGACCCGACTACCATAATAAAGTTAATTATGACAAACATACCTTGTCCAAATGTTGTGATCCTCCATTCCGAAAGCTGGCTATTCCTGTGGAATCATGCAGAAGTTCCCTCCCTGAACAAGGCAGCACTGTGTCGGCCTCCAGCCCGACCCGTCACGAACCCGAATGCCGGACACGGAAGAGAGACCCGACCCGAACCCGACACATGACATCGGGTCTGCTCGGAGTCGGGTCGGGTAGCCATGCTTTACCCTAGGGCATCTCATTCAACTGAGGAGACAGTCTGTAGCACAGGCTTCACACAATCCACCCAAAATCTCCACCATCTGAGCAGGTAGGTCATCAGGAGCTGGCTGTTCTTGTTCACTGCAGTCCCTGCTGCTGTTTGCTGCCTATATTTACAGACTTTTATCTCATCCTCATCACCATTTTCTCCAATATATTCAGGGGGCATCAGCAGAGAAAATGGACATCAAATGCGACAAGTGCAAGGAAATGTTTATTTACAATATTACATCATAAACATAATATACAAAAACATTACACGTGTGAAACACGTCCCGATCAAGATGTGTCTGAATAAATGGATCCCCTCACAATAAACACTGTCACCTTTCAATGTTTAGCGGACGAGTGTGAGGGCCAGATGTGTGTGATTCCCACAGTAATGTGTTTGTTCAAAGTTCAGGAAAAGATGGAGATATGAATTATTTACAGGGAAATCTTTGAAGCATATCTCCATGTCTCTCACTCACAAAGATCTGCAAACTTGTGGATTCAGAAAGAACCCAGAGACAGATAGTCCTGCAATAACCTGTAACTCCAGGAAAGGATGTGTTTGAGATTTTGCCCTGTAGCTTAGTTGGTTAAAGCCTCTGTCTAATAAACAGCAGAACCTCACTTCAAACCCCAACAAAGCCTCACTGCAGTGAAGAAACGGAAAGTTATGATTTAAAGATTACTCTGTCAATCATTCACATCTCTGTCTTCCCCTGAACTTCGAGTTCAAATTTGTTTGTGAAGTTGAGTGGCACGTTAAGACAGCACAGTCTTTGTCTTTGTGAAAGAAGTGATTTCGGAGTGGCTGTTTGAAACTGCCCCTCCTTGCACAGAAATTCAGTGTAAATACTCAGATCACCCACAATTCCCACGAGAGAAATTTGTTCACAATTGCATTTGACGTGAAACCGCCTCAACATTAATCTCACTGAAGCAGAGTGTGACCATGTTGTATGTTTCAGAGTGTTGGTGCCATTATGTGTCGCCTTTAACCGAGACTGGGACACAGGGCAAGGTTGATCCAAGGTTGGAATATATTATCATTCAGGAGCAAGAAAAATCAAAAGGAACCAAATAAGAAAACCCAGTCTCCAGATTTGAGAATCTGTAGATCCGCTTTGGGAAAGTGAATCAGAGCAGAATGAAGGGTGAACTGTCTGACTGCCCAGAAGAGATGAAGACACAGCTCAGTCAGCACGTTCCCCTGGTTTATGATGCTGGAACATTCCTCACACAGAAATTATTCAACCCAATGACAAACATTCTTACAGCTGATAATTTATGCTAACGATTTAAGGACTTTCTCATGTGGTTACCTAGTGGTGAGAAGATATTAAACTTAGTTTCAATCAATCCAGCTGTGATGAACTTTGAATTTTTCTGCCTTTTATAAACATTATTTGAAGGGTCTCAGTGACAATGTTCAGTGTTGATGAGAGTGGGGTCTGGGTGAGCAACTGCTGATCGTGACAGGGTCAGGACTGGATGCAGGAAGTTCTCTGACAGTCTGTCTGTCTCTCTCTCTCTGATGGGTTTGAGTTGGTTGACAACTGGCAGCTGTTGGTGTTTCGATAAATGAAGGAAGTTCCCTCTAACAATTTTTTTTGATTCACAGTGTAGTATAAGGATGTAAAGGGTTAATGCTGAAAACAGTGGGATCAACCCCTCCCACTGTCAGAGTGATGATGTAACAGTCACATGAGATGAGGTTTGGGAGAAGGGAGAGCAGCACCAAGGATGCTGGCTGAGGAGGCTTGATGAGTGTGTATATAGTACTGTGTAAATTAGAAAAGAGTTCTTAGTTCTTTCAGCAGGAAATGTGTCCAGAAAATATCAAGAAACTCACAATTTTATTATTCAGGAGTCGGAACACAGATATTAACTCCAAGTTACAGTTCTGGGTTCATTTAACAAAAAAAGGTAGAGAATAATATTGCTCACTGATTGAAATCCCCCAGTGAGGAGACAGGTAAACAGTTGGGACATCCTTCAATCCAAGGTTTTGGCAGCATTTGCAACTTTTGCAACTTTTTTTTATCCAGCTTTGATGGACGAGTGAAAAAACTGAAAAAACTGAACAATTCCATTCTTCCTTCTTCTCTTCTTTCTATCAGTTTCTCTTTTCTGTCCCAGATCAATATAATGATGAGAATCCCAATTTAATCTGCTGTTTCTGGTGTTTTATCCATTCCAATTAAAATTCAACATTCCAATCAAATCTATTTGTTATTCCACAGTGTCTCTCCATGTGTTTTATTCTGTTGTATTCTCTCACAGTCTGTTTGATGATCAATGTTACATCTCACTCTCTGTTCTGGTGAAGATCAGAAGCAGTGATATCTGGTTACACCACCTGACAAGTCGGCTGAGGCTGTGCCTCACTGATCACGTGGAGTTGAAGCAATTCTTCCAGTCAGTTTTCTCAGTTGTCATTTCATGAGAAATTTGAAGTTATCATGACTTCGTCAGTGACCGAATGGTTCAGGTGTCTGAGTGATGTTAATCATGCTGTGAACAAATGATTGTATGTTCCAGTCTTTCCGTGGTGGGTTTTCACACTGAGTAGAAACGTGTTGGAAATGGTCTGGAAATGTTTCACACAGCTCCATTCCCAACAGGCCATGACCTGATGTGATGGAAATTTCATTTACTTTCAGAAGCTACATTTCCATCATTGCGCATCTGGCTGCACAGCCAGGATCTGTGTGAAGGTGACGGTTGTGCTTCTATTACTTGCCAGGTGACGAGGTGGCTGAGAGCTTAAGGCGATGGGTTACTAATCCTTTGTGTTGTGCACGCGTTGCTTTGAATCCCATCCTTGTCGTTAGTTTATCAACTGCCTGTTGCATTCTTGTTTGCAGCTTCAATGTAATGTCGGCCTGGAAACCTGTTCTTGTCAGTATCTTGACGGTGGTTCCAGAATTGTTTATACTTTATTAAAATTGAGACAGACAATTGGAATTCTTCACCCAAATTGGACTGGAATGAAGATCAACTAGGGATCACAAAACGGAGCAGGATTTTCCCTCCCCTCCTTCCTTCTTTCCATCTTTACTTTCTCTGGATTTACACCAAGTGAAAGACTAACGGGAAAAGCAAATGGCGAGGGAGCAGAAGCAGAACATTATCCTTTGGCAAGAAATTTATTTTCAAATCTTCTTGATAGATTAAGTGAGTGAGCAATGCTTTGGCAGATGGAGTTTAAAATGAGGGGTCATCTAGTACCTACGAAAGATAGATCAGAGTGTTTTTTGTTAAGTGGTGAGATGTTAGAAACTGCGGAGGTGCAGAGACCCGAGTACTGAATCACCAAAAGCTAGTGGACTGGTAGAAAAATAATGTGAAAAGTGAACGGAATATGAAGATTGGAACTCATGTTGCAGTTATATAAAGCTCTGTGCTCCTGAAGTAAATGTCCAAGCCCAGATTGTGGGGAATCTGTGGAGAGTGATTTGTTTTTTATTCATTAATGGGCGCGAGTATCGCTGATAAGGCTGGCATTTATTACCCATCCCTAATTGCCCTTGAGAATGCGGTGGTCAGCTGCCTTCTTGAACTGATGCAGTCCATATGGTGCAGGAACACCCACAGTGCTATTGGGGAGGGAGTTCCAGGATTGTGACCCAACAACAGTGAAGAAATGGCGATATAGTTCCATGTCAGGATGGTGAGTGACTTGGAGGGGAACCTGCAGGTAGTGAGTTCCCATGCATCTGCTGCCCTTGTCCTTCGAGGTGGTAGTGGTCACGGGTTTGGAAGGTGCTGTTGAAGGATACTTGGCGAGATACTGCAGTGCATATGGAGATGGTACACACTGCAGCCACTGTGTACTGGTGGTGGAGGAAGTGAATGTTTAAGGTGGTGGGTTAGGTGCCGATCAAGTGGGCTGCTTTCTCCTGGATGGTGTTGAGCTTCTTGAGTGTTGTTGAGTGGGATGTATTCCATCCCACTCCTGACTTGTGCCTTGTACATGGTGGACAGGATTTGAGGTGGCAGGAGGCGAGATACTTGCTGCAGAATTCCTAATCTCTGACCTGCATTTATAGCTGCAGCATAGATGTGACTGGTCCAGTTTAGTTTCTGGTCAATGGTAACCCCCAAGATGTTGATGGTGGGGGATTCAGTGATGATTATGCTGCTGAATATCAAAAGGTAGATGGTTTGATTCTCTCTCAATGGAGATGTTCACTGCTGAGCACTTGTGTGGCCAGAAGGTTGCTTGTCACTTATCAGCTCAAGCCTGAAGTTTGTACAGGTCTCGCTGCTTGTGGGCACAGACTGCTTCAGTATCTGAGGAGTTGTGAGTCATCAGCGAACATTTCCACTTCTGACTTATGTTGAAGGGAAAGTGATCAATGAAACAGCTGAGGATGTTTGGGCCGAGGACACTACCCTGAGAAACTCCTGAGGCAATGTCCTGGGCTGAGATGATTGGCCTCCACTAACCACAACCATCTTGCTTTGTGTGAGATATGACTCCACCACGTGGAGAGTTTTCCCCTTGATTCTCATTGACTTCAATTTTGCTCGGGATCCTTGATGCCACACTCACTCAAGGGCAATCACTCTCACCTCTCCTCTAGAACTCCACTCTTTTGTGTCTGTTTGAACCAAGCTGCAATAAAAAATAAGAACAGAAGAAATATTAGCAGGAGTAGGCCATTTGGCCCCTCGAGCCTGCTCCACCATTCAATAGGATCATGGCTGACCTGATCATGTCCTCAACCCCACTTTCTTGCCTGCCCCCCATAACCCTTGACTTCCTTGCAGATAAAATTCTGTCAAACTCAGTCTTGAAGACATTCAATGACCCAGCCTCCACTACTCTCTGTGGTAGAGAATTCCAAAGATTAATGACTCTCTGAGAGAAGAAATTCCTCCTCATTTCCTTCTTAAATGGAAGACCATTATTCTGAAACTGTGTCCCCTAGTTCTAAATTCCACCATGAGGGGAAACATCCTCTCAGCATCCACCCTGTCAAGCCCCCTCAAAATCTTATATGTCTCAATACGATCACCTTTCATTTTTCTTAACTCCAATGAGTATCGGTCCAACCTGATCAACCCTCCATATAAGACAACCACTTCATCACAGGAATCAATCCAGTGAACCTTCTCTGAACTGCCTCCAATGCAAGTATATCCCTCCTTAAATAAGGAGACCAAAACTGTACACAGTACTCTAGGTGTGGTTTCACCAACACCCTGTACATTTGCAGCAAGACTTCTCTTCTTTTATACTCCATCCCCCTTAAAATAAAGGGCAACATTCCATTTGCCTTCCTAATTATTTGCTCTACCTGCATGGTAACTTTTTGTGATTCATGTACGAGGACACCCAGATCCTTCTACACCGCAGCATTCTGTAATCTCTCACAATTTAAATAATATTTTGCTTTCCCATTCTTCTTACCAAAGTGGATAACCTCACGTTTTCCCACATTATACTCTACCTGCCAAGTATTTGCCTGGGGTCGAGGAACCCTGGCAGAACCTAAACTGAGCATCGATGAGCAGATTATTGCTAAGTGTCTGGTGCTTGATAGCACTGTTGATGACATCTTCCATCACTTTGCTGATGATTGATAGGAGACTGATGGGGTGGTAATTGGTCAGATTGGATTTGTCCTGCTTTTTTTTATGGAGTGGGCACACTTGGGCAATTTTCCACATTGTCGGGTAGATGCCTGTGTTGTAGCTCTACTGGAACAGTGTGGCTGAGAGCACAGCTAGTTCTGGAGCACAAGTCTTCAGTACTAGAGCCGGGATGTTGTTCGGGCCTATTGTCGTTGCTGTATCGAGTGACTTCAGTTGTTTCTTGCTATCATGTGGAGTGAATCGAACTGGCTGAAGACTGGAAACTGTGATGCTGGGGACCTCAGGAGGCCGAGATGAATCATCCACTGAGCAATTTCTGATGTAAGATGGTTGTAAATGATTTAGCTTTGGCTCCACCATTATTGAGGATGGGGATTTTTTGCAGCCTCCTCATCTGGTTAGTTATTTCATTGTCCACCATCATTCATGACTGGATGTCGCAGGACTCAGGACCTGTGATCTGATCATGAGGGAGATATCCATGCATGGAGTGGTGGGATCGATGGAAAGTGATCCTGAAGAGGGTGTCCGAGCCTGGAGTGGCGGGATCTGTGGAGAGTGATCCTGACGAGTGTGTGCAAACCTGGAATGGAAGCTTTCTGTGGAGGTACAGGAGTAGGCCATTCAGACCCAGTATTTTATAAAGGTTTATCATAACTTATTTGCTTTTACTATATGTCTCTATTAATAAAGCCAAGTGTCCTGTTTGCTCTTAGAAGCCTTTTCAAACCTTCTAAGATTGGTGTACATTGTCTCTCTGCTCCGGCACCCACTTTAGAATTGTACCATTTCATTTATATGGCCTCTCCTTAATCTTCCTCCCAAATTGTATCTCTTCACAATTCTCTGTGTAAATTTTATCTGCCATGTGAAAGCCCATTTTACCAGTTTTTTTAAGCTCCCCTGAAGTGTGTTACAATCACTGGCACAGGATGAAATTCTCGAGCATTCTTTGATGCAATCTCCATGGAAAGAGCAATCTTACATGCGAGCTCGAATGTGAGATTTTGTGTGTTTAGTATCTTTTCTCATCCACCAATATAAGCACAAATCTGTCTCATAATGCACGGTCTAAGAATATGCCAAAGTTGCAATGTAGTGATAAATTCTTCAGTGCCACAATGTACTCACCAACTGTTTCACTACTTTTCTGATTTCTGCTTCCAAATTTCTAGCTTGCCGTGATCTCTAGTGGCTTTGGGTTGCAATGTTCCTCCAACTTGGTGATGATTGTTTTGAATGGCACATCTTTTGCCTTGATGGGAGCAGGAAGCTTTGTTAGCTGGTCATACACTTCCAGGCTAATTTCCATTGGCAAAATTGCTTTCTGGCCCTCAAGAATTGCTTTATTCTGAGTCTTGACCTCTGCACTTTCACCTTCAAATTCCAAAATGTTATTAGCTCTGAAAAACATGTCCATTCTTTCAATATATGAACTGAATGGTTCTCAAGCCCTCTCATAAGTTCCTCACCTTCCGATGTATCCCACATGTGTGCAGCCATATTGTCCCAAATAAGCAATTTGAATCAGATGCACAGGAAGACCCTGCGGTATCTCATTCAACTGAAGAGACATTCTGTGGCCCAGGCTTCACACAATCCACCTAAAATCTCCACCATCCGAGCAGGTAGGTCACCAGGAGCTGCCTGATCCTGTTCACTGCAGTCCCTGCTGCTGTTTGCTGCCTATATTTACAGACTTTTATCTCATCCTCATCACCATTTTCTCTAATATATTCAGGGGGCATCAGCAGAGAAAATATGCACCAAGCATGGCAAGTGCAAGGAATTGTTTATTTGCGTCATTATGTCATGCACATAATATACAAATACATTACATGTGTGAATCATTTCTTGAGCACTTTTATACCAGATGTGTCTGAATAAATGGAACCCCGTCACAATAAACACTGTCACCTTTCAATGTTTAACGGAGAGGTTTGACGGCCTGATGTGTGTGATTCCCACAATAATGTGTTTCTACAAAGTTCGGAGAAAGACGGAGATATGAATAATTTACAGGGAAATCTTTAAGCATATCTCCATGTTTCTCACTGACAAAGTTCTGCAAACACATGGATTCAGAAAGAACCTGAGTGCAAAATCAACAAAAATAAACACAGCCAGAGATACTTGCAATAACCTGTAGCTCAGGGAAAGTACATGATGTTATGGAAGTGATTTTGATTTTTTTTTTTGTGAAATTTTTTTGAGGAATTCATCGTCAAACTTAATAAATGTCAGACCAGTTCTTTTTCAAGAGGGTACTGAAAGTACTAATTTGGCAACTATGTTTACTGGTTGTCACATGACTCAAGTTAAATGTAGAACAGAAACCCTGGTAACAGGGGGAAATGTGGACAGAGAAGTCAGTTGCGCCTCTTGATTGGACAAACCCGGCAGCAGCAGCACTCACCGAAGAGGGCAGAAAAATCACAAGCTTTTATTTGTCGCAGTCATTGTGTTTTACCTTCAGGAGTGAGAAACTGATAAAGTTAGCCTGAAGAAGTGTCAAGGAAGGAGAGAAGATCACAACCCACGTTGTTTTGCAGCAAATCTTTAAAAGACCCTGAGAACTTCACTGTGTCAATTCATCTCTTCTCCTGTCTTTGAAGAAAGCCTGCTAAAATTAATTCTCAACACTGCCCCTAAAAAACTGTTCTAAAAGACCCTAGTGACCTGTCTCCGCACACTCAGAAGTTAGACTGTATGCCAGTTTTGGAACAACATATCTCATCTGCTGTTTTCTTCAGGAATGAACAAGTAATCAGCCCAAGTGTTGTTTTTGTCTTTAACAGAACTCAGAATTGTAAAAAATAATTCTTTTTTTACAGTTAACCGGTGTATGTGTGTGTGCGTGTGTGGGGCTGTGGTAAGAAAGGGGCTTTCAATGTTGGTGAAGGTAAAAAGTGAACTTTTAAAATTTCTACCTGTGTATTTATGCTTTATTTCATGACTAGTTAAAACTTGTTCTGTAATAAACTGATAATTTTGCTGTTCATTAAAGAAACCTGGTCAGTGTCTTCTATTCTGGGAAGAATAGAGTATATGATTGACTGTTTCAGGAAGTGGGAAAAGTTAAAATATATGTTGTGACCTGTGGAGAAGTGGGATGAGAATATATAGAAGGGAATGAAGAAGGGTCATTGACCTGAAACGTTAACTCTGCTTCTCTCTCCACAGATGCTGCCAGACCTGATGAGTATTTCCAGCGTTTCTTGTTTTTATTTGAGATTTCCAGCATCTGCTGGATTTTGCTTTGATATTGTTATTATATGAGAATAAATAGTGCACTCCTCTGATGTTAGCAGTCACAACTTCTGGCTCTGTAGCTTAGGTGGTTAAAGCACGTGTCTTGTAAACAGGAGATCTTGGGTTCAATTCCCAGTAAAGCCTTGTTTCACATTTGTGATGCAGAAATTACCTGTTCAATCACTTCGAACTGTGTCTTCTGACCTTGAAGTGAGAATTCAAATTACATGATTAATTTTCGTTGCAGGAGATAACAGCCTTTGTGAAGGATGTGAGTTTGGAATGGCTGTTCCTCCTTGTACAGAAATCCAGTGCTGATATTTCAAAGGCAACTTATTTGATACAAATTTGTTCACAGTTGTATTCAACCTGGAAAACAGCTCGACATTATTGTCACTGAAGGAAAATGTGACTGCGTTGTATGTTTCAGAGTGTTTGTGTTGTTATGTGTTGCTTGTGACTGAGACTGGGACATGATGCAAGTGGGAGGGTTGATCTGAGGTTTGGAATATTTGTCAATCAGGAACAAGAAAAATCAAAGGAACCAAATAAGAAAACCTATGTCTCGTGGTTACCGAGAAACGGTGAGAAGATATTAAACTTTGTTCTATTCAATACAGCTGTGTGAACTTTGACCTTTCCTGCCTTTTATAAACAGTATTTGAAGTGTCTCGGTAACAATGTTCAGTGTTGATGAGAGTGGGGTCTGGGTAAGCATCTGTGAGTGTGACAGGGTCAGGACTGGATGCAGGAAGTTCTCTGACAGTCTCTCTCTCTCTCTCTCTCGCTGATGGGTTTGAGTTGATTTTCAACTGGCAGCTGTTGGTGTTTCGATAAATCAAGTTCCCTCCACCCATTTTTTTGGACAGACAGTGTAGTATAAGGATGTAAAGGGTTAATGCTGAGGACATTGGGATCAATCACTCCCACTGTCAAAGTGATGATGTAACAGTCACAGGAGATGAGGTTTGGGAGAAGAGAGAGCAGCACCAAGGATGCTAGCTTAGGAGGCTTGATGAATGTGTATATAGTATTGTGTAAATTAGAAAAGAGTTCTTAGTTCTTTCAGCAGGAAATGTGTCCCGAAAATATCGAGAAACTCACAATTTTATTATTCAGGAATCGGAACACAGATATTAATTCCAAGTGACCGTTCTGGGTTCATTAACAAAAAAAGGTAGAGAATAATATTGCTCACTGATTGAAATCCCCCAGTGAGGAGACAGTTAAACAGGTGATCTGTTGGGGCATCCTTCGATCCAAGGTTTCTGCAGCATTTAATCTCCCTTTTTGGTGAAATTCTCTGTTATATGCAACTTTTTTTTTTTATCCAGCTTTGATGGACAAGTGAAAAAACTGAACAGTTCCATCCTTTCTTTTCTTCCTTCTTCCCTTCTTTCCAACAATTTCTCTTTTCTGTCTCAGATCAATATAATGACGAGAATCCCAATTTAATCTGCTGTTTCTGGTGTTTTATTCATTCCAATCAAATTCAACATTCCAATCTAATCAATTTGTTATTCCACAGTGTCTCTCCATGTGTTTTATTCTGTTGTATTCTCTCACAGTCTGTTTGATAATCAATGTTACATCTCACTCTCTGTTCTGGTGAAGATCAGAAGCAGTGATATCCGTTTGCACCACCCACCAAGTCGGACTGAGGCTGTGTCTCGCCGATCATGTGGAGTTAGGAACATAGGAACATAGGAACATAGGAGCAGGAGTCGGCTATTCAGCCCATCGAGCCTGCCCCGCCATTCAATATGATCATGGCTGATCATCCACTTCAATGCCCTTTTCCCCACACTTTCCTCATATTCCCTTATGTCATTTGTATTTAGAAATCTGTCAATCTCTGCTTTAAACATACTCAACGACTGAGCTTCCACAGCCCTCTGGGGTACAGAATTCCAAAGATTCACAACCCTCCGAGTAAAGAAATTTCTCCTCATCTCTGTCCTAAGGAGCTTCCCCCTTATTTTGAAATTGAGCCCCTGGTTCTCGACTCCCCATCCAGATGAAACATCTTAGCTGCATGTACCCTGACTGTCCTTTAAATATTTTGTAGGTTTCAATGAGATCACCTCTCATTCTTTGAAACTCTAGGGAATACAGCCCCAGTTTCCCAATCTCTCTTCACAGAACAGTCCCACCATCCCAGGAACAAGTCTGATGAACCTTCGTTGAACTCCCTCCATGGCAATAATATCCTTCCTAAGGTAAGGAGACCAAAACTATACACAGTACTCCAAGTGCGGTCTAACCAAGGTTCTATACAATTGAAGCAAGAATTCACTACTCCTGTACTCAAATCCTCTTGTGATAAAGGCTAACATACTGTTAGCCTTCCAAATTGCTTGCTGCACCTGCATGTTAGCTGTCAGTGACTTATTGACATGGACACCCAGATCACCCTTATATTCTATACCTCAGTTAATAAAGGAAAGGATTCCATATACCTGCTGAACCACCTTATTGACCTGTCCTGTACCTTCAGGGATCTGTGGACATTCACTCAAATGTCTCTCACTTCCTCTGCACCGTTCAGTGTTCTCCCATTAATTGTGTATTCCTTTGCCTTTTTTGACCTCCCAAATGCATCACCTCACCCTTGTCCAATTTGAATTCCATTTACCACTTCTCTGCCCACCTGACCAGTCTATTGATATCTTCCTGCAGTGTACAGCTATCCTCCTCCCTATCAACAACACGGACAATTTTTGTTTCATCTGCAAACATCTTGATTGTGCCCTCTACATTTATGCCCGTATCATTAATATATACCACAAAAAGCAGGGGACCTAGTTCTGAGCCCTGTGGAACACCACTGGAAACAGTCCTCCAGTTGCAAAAACACCTGTAACCAATTCCTTCTTGTTTCCTGCCACTGAACCAATTTTGTGTCCAGCTTGCTACATTCCCCTGGATCCCATGTGCTTTTATTTTTTTTAACCAGTTTGCCATGTGGGACCTTGTCAAAAGTCTTGCTAAAATCCATGTAGATCAGATCAACTGCACTATCCTCATCAATCCTCCTTGTTACTTCTTCAAAAACATTCAATCAAGATAGTCAGACAGGAGCTTCCCTGAACAAATCCATGCTGATGATAATTGATTAATCTGTGCCTTTCTAAGTGACAGTTTATCCTGTCTCTCAGAATTAATTCCAATATTTCGCCCACTATTGAGGTTAGGCTGACTGGTCTTTAATTATTCGGTCGATCACTCGCTTCCTTTTTCAAGAATGGTGCAATGTTAGCAATAAAAACAAAAAGTGCTGGACATACACAGCAGGTCTGGCAGCATCTGTGGAGAGAGAAGCAAAGTTAACATTTCAGGTCAGTGACCTTTCATCAGAACAGAAACGTTAACTTTGCTTCTCTCTCCACAGTTGCTGCCAGATCTGCTGTGTATTTCCAATGCAACTAGTTTTTATTTCAGATTTGCAGCATCTGCAGAATTTTGCTTTTATTGCAGTGTTACGAGACCTCCAATCCTCTGACATCACACCCGTATCCAGTGAGGGATTGGAAACTGATGGTCAGACCTTCCACTATTTCCTCCCTGACTTATTTTAACAGCCTGGGGTACATTTCATCCGGCCCTGATGATTTATCCACTTTCAAGGATGCTAATCCCATTTATACTTCTTCTCTCCCTCAGTTTATCATGTCCAATACTTCACACTCCTTCTCCTTAATTACAATATCTGCATCACCCCCCTCATTTGTGAAGACAGTAAAATATTCATTAATAAACATACCAACATCTTCCACACTGACACATAGGTTACATTTTTAGGTCTTTGATGGGCCCTACTCTTTCCTCAGTTGCCTCTGACTGCAATGTATTGATGAAACATCTTTGGATTTGTTTTGATTTTGCTTGATTATATTCTTTCATGATCTCTGTTTGTTCTTCATCGCTACTCCCAAATACCTCTAGTCATGTCAAAACACAACTTGTCAGAAGGGGAATTTGAACCCACCCCTGCAGAGAGAATTGTGATCTGATTGAACCGTCTCAGACTGCTCGACCATCCTGACTACCCCATGTGTATGTTTAATGCTGACGAAATTATCCATTCATTGTGAAAGTATTTGTGAGATTGTGGAAATGTCTGGAAGAGGAAAGACCAACGGGAAAGCTCGGTCCAAGGCCAAGTCTCGCTCCTCTCGGGCTGGACTGCAGTTCCCGGTGGGCCGCGTTCACAGGCTCCTGAGAAAGGGTAACTATGCTGAGCGTGTGGGTGCCAGAGCCCAGGTCTATCTGGCTGCTGTGCTCGAGTATCTGACTGCTGAAATCCTCGAGCTGGGCGGTAACGCCGCCCGGGACAACAAGAAGACCCGCATCATCCCCAGACACCTACAGCTGGCCGTCCTCAATGATGAGGAGCTCAACAAGCTGCTGGGAGGGGTGACCATCGTTCAGGGTAGGGTGCTGCCTAATATCCAGGCCGTGTTGCTGCCCAAGAAAACCAGCACTCCGGGCACCAAAACCAAGTCAATCTGCCAGGATTTTTTCAAATACTCAAAGGCTCTTTTCAGAGCCACCCACAGTATCTGAAAGGGCTGATTACTGTCTGAAGTCTGCTGTACTCACACCTCTGTCTATCCCTCTTCATTTGGAACAACCAATGCCATCTTCCATTCCTTTCACCATTTTGTGCTTAACTAGCTTCTCCTTATAGTCAGTCCAATATCAATGTACTAATGAAATGATCTGTGTCAGTGCTGGCAATTTCCATAGAATCATAGAAAAATTAGGGCACAGAAGGAGCCCATTCAGCCCATCGCGTTTGCTCTGGGTGAAAAAACTAGCCACCCAATCTATTCCCACCTTCCAGCACCTGATCCGTAGACTTGCAGGTTACAGCACTTCAGGTGCATGTCCAGGTATTTTTAAATGAGTTGAGGGCTTCTGCCTCCACCACCATTCCTGGCAGCGAATTCCAGACACCCACCACCGTCTGGGTAAAAACGTTTCCCCTCATGTCCCCTCTAATCCTTCTACCAATCACCTTAAATCTGTGCCCCCTGGTAACTGACCTCCCCACCAGGGGAAACAGGTCCTTACTGTCCACTCTGTCTAGGCGCCTCATAATTTTGTACACCTCATTCAAGTCACCCCTCAGACTCCTCTGTTCTCAGGAAAACAACCCGAGTTGCTCCAATATTTGCTCATAGCTGCAACTTTCAAGCCCTGGCAACGTTCTTGTAAATCCCCTCTGTACTCTCTCCAGAGCAATTATGTCCTTTCTGTAATGTGGTGACCAGAACTGTACGCAATACTCCAGCTGTGGCCGAACCGCCGTTTTATACAGTTCTAGCATTACATCCCTGCTTTTCTATTCTATACCTTGGCCAATAAAGGAAAGCATTCCATATGCCTTCTTCACGACTCTATCTACCTGTCCTGCCACTTTCAGGGACCTGTGGACATGCACTCCAAAGTCTCTCACTTCTTCTAACCCTCTCAATATCTTCCCGTTTATTGTATATTCCCTTGCTTTGTTTGCCCTCCCCAAATGCATTACCTCACACTTCTACAGAGTGAATTCCATTTGCCACTTTTCCGCCCACTCAACCAATCCATTCATATCATTCTGAAGTCTACAGCTATCCTCCTCACTATCAATTACACGGCCAATTTTTGTGTCATCAGCAAATTTCCCAATCATACCTCCCACATTTAATTCCAAATCATTAATATATACCACAAACAGCAAGGGACCCAACACTGAGCCCTGTGGAATGCCACTGAAAACTGCTTTCCATTCGCAAAAACATCCGTCGATAACTATCCTTTGTTTCCTGTCACTGAGTCAATTTTGGATCCAACCTGCCACATTCCCCTGTATTCCATGGGCTTTCATTTTACTGACCAGTCTGCCATGTGGGTCCTTATTAAAATCCATGTAGACCACATCCACCACACTATCCTCATCAATGTTCCTTGTTACTTCCTCAAAAAACTCAATCAAGTTAGTGAGACATGACCTTCCCTTAACAAATCCATGCTGACTATCCCTGATTAATCCGTGCCTTTCTAAGTGGCAGTTTATCCTGTCCCTCAGAATTGATTCTAATAATTTACCCACCACCGAGGCCAGACTGACCGGCCTATAATTATTTGGCCTATCCCTCACATCCTTTTTAAATAATAGTACAACGTTCGCAGACCTCCAATCCTCCGGCACCTCCCCCATATCCAGTGAGGATTTGAAGATGATCCTCAGCGCATCCACTATTTCCTCCCTGGCTTCCTTTAACAACCTTAGATGCAAATCATCCGGCCCTGGTGATTTATTCATTTTGAAGGATGTCAGACCCTCTAGTACTTCCACTCTCATTATGCTTATCATATCTAATATGTCACACTCCTCTTCTTTGTCTGCATCATCCCTCTCCTTTGTGAAGGCAGAGACAAAAACTCATTAAGAACCCCACACACATCTTCTGCATCCACTCATACGTTCCCTTATACATCAATGATAGGCCGTACCCTTTCCTTAGTTATCCTCTTGCTCTTAATGTACTGACAGAACATCTTTGGGGCTTCCTTCAAGTAGTTGTATCCAGTCCACATCCACCAAGTCACCTCTCAGTTTTGTAAAATTTGCCTTCCCCCAATTTAGAACTTTTACTTCTGTTGTATCTTTGTCCTTTTACATGATTATGCCAAAACTAATTGCAGTATGGTCACTCGGGGTGGTGGTGGCGTAGTGGTCTTGTCAGTGGACTTGTCAGTGGATTAGTAACCCAGACACCTAGGGTATTGCTCAGGGAACGTGGGTTCAAATCCCACCATTGAAATTTAAATCCAAATAATAAATCTGCAATTAAAAAGCAAGTCTAATGATGGCCATGAAACCATTGTTGATGGTTGTAAAAACCCATCTGGTTTACTAATGCCCTTTAGGGAAGGAAATCTGCTGTTCTTGTCTGGCCTGCATGTGACTGCAGACCCACAGCAATGTGTTTGACTCTTACATGCCCTCTGAAATGGCCGAGCGAGCCACTCAGTTGAAACTAAACACTCCGAAGTCAATAAAAATGAATGAAAGCAGACGGACCACCCGGCGTCGACCTGGGCACCAGAAATGACAATGGCAAACCCAGCGCTGTCGACCCTGCAAAGTCCTCCTTAGTAACATCTGGTGGCTTGTGTTAAGTTGGGAGAGCAACAGCCTGACATAGTCATACTCACAGAATCATACCTGACAGGCAATGTCGCAGACACTGCCATCACCATCCCTGGGTACGTCCTGTCCCACGGGCAGGACAGACTCACCAGAGGTGTCGGTACAGTAGAGAGGGAATTGCCCTGGAAGTCCTCAATATCGACTCTGGACCCCATGAGGTCTCATGGCATCAGATCAAACAATGGACAAGGAAACCTCCTGCTGATTATCACCGACTGCCCTCCCTCAGCTGATGAGTCAGTACTCCTCCATGTTGAACAGCACTTGGAGGAAGCACTGAGGGTGGCAAGAGCACAGAATGTACTCTGGGTGGGGGACTTCAATGTCCATCACCAAGAGTGGCTCGGGAGCATCTCTACTGGCCGAATCCTAAAGGACATATCTGCTAGTGCTGCTTGATGGCAATGTTGATGACACCTTCCATCACTTTCGGCCCCATAAGTCTACTCTCAATCATCAGTAAAATGATGGAAGGTGCCATCAAGCGGCACCTGCTTAGCAATAACCTGCCTCAGTGACACTCAGTTTGGGTTCTGCCAGGGCCACTCAGCTCCTGACCTCATGACAGCCTTGGTTCAAACATGGACAAAAGAGGTGAGGTGTGAGTGATTGCCTTTGACATCAAGGCAGTATTTGACCGAGTATGGCATCAAGGAGCCCGAGCAAAACTGAGGTCAATGGGAAAACCCTCCACTGGCTGGAGTCATACCTAGCGCAAAGGAAGATGGTTGTGGTTGTTGGAGGTCAATCATCTGAGCTCCAGGACATCACTGCAGGCGCTCCTCAGGGTAATGTCCTCAGCCCAACCATCTTCAGCTGCTTCATCAATGACCTTCCTTCAATCATAAGGTCAGAAGTGGGGATGTTCGCTGATGATTGCACAATGTTCAGTACCATTCATGACTCCTCAGATACTGATGCATTTCTGTGTGGAAATGCAGCAAGACATGGACAATATCCAGGATTGGGCTGAAAAGCAGCAAGTAACATTCGGGCCGCACAAGTGCCAGGCATTGACCATCACCAACAAGAGAGAATCGAACTAACTCCCCTTGACATTCAATGGCATTACCATTGCTGAATCCCCCACTATCAACATCCTAGGGGCACCATTGGCCAGAAGCTGAACTGGAGTAGCCATATAAATACCGTGGCTACAAGAGCAGGTCTGAGGCTAGGAATCCTGAGGCGAGTAACTCACCTCCTGACTCCCCAAAACCTGTCCACCATCTACAAGGCACAAGTCAGGAGTGTGTTGGAATAGTCTCCACTTGCCTGGATAGGTGCAGCTCCAACAACACTCAAGAAGGTCAACACCATCCAGGACAAGGCAGCCCACTTGATTGGCACCCCATCTACAAACATTCACTCCCTCCACCACCGACGCACAGTGGCAGCAGTGTGTACCATCTACAAGATGCACTGCAGCAATGCACCAAGGCTCCTTGAACAGCACCTTCCAAACCTGTGACCTCTGCCAACTAGAAGTACAAGGGCAGAAAATGCATGGGAACACCACCACCTGCAAGTTCCCCACCATGACACACACCATCCTGACTTGGAACTATATCGCTGATCCTTCACTGTCACTGGGTCAAAATCCTGGAACTCCATTCTGAATAGCAGTGTGGGTGCACCTATCCCAAATGGACTGCAGCGGTTCAAGAAGGCAGCTCACCACCACCTTCCCAAGGGCAATTAGGGATGGGTAATAAATGCTGACCTGGCCAGCGATGCCCAAAATCCCATGAATGAATAAAAAAAGCTATCTCCAAAATGGTCACCCACTGCTACTTGCCCAGCTTCATTACTGAAGACTACATCTAGAATTGTGCCTCCTCTCATTGGGCTTGTGATGTGCTGGCTATTAAAGTTCTCTTGAATGCAGTTCAGGAATTTTGTGCCCTCTGTGCCCTTCACACTGTTTGTACCCCAGTTGATATTGGGATAGTTGAAATCCCCAACTATTATTTCCCTATAGTTTTGCACTCAGAAATTTGCCTACATATTTCTTCTTCTATCTCTCTCTCACTATTTGGGGGTCTACAGTGCACTCCTAGTAGTGTGGCTGCCCCTTTTTTATTTCTGAGCTCCACCCATATGGCCTCATTTGATGATTCATTTAACATATAATCCCTCCTCAAAGCTGTATGCCTTCCTTAACTAATAATGCTACACTCCCACCTTTTTTATCCCTATGCCACATGAAAACTCTATACCCAGAGATGTTGAGCTGCCATTCTTGCCCTCTTGAAGCCAAGTTTCCCTTATTGCAATGATATTGTGTTACCATGTGTGGGCACAATGGCGCAGTGGTTAGCACCACAGCTCCAGGAACCCGGGTTCGATTCTGGGTACTGCCTGTGTGGAGTTTGCAAGTTCTCCCTGTGGGTTTTCGTCGGGTGCTCCGGTTTCCTCCCACAGCCAAATACTTGCAGGTTGATAGGTAAATTGGCCATTGTAAATTGCACCTAGTGTAAGTAGGTGGTCGGGAATATGGGATTACTGTAAGGTTAGTATAAATGGGTGGTTGTTGGTCAGCACATACTCAGTGGGCCAAAGGGCCTGTTTCAGTGCTGTATCTCTAAATAAAAATAAAAAGTGTGATGTTACTTTATCAGCGCAGGCTTGGAGGGCCGAATGGCCTGTTCCTGTGCTGTATTGTTCTATGTGTCTATCTGTGCCCTCAGCTCATCAGCTTTATTTACTATATGAATATACATACAAGTATAAAAATTAGGAGCAGGAGTTGGCCATTCGACCCCTAGACCCTGCTTCCCCATTCAATAAGTTCACGGCTGAACTGATTACTCCACATTCCCGCCTACCCCCGATAACCTTTCACCCCTTTGCTTATCAAGAATCGATGTCCCTCTGCCTTAAAAATATTCAAAGTCTCTGCTTCCACCGCCTATTGAGGAAGAGAGTTCCAAAAACTCACCACCCTCTGAGGGAAAAAAATTCTCCTCATCTCTGTCTTAAATGGGTGACCCCTTATTTTTTAACAGTGACCCCTAATTCCAGATTCTCCCACAAGGGGAAACATCCTTTCCACATCCACCCTCTCAAGACTCCTCAGGATCTGATATGTTTCAATCAAGTTGCCTCTTTAAATAAATAAATATCCTTTAACACTGCCAAATTCCTCTGCTGCACACTTTTGAAACTTTGCTTCTTCTGTCTTTCAGAGTCATTCGCTAATTTTCTGCCTCCCGTTCCCTGCCCTGAAATTGCCCTGTCTGAAACTGCCGTCAGGTTCCCATCAAGCTGCCAAATTAGCTTAAACAGTCCCCAACAGCACCTGCAAGGACATTCATCCCGGTCCTGTTCAGGTGTAGACCGTTCGACTTATCTAGGTCCTACCTTCCCCAGAACTGGTCCCAATGCCCCAGAAATCGGAAGCCCTCCTTCCTGCACCATCTCTCCAGCCATGCATTCATCTGGTGTATTCTCCTATTTCTCTACTCACTAGCATGTGGCCTTGGGAGTAATTTGGAGATTACTACCTTTGAGGTCCTGTTTGTTAATCTCTTTCCTAACTCCCTAAACTCAGCCTGAAGGATTTCATCCCTCTTTCTTCCTATATCGTTGGTACCAATGTGGACCACGACCTCTGGCTGTGCATCCTTGCCCTCCAGAATGCTCTGTAGCCACTCAGTGATATCCATGATCCTTGCACCAAGGAGGAAACCTGGTTTGCGAGCACTGAAATACCTATCTGTTCCCCGAACTATACAATCCCCTACCAGTATTGCTCGCTTGTATTTTCTCCTCCCTCCCCGCACAGCTGAGCCACCCATGGAGTTCTGGTCATGACTCTCACTGCACTCTCCAGAGGAACCCTCTCTCCCATCAGTACTCAGAACTGAATACCAGTTAGAAAGTGGGATGCCCTCCAGGGACTCCTGCACTACCTGCCTTGACCTTCTTGTCTGTCTGGCAAACTCCCAATCCCTCTCAGCGTGTGCTCTCTTCAACTCCGAGGTGACAACCTGCTGAAAAGTCCTATCCACGTAGCTCTCTGCCTTGCGGATGCACAACACTGACTCCAGTTGCTGCTCGAGTTCTGAAACCTGGAGCTGAAGCTTCTGCAGCTGGTGACACTTCCTGCAGATGTGTTTGTCAAGGACACATGGTGCATCCATGACTTCCCACATACCACAGGAGGCACATTCCACTTGGCCGAGCTGCCCTGCCATAACTTAGCTTTACAAACTCATTATTGCTCGTGTAATAAGTGTAATAAGTAGATTAATTTACCAGTTACTCACCAATCAGCTTCTTCCCCTGTACCATGGAGGCTGAAAAAGCAGAAAAGAAAAGAGACCAAACAGCACCTCCTTCCCCTAGTCAGTGAAGTCCCTCACACATCAACTCACAGCTTTACACTCTGTCCAAACAGCACTTTCTAATTAGTAATTATTATAAATTACACTAACTAAAACATTAGTAACCTGACCAATTACAAGGTAGCTATTTGAGGGTTTTTAAACAAAGAGCTTTTTCCCCCATCCTGATTTCAGGCCCCACTCTGGACACTTGCTTTTGATTCCAGGACACTGAGGACAGGGTGCTGCCGAATATCCAGGCCGTGTTGCTGCCCAAGAAAACCAGCGCTCCGGGCACCAAAACCAAGTCAATCTGCCAGGATTTTATCAAATACCCAAAGGCTCTTTTCAGATCCACCCACAGTATCTGAAAGGGCTGATTACTGTCTGAAGTCTGCTGTACCCACACCTCTGTCTATCCCTCTTCATCTAGAACAACCAGCGTCATCTTCCATTCCTTTCACCATCATGTGTTTAACTCGCTTCTCCTTATAGACAGTCAGATATCAATGTAATAATGAAATGATCTGTGTCAGTGCTGGCCATTTCCCTGTCCTGATTTCAGACCCCACTCTGGACACTTGTTTCCCATTCCAGGACCTACTTGTATTTATATTCAGCACCACCTGTCAGTCAGAAACTTGTCTCAATGAACTGATCCTTTCACTGAACTTCCAGCTGCTGCTGTCTATTTCTAGAGGGAAAGAGCTGCTCACTGAATAAGGATGTGAGTGGAATGTAACCCGGCTGCTGGTGAGAAGGTCCCGTCTTCTCAATCAAAAGCCTTTTATTTTACTACAGTGATTCCCAGATTCCCAGCTGGTCCGTTGAGGATTTTGTTTTCACAGAAATATCTTGTTAAATACAAATCTGATTCCAACATGTCAGTAACAGGACAGATTGGGAACCTTTAAAAGAATTAAGCAACTATTTCAGTGGCTTCTCACTGTCCCCCTGAAGCCTGTGTGAAGGGGAATTACCAATAGTCTGTAATTTATTACTTCCACACCGAGTTTGAGTTATTTTTCACGTGAAAGATTGCTGAACGGAGTCTTTTCCTGTCAGTTACTGATAAGAAGTTGACAAAAATTGGCAAATAAAGCTGTTCATAAAATAGCACCAGCAATTTGAGTCGGTAAAAGCAAAATTGTGTTTTAAAAGCGTTTTTTTAAAGCGTGACGGGAAAATAGATTTTTATGTACTTTTCCAGTCGATCACTTCTTTTCCACAGTGAAATTGGCAGCTTTCACGAATTCAAATATTCTGCCAGGTTGACAGGTTCAGCCAATGAATTTTTGTATTTTGTGCTTCGAGGTTCTCCGATTGGATCATTCATTTTACCTAATGGCCGTGTGGCCTAATGAATAAGGCGTTTGACTTCAGTGTATTTTATGAGGTTATCGGAAGATTGTAGGTTCGAGTTCTGTCACGGTCATTTTGACCCAAAGGGGTTATGCAGGGCTTTGGGGATCGAGTCAGGGACTGAACAGATTGGAAACCCGACATGGACTTGATGGGGCGAATGGCCGCCTCATGTGGAAAGAGATGCAGTGGTTTTTGTCGAGGTTCATCCCAAGCAGCTCTGTAACACAGGAGTCTGTGCTCCACAGGCTGTTCCCAGGGACGCACACCGAGACAAACATCAACTGCTGCTGGAGGACTATCAATTCGGTGAAAGACGCTCTTTGGTCTGCCCGAAACTTGCTGGTCTTCCAGCGCAAAGAGTTGTCCACCACCGAATGTTGCAGACTGGCACATTCCAAGGTCCAGGACTACGTGCTGAGGGACACACTAAAGCTTGGGGCAGCCGCAGCAAAAGCTCAATGGGGAAAGACCACAGTGTAAGGACCCCCACCAAGCTGAACTGAGGGGCTGGATCCATGGGAAACCCCTCGAACTGTATCGTTGATATTTTCATTTGCTGTAAATGTGAAACTGTAATTGGCATGACAATAGTGAAATGGAAGGGTTGTGAAGAAACTCATGATAGTATAGAAGGAAACTGATCTCCCTTGCAATGTTTCTATTTTTTGGTGCTGTTTGAAACTGTTTGGCAATGTAATTTTTGCAGATTTTTATGAATAAAGTATATTTTGGAAATAAAGAAAAAGTGCTGTCACTGACTTTATGAGAAGAGGGTGACCAATCAGAAGTGGGCTGGGGTTACAGCAGGTTCAAACTGCAGGAATTCCAGGTCCCTGAATGACTGAGCTGAAACTGATCAGTTTCACTGCAGGAAACACCGTCTCGGGGGACATAACATCACAAATCATTCCATTTGACTAATTATTCAATTGTAAAACAATGGGCAGATGTGAAGGTGTGATGTTACTTTTCACTGTGAGGGGAGAATCCGCCATCTGGGTAAATCAGCAACTTTATAACATCGTCTGTACGTTTGGAAAAGAAACGATGAAAACTCTCCCCATAACCCTGGTGCGGTGGAAAGGCTCAATTCAGAGATTGGAATATAACGAGAGCACAACACAAATCATTAACTGTTATTTCCGGCATAAAACACACCCCAGCTCCCGTTCCCAGGTCACTGCTGTCCCTATGAGGCGGTGGGTGACTCTGAAAAGAGACTTTGTTTTGTGTTTGAGAGAAACGGTCGAGTTTTTCGACTGCCGAATCCACAGGGAATGCAGCCCTCCAGTTTCAGAGCGGACACCACATGGTTACATCTTGCGCTTGACCTGCTCAGTGCAAGTGACCGCTTCACTGATGCTGCATTCTGCAGGAAAACCACAAAGATCCTCCCAGGCAGTGAAACTCATCTTCCCAGAATCTCCATACCAGATTGAAACAGAAAACATAGACAAAGTTCAAGAGAGTTACTTAGCATTAAAACCAATTAAATAAACCAATTCTGGAGAGATGTTGGTGCAGCTTTTTCAGAGAGATTGTGGGTGGCTCTTAAAAGGGCCGTTGTGTTCCGAGTGTTTTCACTACATGGTGGAGTTTTACTTGGAGTTGATGTACTTGGTCACTCAATTTGTCCCTTCTCACATTCCGAGCGCTTTGTTGGGTGGAAATGTTTCTTCAGGCAGTTTCAACAGCTTTGAGCCGACTTTGAGTCAGAAACCAGAAATGGGAGTACGGGACACAGACAAGGAATTGAGGCTGAACCTTTATAAATCTCACTGGTTATCGGCCTCAGCTCGAGCATTGTGTCTAATTCCATGTTCCACACTTTAACAGGAATGTCAAGGCCTCAGAGAGGGCACAGAGGAGATTTACTAGAATGGTATCAGAGATGCATGAATTCAGCTAATGTGGAAAGAATAGGGGTCTGGGGTGTGTGAAGCTGGGGTCCTTCTTCTTCGAGCAGAGATGTTAATGAGGTAGTTAATAGTTGTGTTCAACATTGTGAAGAGTTTTTATAAGAATAAAGAAGTTTGACTACAATTAGACAGAGCCTTGGTGAGATCACACCTGGAGCACTGTGCACAGTTTTGGTTCCCCTTACCTAACGAAGGACATACTTGCCTTAAAGGAAGTTTAACAAAGTGTCACTCGATTGCTTCCTGGGATGAGGGAATTGTCCTTTGAGAAGAGATTGAGTCGACAAGGCCGATATTCCTCGTACTCGGCCCTGTGGGACTGGGTCGGCCCGGACCTGCTGGAAGTATACGAGAGTATGCTCCTGGCCGGCAGCATGTCAGAATCCATGAGGAAAGGCATCATCACCCTCATTTACAAGCGGAAGGGGGAGAGGGCAGAAATCAGAAATTGGCGGCCCATCTCACTGCTTAATGTTGACTACAAGATTCTGTCCAAAGTCATAGCCAGTCGAGTCAAGTCTGCTCTGGAGTTGATGATTCACCCCGATCAGACCTGTACTGTACCCGGCAGGAAGATCTCTGATAGTCTCGCACTACTCAGGGATACGATCGCCTACGTACGGGACAGAAGGGTGGACACCTGCCTCATCAGCCCGACCAGGAGAAGGCTTTTGACAGGATATCGCACACCGACATGATGGACGTGCTTTCCAAAATGGGGTTTGGGGAGGGAATCTGCAATTGGATCAAACTGCTCTACACAAACATCAGTAGCGCAGTCTCAATCAACGGGTGGGAATCGGAAAGTTTCCCGATCAAATCTGGAGTCAGACAGGGCTGTCCTCTCTCCCCGGTCTTGTTTGTTTGCTTTATTGAACACTTTGCTGAGTCTATTAGGAAGGATGCGAGCATAAGAGGGTTGACAATCCCAGGCAGCGGAGGCACTCAGGTGAAAACCTCCCTGTACATGGATGATGTTGCCGTCTTTGGCTCGGATCCGCTGTCCGTGCGCAGACTGATGAGCATCTGCGACCAGTTCGAACTGGCCTCGGGAGCCAAAGTTAACCACGGCAAGAGCGAGGCCATGTTCTTTGGGAACTGGGCTGACCAATCCTTTGTCCCCTTCACCGTCAGGTCAGACTACCTGAAGGTGCTGGGGATATGGTTCGGAAGGGCCGGGGCGTGCACCAAAACATGGGAGGAGCGAGTAGCCAAGGTACGACAAAAGTTGGGTATGTGGGGGCAGCGATCTCTCTCCATTGTGGGTAAGAACCTGGTCATCAGGTGCGAGGCGCTCACGTTGTTGCTCTACATGGCGCAGGTCTGGCCCATACCCCACTCCTGCGCTGTGGCAGTCACCCGAGCCATTTTCTGCTTCATCTGGGGATCTAAAATGGACCGGGTCCGGAGGGACACGATGTTCAAATCTCTGGACAAGGGCGGGAAAAATGTACCCAACGTGGCTCTCATCCTGATGACCACCTTTGTGTGCGGCTGCATCAAGCTGTGTGTAGATCCCCAGGACGCAAACGCCAAGTGTCACTACGTGCTGAGGTTCTATCTGTCCCTGGTGTTGTGAAGGATGGGCTTGGCCACATTGCCGCGGAACGCTCCATGCAGTTGGACCGTGCCGTACCACCTATCCTTCGTGGAGCATTTTCTGCGGGAAAACACCTTTGACCACCGGTCCATCAGGCAGTGGTCTGCACGGAATGTCCTCAAGGCCCTACGGGAAAAGGAGACGGTGGATCCTGTCGGATGGTTCCCTGAGCAGACTGTCAAAGTCATTTGGCGGAATGCCTCATCACCAGAACTTTCAAACAAGCACCAAGACGTAGCTTGGCTGGTGGTGAGAAGGGCCCTCCGCCCTCCCCATCAGATCCTTCATGCACACCCGACGTCTCGCCCCCTCCGCACAGTGCCGCCGCGGTGGCTGTGTTGAGGAAGAGACGGTCGCCCACCTCCTCCTGGAATGTGTTTTCGCAAAGCAGATGTGGAAAGAGATGCAGTGGGTTTTGTCGAGGTTCATCCCAAGCAGCTCTGTAACACAGGAGTCTGTGCTCAACGGGCTGTTCCCAGGGACGCACACCGAGACAAGCATCAACTGCTGCTGGAGGACTATCAATTCGGTGAAAGACGCCCTTTGGTCTGCCCGAAACTTGCTGGTCTTCCAGCGCAAAGAGTTGTCCATCACCGAATGTTGCGGACTGGCACATTCCAAGGTCCAGGACTACGTGCTGAGGGACGCACTAAAGCTTGGGGCAGCCGCAGCAAAGGCTCAATGGGCAAAGACCACAATGTAAGGTCCCCCCCACCAAGCTGAACTGAGGCGCTGGATCCATGGGAAACCCCTCGAACTTTATCGTTAATATTTTAATTTGCTGTAAATGTAAAACTGTAATTGGCATGACAATTGTGAAACGGAAGGGTTGTGAAGAAACACATGACAGTATTGAAGGAAACTGATCTCCCTTGCAATGTTTGTATTTTTTGGTGCTGTTTGGAAACTGTTTGCAATGTAATTTTTACAGATTTTTATGAATAAAGTATATTTTGGAAATAAAAAAAAAATATTCCTCAGAATTTCGAAGAGTGAGAGGTAATCTTACTGGCACCTAAAAATCTTAAGGGATTTAACAGGGTAAATGCTGGGAGGATGTTTCCTCTGGCTGGGGAATCTTGAACTAGGGATCACAGTCTCAGTATAAATGGCTCAATCATTTAGGACTGAGAAGAGGAGAATTTTTTTTCACTCAAAGCATTGTGAATCTTTGGAATTCTCTACGCGCAGTGGTTAGCACCGCGGCCTCACAGCTCCAGTGACCTCGGTTCCGTTCAGGGTATTGCCTGTGCAGAGTTTGCAAGTTCTCTCTGTGACCGCGTGGGTTTCCGCCGGGTGTTCCAGTTTCCTCCCACGGCCAAAGACTTGCAGGTTGATGGGTAAATTGGCCATTGTAAATTGCCCCTAGTGTAGATAGGTGGTAGGGGAATGGTGGGAATGTGGTAGGGAATATGGGATGAATGTAGTATTAGTATAAATGGGTGATTGTTGGTCGGCACAGACTCGGTGGGCTGAAGGGCCTGTTTCAGTGCTGTATCTCTCTGTGACTCTGGAGCTGTGGATGCTCAATCATTGGGTATATCCAAGAGAGAGATTGATAGGTTTTTGGATACTAAGGGAATCAAGGGATCTGTGCTATTGTGGTAAGATGGAGTTGATGTAGGAGATCAGCTGTGATCTTATTGAATGGCAGAGCTATTTCGATGGGCCGAATGGCTTACTCCTATTTTTGATGTAAAGTTCCATTCCTCTCAGGGAATATTTTATTTTCAAAAAGAGAAATACTGCACACTGGAAATCTGAATAATAACAGAAGATTCTGGAAACACTCAGCAGTTCCAGCAGTATCTGTGGAGAGAGGAAGGTAGGAGCAATGTTTCAGGTCCATAGAAGGGTCACAGAACTGGACCACTATCCCGAGCTTCTCTTCTCCACAGTTGTTTCCGGACTGGCTGAGTGTTTTCAGTATTTTAGGCTTTTACTTTCTGTATTTCATCTTTTTCCCATTTGACTATTTGCTGTGAAACTTTCAGCGTTGTGCTCAATTATTTGTGTCGTTGTGTTTTCTTTCTTTGAAGTAATGTAAATAGTATCCTGAAATGAATTTGCCAAATGATTGGGCAAATTGTTACAACCAGTTTTTCAGCAAGTTCTCCACATACACAGTGAAGGATTCCTTCACATTTGTGAAGACCATACAGGACTTGCATATCGATAGCAATGCCGTGTCCATGTGTTCATCTGACATTGCTAGCCGATTCACCAATATACCACTTCAGGAAGCCATAGATATTTGCACTGCAGTGCGATATCATGGCGATCTAGACCCGTCACCATTGTGTGAATCAGTATTCATTGAACTTATGAACTCGGCAACTTGCACTGTTGAGTTCAGTTTTATTGACACCATGTATCGCTGGTGTTGCCATGGGATCCCCTCGAGGCCCAGCTCTCACAAACATCTTTGTTGGATTCCATGACAAACCTGTTTTTAAGGGAATGACACCTAAGCTCCGACCTCTTGCATATTTCCAATATGGAGATGATACGTTTGCTATATTTGAATCCACAGCTGCATGAAATAATTTCCTTGCACGTCTTCATGGGCTCCATCCGACACTCAAATTCACCTTTGGAATGGAGCAGTCAAATGAGTTCCCTTTCCTTGATGTACTACTTGAGAAATCTGCTAAGGGGTTTTCTACCACGGTCTATCGCAAACCTACCTTCCCAGGTCAATGCACGCGTTGGGATTCTTACAGTTCCATGAGCTATAAGATTGGCCTTATCGGCAACCAATCACTGACCGACATTGGCTCCTGGTCCAGCAACAACTCAACCTCAAAATCCTCAGACCTGCTGAGTGGTTCCAGCATTTCTTGTTTTTATTTCAAAATACTCATCCTTGTTTCTAAATCCTTATGTGTTCTCACCTGTCCCAACCTCCTTCCTCCCTCCGTAACCACCTCCCTCCCTCCCCCCGTAACCACGGAGTCTTATCGAAAACCTCATAAATAGGGCTGAGCCATTTGCTCACCATGCAAGCTTGATGCTGAAATAGGGCAAATCAAAGACATCCTGCATTACAATGGCTACACTGATCCGATCATTTCTATCTGCATATCACACAAACTTATAAACGGGCTGAAGGACGTCATTTTGAGCCCTGAAAAGTGCCCAGTCTCCTCGAATTACCCTGGAAAGGTAATATATCCCCAGTATTTGAGTAACAGGTGAAGCTCGCTGTTTCCTGCTGTTACTATGCAGGAGCAACAAGTGTGGTGTTCGCCACTAATAGGATGCTGCTGTCAAGCAAAAGAGACGTCCTGCCTATCACACAAATAAGTAACGTGATATATGAATTTCAATACCAGTGTGATGCTAGGTTTCTAGACCGTACATCCCAAAACTGGCGGATTGTATCAAATAACATGTCCCTTCCGCTGTTCGCAATTGGCCCTACCCAACCAACCCGTGCTTGCAAAACTCAAAACACAGTATCCAACATGAGATGTGATTCCACAATAGGACAACATTTGCTAAATAATTCTCAGTGTGCTAAGAATTACACTGACAACTGATTTAAGACTGTCAGTAGGGCTCGCAGTGTGGTGCATTGGTGTGTACTGTAAGCTACATATATTAATACACAGGGCCCTGTTCTTTGCAGGCAGAAAGAACATGCACACATATTGTGCCAGTTTCAGCTAAACAAAATAAGTGACAGCCATTCACTGGCTCATTCCACAGGGCAATGCCTTGACCAATCAGAGTCAAGCTGCCTGGTTTAAATTTCAAACAAAGCTGGGCAGTTATCTGTCAGTTACCATAAACTGGTGCATTCTGAATGGCAATGCCTCGACCAATCAGAGTTCACTTGCCAACCAATCAGCACTCTCTTATCATACAGAAGAAAGTTGTTGTTTTCCTTTAAATTGGTATTCTTGTGGATTGCCCTGCTGAGTGCAAGACGAAAACAACTGGCTACCAAAGTTTGGACAACATGTCACTATTTTCACGAAATGATTACTTTTATTTTCAATATAAAAATATAAAGCAATATGAGTGTAACATTTACAGACAAATTCTATTACCTCACATTGCCTGATTCTTTCACACTGACAGACTATGTGAACAACTGTCCCGATTTTGCAGTTCTCACTTCCAGTTAGCAAATGTCAGCAATCTGTGATACAGTGCAGTTTACAGACCAGACCATCAATCACAACATACAATAATTGTTCAGCTTATGTTGGACTGGTGGGATTTAGAAATACTAGGAATTGAGATGAGCTGTTATTGTATTTAATTATTTGTTTCATGGGATGTGGACGTCGCCAGCCAGGCCAGCATTTATTGTCCATCCCTAATTGCCCATGAGAAGGTGGTGGTGAGCTTCCTTCTTGAACCACTGCAGTCCATGTGGGGTAGGTACACCCACAGTGCTATTAGGAAGGGAGTTCCAGGATTTTGACCCAGCGACAGTGAAGAAATGGCGATTTAGTTCCAAGTCAGGATGATGTGTAGCTTGGAGGAGAACTTTCAGGTGGTGGTGTTCCGATGCATCTGCTGTCCTTCTCCTTCTAGGCAGTAGAGGATGTAGGTTTGGAAGGTGCTGCCTGAGTAGCCTTGGTGCATTGTTGCAGTGCATCTTGTAGATGGTACACACTGCTGCCACTGTTCGTCAGTGGTGAAGGGAGTGAATGTTGTGCACGTGGTGCCAATCAAGCGTGTTGCTTTGTCCTGGATGGTGTCGAGCTTCTTGAATGTTGTTGGAGCTGCACCCATCCAGGCAAGTGGATAGTATTCCATCACACTCCAGACTTGTGCCTTGTAAATGGTGGACAGGCTTGGGGAGTCAGGAGGTGAGTTACTCACCGCATGCTTCCTACCCTCTGACCAGCTCATGTAGTCACACTATTTATAAGGCTACTCCAGTTCAGTTTCTGGTCAATGGGAACTCCCAGGAAGTTGATCGTGGGGATTCAGCGATCGTAATGCTGTTGAATGTCAATGGGAGATCGTTAGATTCTCTCTTGTTCGAGATGGTCATTGCCTGGCACTTGTGTGGCGCGAATGTTACTTGCCACTTATCAGCCCAAGCCTGGATATTGTCCAGGTCTTGCTGCATTTCTACATGGACCTCTTCAGTATCTGAGGAGTCGCGAATGGTGCTAAATTTTGCAATCATCAGTGAACATCCCCACTTCTGACCTGATGATTAAAGGAAGGTCACTGATGAAGTAGTGAAGAAGGTTGGGCCGAGGATACTACCCTGAGGAACTCCAGCAGTAATGTCCTGGAGCTGAGATGATTGACCTCCAACAATCACAACCATTTTCCTTTGTGCGAGGTACGATTCCAACCAGTGGAGAGTTTTCCTCTTGATTCCCATTGACTCCAGTTTTGCTCTGGTTCCTTGATGCCATACTCAGTCAAATGCTACCTTGATGTCAAGGGCAGACACTCTCACCGCACCTCTTGAGTTCAGCTCTTTTGTCCTTGCTTGAACCAAGGCTGTAATGACGTCAGGAGCTGAATGGCCCTGGCGGAACCCAACTGAGCGTCACTGAACAGGTTATTGCAAAGAAAGTGCCCCGTCGATGACATCTTCCATCACTATACTGATGATTGAGAGTAGACTGATGAGGCAGTAATTGGCTGGATTGGATTTGTCCTGCTATTTGTGTACAGGACATACCTGGGCAATTTTCCACATTGCCGGGTAGATGCCAGTATTGTACCTGTACTGGAACAGCTTGGCTAGGGGCGCGGCAAGTTCTGGAGCACAGGTCTTCAGTACAATTGCCGGAATATTGTCAGGGCCCGTAGCCTTTGCTGTATCCAGTGCCTTCAGTCGTTTCTTGATATCACGTTGAGTGAATCGAATTGGCTGAAGACTGGCATCTGTGATGCTGGGGACTTGAGAAGGAGGCCGAGATAGATCATCAACCCAGCACTTCTGGCTGCAGATTGTTTCAAATTCTTCATCCTTATCTTTTGCACTGATGTGCTGGGCTCCCCCATCATTGAGGTTGGGGATATTTGTGGAGCAACCTCCTCCTGTTGGTTGTTTAATTGTCCACCACCATTCATCATTGCATGTGGCAGGGTGTAGATCTGATCCGTTGGTTGTGGGATCACTTAGCCCTGTCTATTACATGCTGCTTCTGCTGTTTGGCATGAAAGTAGTCCTGGGCTGTAGCTTCATCAGGCTGACGCCTCATTTCAAGGTATGCCGGGTGCTGCTCCTGGCATGCCCTCCTGCACTCTTCATTGAATTAGGGTTGATCCCCCAGCTTGTTGGTAATGTTAGAGTGGGGGAATATGCCGGGCCATGAGGTGACAGATTGGGGTTGAGTGCAATTCTGCCGCTGCTAATGGTCCACAGCACCTCATGGATGCCCAGCTACGCATTGCTCGATCTGTTCAAAATCTATCCCATTTAGCACAGTGGTAGTGGCACACAACACAATGCAGGGTATCCTCACTGTGAAGACGGGACATCATCTCCACAAGGACCGTGCAGTGGTCACTCCGACCAACACTGTCATGGACTGATGCATCTGCGGCAGGCAGTTTGGTGAGGATGAGGTCAAGTATGTTTTTCCCTCTTGTTAGTTCCCTCACCACCTACTGCAGACCCAATCGAGCAGCTATGTGCATTGGGACTCGGCCAGCATGGTCGGTAGTGGTGCTACCGAGCCACTCATGGTGATGGACATTGAAATCCCCCAGCCAGACTACATTCTGTGCCCTTGCCACCCTCAGTGCTCCCTCCAAGTGGTGTTCATCAGTCTCTCGCTGTCTCTTGCTGGTTTGCTCAGTACCTTTCTCTGTCTGTTCCTTTCTGAGTCCTGATAAACTCAATTGCTGGTTTTCTATGTGTCTTTCTCTGCCTGTTCATTTCTGGATCCTGATAATATCTTCCTGGTTTTCTGTGTGTCTTTCTCTGCCTGCCTACAATCCTGTTTTCATAAAAACATTGGGGAAATGAACATATTTCACTAATGGGCAGCTAAAATTTAAAACAGCAGTTAGCAGAGTGGCGCAGCGGAAGCGTGCTGGGCCCATAACCCAAAAGTCGATGAATCGAAACCTTTCTCTGTTATTTATGTTTGGTAATAACACAAACAGTTCACTTTCAAAACATCATGTATTTACCCATCAGAACAAGATGCTTCCAAAGGCACAATATTGCAATCAGCTTCTTCCTTCTAGTGAACACATCAATCATCAACAAAAACACTTTTGCTCACACGAACACAAACTGCAAACACGGACCAGACGAGTCTCTCCCACTTTGTCAACCCCTTCCTGCAGAGCCTCCTCTCCACCACCCGATGGTGATGTTGGCCACAATAAAACCAGGACAAATGGTCACAGTGAGGAGACGGTCAGTAACAGAAAATAAAACAATAACAGGGAAAACCTTTACACAACAACAGGCTACATCTTTACACAACAGAAAACATATTTACACACCAGGAAATACCTTTAGACAACAGGGAGAATACAATCATACAAATGCCTTCTTTCTCCATCTCAGTCCCGTTTTCTCTCTCTCTGTCCCTCACTTTTGCTTCCTCACAGTCTATTCTTGGTTTTCTGTGTGTTTTTCTCTCTGTCCCGTTGTCGATGGTGTTACTCAGCGTCCTTGTAACATTGTGTAGCCAGGCTGAGCCTCCCAACACCTGTGTTGCTGTCATAAAAACAGAAAATGCTGGAAATGCTCAGTAGGTCTGGCAGCGTCTGTGCAGAGAGAAACATTTAACAGTTCAGGTCTGTTTCCTTAGCTCACATTAACTTTGTTTCTTTCTCCACAGATACTGCCAGACCTGCTGATTATTTCAAGCATTTTCTGTTTATATTTCAGATTTCCAGCATCCGCAGTATTTTGCTTTTGTACGTGTGTTGCTATGTCTGGGACTGTTTGAGTGCAATGCTATTGCTTTATAAACAGCGTCAAAACAAACATTTATCTCGTTAACACACATCGCTAATACACAGCTGGATATAAACAGCAGCCTGCAGCAGAGGGTGCAGTGGAAGTTTATTAACACAAATAATTCACCAGCACTATATTTACTGCTATCCACAATGACACCACACTTCATCTTAACACGTTTTACTCTTTATTTACATCAACTTCTTCCTTCCAGTAAACACTTCAATTTGGAACACAGCTTCCAAATCACCTTTATTCACAAACCCGAACACACACCAGCCCAGACTTTCCCCTTTCTGTTAACCCATTCCTGCATCACTGCCTCTCCACCAACAGTTGTTGCTAGAATCATACAATCATAGAATGGCTACAGCACAGAATGAGGCCATTCGGCCTGTCGAACCCGTGCTGGCTCTCTGTTAGAGCAACTCACCTCATTTCACTCCCCAGTCAGTTCAATTTTGGAGGTGGGAAAACTTCTCGAAAGAATAATTCGGGACAAAATTAATAGTCCCATGGACAAATGTGGGTTAATTCAAGAAAGCCATCATGGATTTCTTAAGGGAAAATCATGTTTAACTGTCCTGCTGGAGTTTTTTGATGAGGTAACAGAGAGGGTTGATGAGGGCAATGCTGTTGATGTGGTCTTCATGGACTTTCAAAATGTCTGGCAGCATCTGAATGGTCACTGACCTGAAACGTTAACTTTGCTTCTCCCTGTACAGATGCTGCCAGCCCTGCTGAGTATTTCGAGTATTTCTTGTTTTCATTATGGCACAGAGTTCCCTTTTCAAACTTACAGAATTAACCACAATAATGTACTCTGAGATTCAAGTTAAATATCAGCCCAATATTTACACACATTATGAGTTTATAAGTTTCAGTATTAATTCCCATAGTGCATCCTGACATATACATTAGATATAACATAACATAAGAACAGAAGAAATAGGAGCAGGAGTGGGCCATTCAGCCCTTCAAGCCTGCCCTGCCATTTAGTAAGATCATGGCTGATCTGCCCCAGACCTCAACTCCTCTTTCATGCCAGCTCTTCATGGACCTCAACTCTCCAATATTTCAAAAATCTATTTACATCCTCTTTAAATACTTTCAGTGATTTAGCCTCCAATACTGTCTGGGGTAGAGAATTCCAGACATTCACTACCCTCTGAGAGAAGAAATTCCTTTGCATCTCAGTTTTAAATGAGTGTCCCCTTATTCTGTAACTATGTCGCCTAGTTTGAGATTCCCCCACTAGTGGAAACATTTTCTCAACATCTACCCTGTTAATAAAAAAAAGAAATGCTGGAAACACTCAGCAGGTCTGGCAGCATCTGTGAAGAGAGAAGCAGAGTTAATGTTTCAGGTCAGAGACCCTTCTTCACCCTGTTAAGCCCCCTCAGAATCTTGTACGTTTCAAAAAGATCACCCCTCATTCTTATAAACACGAATGAATAACCTGTTTAGCCGTTCTTGATAAGTCAACCCCTTCATCTCAGGAATCAGCTGAGTGAATCTCTTTTGAACTCCTCCAATGCTAGTACATCCTTTCTTAAGTCTAAATCTCAAGTGCGATATCAGATTGAGAGAATCTGAAAGATAGTATAACCTGAGATACAAACTGAGATTTCAGTTTAAAACTCACCCGGATTGTGAAAATAAAAGATACAATAGCAATTTAATTTGTATAGACTGTGCATTGGATCACATTCCAGCCCTCATACAGTATCAGACTGGAAGATACTGTAGCAATTCCATTAGTGCAGACTCAGCTCTACATTACAGAGCAGGGAACATATTTAAACAACCGGGAACACTTTTACACAAGACGGATCATATTTACACAACTGAGAAGATCTTCACCCAACAGGGAACCATTTTACACAATAACAGAGAACATATTACACAGCAGGAAATATCTTTAAATGAACACAGGGAACATCTTTATACAACAGAGAACACAATTACATAAACCATCAGTCTTTCGCTGTCTCTTGCTGGTTTGCTCAGTACCTTTCTCTGTCTGTTCCTTTCTGGGTCCTGATAATCTCTTCCTGGTTTTCTGTGTGTCTTTCTCTGTCTGTTCCTTTCTGGGTCCTGATAATCTCTTCCTGCTTTTCTGTGTGTCTTTCTCTGTCTGTCCTTTCTGGGTCCGAATGATCTCTTCCTGCTTTTCTGTGTGTCTTTCTCTGTCGGTTCCTTTCTGGGTCCGAATGATCTCTTCCTGCTTTTCTGTGTGTCTTTCTCTGTCTGTTCCTTTCTGGGTCCGAATGATCTCTTCCTGCTTTTCTGTGTGTCTTTCTCTGTCTGTTCCTTTCTGGGTCCGAATGATCTCTTCCTGGTTTTCTGTGTGTCTTTCTCTGTCTGTTCCTTTCTGGGTCCGAATGATCTCTTCCTGGTTTTCTGTGTGTCTTTCTCTGTCTGTTCCTTTCTGGGTCCGAATGATCTCTTCCTGCTTTTCTGTGTGTCTTTCTCTGTCTGTTCCTTTCTGGGTCCGAATGATCTCTTCCTGCTTTTCTGTGTGTCTTTCTCTGTCTGTTCCTTTCTGGGTCCGAATGATCTCTTCCTGGTTTTCTGTGTGTCTTTCTCTGTCTGTTCCTTTCTGGGTCCGAATGATCTCTTCCTGGTTTTCTGTGTGACTTTCTCTGTCTGTTCCTTTCTGGGTCCGAATGATCTCTTCCTGCTTTTCTGTGTGTCTTTCTCTGTCTGTTCCTTTCTGGGTCCGAATGATCTCTTCCTGGTTTTCTGTGTGTCTTTCTCTGTCTGTTCCTTTCTGGGTCCGAATGATCTCTTCCTGGTTTTCTGTGTGTCTTTCTCTGTCTGTTCCTTTCTGGGTCCGAATGATCTCTTCCTGCTTTTCTGTGTGTCTTTCTCTGTCTGTTCCTTTCTGGGTCCGAATGATCTCTTCCTGCTTTTCTGTGTGTCTTTCTCTGTCTGTTCCTTTCTGGGTCCGAATGATCTCTTCCTGCTTTTCTGTGTGTCTTTCTCTGTCTGTTCCTTTCTGGGTCCGAATGATCTCTTCCTGGTTTTCTGTGTGTCTTTCTCTGTCTGTTCCTTTCTGGGTCCGAATGATCTCTGCCCGGTTTTCTGTGTGTCTTTCTCTGCCTGCCTCATTGTCGGTGCTGTTACTCTGTGTCCTTGTGTCATTGTGCAGTGAGGGTGAGTCCGTCAGCACGTGTGTTGCTGAGTCCGGGATTCTTGAGAAATCCGACTGCAATCCTATTTTTATAAAAACATTGGGGAAATGAACATATTTCACTAACGGGCAGCTGAAATTTAAACCACCAGTTAGCAGAGTGGCGCAGCGGAAGCGTGCTGGGCCCATAACCCAGAGGTCGATGGGTCGAAACCATTCTCTGCTATTTATGTTCGGTAATAACACAAACAGTTCACTTTCAAAATGTCAAGTATTTTACCCATAATAACAAGATGTGCTCGATTGCAATCAGCTTTTTCCTTCTAGTGAACACATCAATCAGTAACAAATCACTTTTGCTCACACGAACACAAGCTGCAAACACGGAACAGCCGAGTCTCTCCCACTTTGTCAACCCCTTCCTGCAGAGCCTCCTCTCCACCACCAGATGGTGATGTTGGCCACAATAAAACCAGGACAAATGGTCACAGTGAGGAGACGGTCAGTGACAGAAAATAAAACAATAACAGGGAAAACCTTTACACAACAACAGGGTACATCTTTACACAACAGAAAACATATTTACACAACAGGAAATACCTTTAGACAACAGGGAGAATACAATCATACAAATGCCTTGTTTCTCCATCTCAGTTTCTTTGTCTGTCTCTCTCTCTCCGTCCCTCACTTTTATTTCCTCACAGTCTATTAGTTTTCTGTGTGTTTTTCTCTCTGTCCCGTTGTCGATGGTGTTACTCAGCGTCCTTGTAACATTGCGTAGCCAGGCTGAGCCTCCCAACACCTGTGTTATAGAACATAGAACAGGACAGCACAGTATAGGCCCTTCGGCCCACGATGTTGTGCCGAACCTTTAACCTACTCTAAGATCAAAACTACCTACATACCCTTCATTCTACTATCATCCATGTACCTATCCAAGAGATGCTTAAATGTCCCTAATGTATCTGCTTCTACTACCACCACTGGCAGTGCATTCCACGCACCCACCACTCTCTGTGTAAAGAACCTACCTCTGACATCTCCCCGAAACCTTCCTCCATCACCTTAAAATTATGCCCCCTGGTGATAGCACTTTCCACCCTGGGAAAAAGTCTATGACTATCCATTCTATCTATGCCTCTCATCATCTTGTACCCCTCTATCAAGTCACCTCTCATCCTTCTTCGTTCCAATGGGAAAAGGCCTAGCACCCTCAATCTTTCTTCGTAAGACATACCCTCCAGTCCAGGCAGCATCCTGATAAATCTCCTCTGCACCCTCTCTAAAGCTTCCACATCCTTCCTATAATGAGACGACCAGAACTGAACACAATATTCCAAGTGTGGTTGAACCAGGGCTTTATAGAGCTGCAGCATAACCTCGCGGCTCTTAAACTCAACCCCCCTGTTAATGAAAGCCAACACACCATATGCCTTCTTAACAACCCTATCAACTTGGGTGGCAACTTTGAGCGATCTATGGACATGGGCCCCAAAATCCCTCTGTTCCTCCACACTACCAAGAATCCTGTCTTTCAGCCTGCATTCTGCATTCAAATTCGACCTTCCAAAATGAATCACTTCACACTTTTCCAGGTTGAACTCCATCTGCCACTTCTCAGCCCAGCTCTGCATCCTGTCAATGTCCCGTTGCAACCTACAACAGCCTTCCACACTATCCACAACTCCAGCAACCTTCGTGTCATCGGCAAACCTGCTAACCCAGACTTCCACTTCCTCATCCAAGTCATTTATAAAAATCACAAAGAGCAGAGGTCCCAAAACAGATCCCTGTGGAACACCACAGGTCACCGAGCTCCAGGCTGAATACTTTCCATCTACTACCACCCTCTGTCTTCTATGGGCCAGCCAATTCTGTATCCAGACAGCCAACTTTCCCTGTATCCATTGCCTCCTTACTTTCTGAATGAGCCTACCATGGGGAACCTTATCAAACGCCTTGCTGAACTCCATATACACCACATCCTCTGCTCTTCCTTCATCAATGTGTTTTGTCACATCTTCAAAGAATTCAATAAGGCTTGTGAGGCATGACCTGCCCCTCACAAAGCCATGCTGACTGTCTCTAATCAAACTCTGCTTTTCCAACTAATCATAAATCCTGTCACTCAGAATCCTCTCCAATAATTTGCCCACTACCTACGTAAGACTGACTGGTCTGTAATTCCCAGGGTTATCCCTATTCCCTTTCTTGAACAAGGGAATAACATTTGCCACCCTCCAATCATCTGGTACTACTCCAGTGGACAGTGAGGACGCAAAGATCATCGCCAAAGGCGCGGCAATCTCTTCCCTCGCTTCCCTTAATATCCTTGGGTATATCCCGTCTGGCCCCAGGGACTTATCTGTCCTCATGTCTTTCAAAATTTCCAGCACATCCTCCCTCTTAACTTCAACCTGTTTGAGCATATTAGCCTGTTTCACGCTGTCCTCACAAACGACCAGGTCCCTCTCACTAGTGAATACTGAAGCAAAGTATTCATTTAGGACCTCCCCTACCTCCTCCGACTCCAGGCACAAGTTCCCTCCACTATCCCTGATCGGCCCTACCCTCACTCTGGCCATCCTCTTGTTCCTTACAGATGTGTGGAACGCATTGGGATTTTCCTTAATCCTACCCGCCAATATTTCTTCATGTCCCCTTCTAGCTCTCCTTAGTCCATTCTTCAGTTCCTTCCTGGCTACCTTGTAACCCTCTAGAGCCCTGTCTGATCCTTGCTTCCTCAACCTTAAGTAAGCTTCCTTCTTCCTCTTGACCAGCTGTTCCACATTTCTTGTCATCCAAGGTTCCTTCACCCTACCATCCCTTCCTTGCCTCATCGGGACAAACCTATCCAGCAGTCGCAGCAAGTGCTCCCTAAACAACCTCCACATTTCTGTCGTGCATTTCCCTGAGAACATCTGTTCCCAATTTATGCACCCCAGTTCCTGCCTAATAGCATTGTAATTCCCCCTCCCCCAATTAAATATTTTCCCATCCCGTCTGCTCCTGTCCCTCTCCATGACGATAGTAAAGGTCAGGGAGTTGTGATCACTATCACCGAAATGCTCTCCCACCGAGAGATCTGCCACCTGGCCTGGTTCGTTGCCAAGCACCAAATCCAACATAGCCTCCCCTCTAGTCGGCTTATCTACATATTGAGTCAGGAAACCTTCCTGGACACACCTGACAAAAACTGTTCCATCCAAACTATTTGCACTAAGGAGGTTCCAATCAATATTAGGGAAGTTGAAGTCACCCATGACAATAACCCTGTTACTTCTGCACCTTTCCAAAATCTGCCTCCCAATCTGTTCCTCGTGTCTCTGTTGCTATTGAGGGGTCTATAGAAAACTCCCAATAAAGTGACTGCTCCTTTCCTGTTTCTGACTTCCACCCATAATGACTCAGTAGACAAACCCTCCTCGATGACCTCCCTTTCTGCAGCTGTGATACTATCCCTGATTAACAATGCCACTTCCCCACTTCTTTTACCTCCCTCCCTATTCCTTTTGAAACATCTAAACCCCGGAACATCCAACATCCATTCCTGCCCCTGTGATATCCAAGTGTCCGTAATGGCCACAACATCCTAGCTCGAAGTACTGATCCATGCTCTAAGTTCATCAACCTTATTCCTGACACTTCTTGCATTAAAATAGACACACTTCAACCCATCATAGTGGCTGAAACTTTGCCCTGTCAACTGTCTAACCTTTCTGACAGACTCTCTGCACTCTGTATCTGCCTGTTCAACAGCTACCCCATCCACGTATCCATAGCTCCGGTTCCCATCCCCCTGCCAAACTAGTTTAAACCCTCCCGAAGAGCTCTAGCAAACCTCCCGCCCAGGATATTGCTGCCTTTCCAGTTCAGATGCAACCCGTTCTTCTTGTACAGGTCCCACCTTCCCCAGAAGGTATCCCAATGATCCACATAACTGAAGCCCTCCCTCCTACACCAGCTCTGTAGCCACGTGTTCAGCTGCACTCGCTCTCTGTTTCTAGCCTCATAAGCACGTGGCACCGGTATCAATCCTGAGATTACTACTCTGCTCGTCTTGCCTTTTACCTTCCAACCGAACTCCTATATTTGGTTTTCAGGTCCTCATCCCTTTTCTGAGCTATGTCATTGGTACCGATATGTCCCATGACTTCTGGCTGCTCCCCCTGCCCCTTAAGAATCCTGTAGACTCGATCCGAGATATCCCTAACCCTGGCACCCGGGAGGCAACATCCCATCCGGGAGTCTCGTTCGCGACCACAGAATCTCCTGTCTGTTCCTCTAACCATTGAATCTCCTATCACTATCGTTCTCCTATTCTCCACCCTTCCCTTCTGAGCCGCAGAGCCAGGCTCAGTGCCAGAGACCTGGCCACTGTGGCTTTCCCCTGGCAGGTCCCCCCACCCCGCCAACCAAAGGGGATCCCTGCACTGTGCGCCTATTCCCTTTCCCTCCCCTGACTGTCACCCAGCTACCTTTATCCTGTGACTTCGGTGTCAGTACTTCCCTATAACTGCTCTTTATCATCCCCTCTGCCTCCCGCATGATCCGAAGTTCATCCAGCTCCAGCTCCAGTTCCCTAACGCGGTCTCTGAGGAGCTGGAGTTGGGTGCACTTCTCACAGGTGAAGTCAGCAGGGACACAAGTGGTGACCCTTACCTCCCACATCCTGCAAGAGGAGCATGCAACTGCCCTAGTTTCCATCCCCTCTGCTCTAAATTGACAACAGAGAATAAAAAAATATAAAGGAAAACCTTACCTTACCAAACCCTCCACACAAGAGTCCTTTTTTTTGGTTGGAGGAGGAGGATGGCATGGAGGAGGAGGATGGGTGGGAGACACGACACGTGTAGTGTTTCGGGTTTCGCCACTGCCCAAATATATAAGTTCACTTACCCAGCAGTCCTCGTGTCCACGTCCGCCGAATCGCCAGGTAAGTACTTAATAGTGAAACTTACCTTCCCGGCTGCCCCCTGGCTCGCACGATCACCGCTACTGCTGATCAAAGGTGTTGCTGTCATAAAAACAGAAAATGCTGGAAATGCTCAGTCGGTCTGGCAGCATCTGTGCAGAGAGAAACAGTTCACAGTTCAGGTCTGTTTCCTTAGCTCACATTAACTTTGTTTCTTTCTCCACAGATGCTGCCAGACCTGCTGACTATTTCAAGCATTTTCTGTTTATGTTTCAGATTTCCAGCATCCGCAGTATTTTGCTTTTGTACGTGTGTTGCTATGTCTGGGACTGTTTGAGTGCAATTCTATTGCTTTATAAACAGCGTTGAAACAAACGTTTATCTAGTTAACACACAGCACTAATGCACAGCTGGATATAAACAGCAGCCTGCAGCAGAGGGTGCAGTGGAAGTTTATTAACACAAATAATTCACCAGCACTATATTTACTGCTGCCCACAATCACACCACGCTTCATCTTAACATATTTTATTATTCATTGACATCAACTTCTTGCTTCAAATAAACACTTCAATTTGGAACACAGCTTCCAAATCACCTTTATTCACAAACCCGAACACAAGCTGCAAATGCTGCAAACACACACCAGCCCAGACTTTCCCCTTTCTGTCAACCCATTCCTGCATCACTGCCTCTCCACCAACAGTTGTTGCTAGAATCATGCAATCAGAGAATGGCTAAAGCACAGAATGAGGCCATTCGGCCTGACGAACCCATGCTGGCTCTCTGCTAAAGCAACTCACCTCGTCTCACTCCCCAGTCAGTTCAATTTCGGTGGTGGGAAAACTTCTCGAAAGAATAATTCGGGACAAAATTAATAGTCCCATGGACAAATGTGGGTTAATTCAGGAAAGACAGCATGGATGTCTTCAGGGAAAATCATGTTTAACTGTCCTGCTGGAGATTTTTGATGAGGTAACAGAGAGGGATGATGAGGGCAATGCTGTTGATGTGGTGGACATGGACTTTCAAAAGGTCTGACAGCATCTGAATGGTCACTGACCTGAAATGTTAACTCTGTTTCTCTCTCTCCAGATGCAGCCAGCCCTGCTGAGTATTTCCAGCACTTTCTGTTTATATTTCAGATTTCTAGCATCTGCAGTATTTTGCTTTTATTGACTTTCAAAAGGAGTTTGATACAATGCAACACAACAGACTTGTGAGCAAAGTTATAACTCATGGAATAAAAGGGACAGTAGTGACATGGACATGGAATTGGCTGAGTGACAGGAAACAAAGAGTAGTGATCAATGGATGTTCTTCGGGCTCGAGGAATGTTTGTAGTGGAGTTCCCCAGGAGTCAGTGTTGGGACCCTTGCCTTTCCTGATATATATTAATGACCTAGACATTGGTGTACAGGGCAGAATTTCAAAATTTATGGATGATACGAAAATTGGAAGCATTGTGAACTGGAAGGATGATAGTGTGGAACTTCAAAAGGACATAGACAAGTTGGTGGAATGGGAGGACAGATGACAGGTGAAGTTCAATGCAGAGAAATGTGAATTGATTCATTTTGGTAGGAAGAACATGGAGTGACAATATAGAATAAAGGGTACAATTCTAAAGGGGGTGCAGGAGCAGTGGGACTGGGGTTATATGTCATTGGTTGAGAGAGTGGTTAATAAAGCATACAGTATCCTCGGCTTTAGTGAGAGAGGCATAGAGTACAAGAACAAGGAGGTCATGTTGAACTTGTATAAGACACTAGCCTCAGCTGAAGTATTGCGTCCAGTTCTGGGTGCCACACTTTGGGAAGGATGTGAAGGCATTGGAGAGATTATGGAAAAGATTCATGAGAATGGTTCCAGGGATGAGGAATTTCAGTTATGAAGATGGATTGGAGAAGTTAGGATTGTTTTCCTTGGAGAAAAGAAGGCTAAGAGGAGATTTCATAGTGGTATTCAAAATGATGAGGGGTGTGGACAGAGTGGATAGGGAGAAACTGTTCCCACTTGTGAAAGGATTGAGAACGAAAGGGCACAGATTTAAAGTAATTGGTAAAAGAAGCAAAAGCGACATGAGGAAAAACTTTTTCACACAGCGAGTGGTTAAAGTATGAACTGCCTGAGAATGTGATGGAGGCAGGTTCAATTGAAGCATTCAAAGGGGAATTGGACTGTTATCTGAAAAGGAAGAATGTGCAGGATTATGGGAAGAAGACGGGGAAGTGACATGAGGTGAATTGCTCATTTGGAGAGTCAGTGCAGACACGATGGGCCAAATGGCCTCCTTCTGTGCAGTAACAATTCTGTGATTCTGTGATTCCAATATTCAAGTCATTTATATATATGGTGGTCCTGACACTGACCCTTGTGGACATCACTGTTCACCATCTTCCATTCTGAAAAACAACCAAATATCACAACTCGCTTTTCTTGATATTTCATCCATTTTTTAATCGAAGCAGATACTGACCCTCCTATTCCAGTAACCTCAGTTTTGTTACCCAGTCTTTTATGTGGTAGTCTGTCAAACGCTTTCTTAAAATCCATATAGACAACATCCATTGCTTTCCCTTCATCAACCTTTTCTGTTTCTTCATCAAAAAAATCAGTTATATTAGTGCAGAAGTGGAAAGGTGCTGAACCTCTCAGTTTTCGGTCTTCCCAAACCAAGTTCAAGGCCTGAATAATGAACCGATTGCCTCATTAGTTCTGTGAATAATACAATGATTTAATAGACAAAGTTTTGAAACATTCCTGCCCATAAATCTTGATAACAGAGAGTGTGTGGATCTCCTGACTCAGAATGTTTAATGGATACAGTCCTCAGATCCGACAAGGAACCCCTGAACATCCACAGTAAAGACAGTGTGGATGAGGAAATGTAAGAGCCGGGAGCTGAAACTCAGGGACGGCCGAGCTCTCCTGTCATTGAGCTTGTGTGTCCGCTCTGCTCGCCGCACTTCCGGCTCTACTTTGTTTCCAATGAAAAGATGAAAAAGGCCGTTCGGTTTTCCTCTCACTGACAGCGTGTTTCACTCGGGTTAATATAACCCGGGACTTTTGCTGCTGAAATGAATTCTGCAAGGTCCCAGCAAACACACCGGCTCCCTCCTTTCTCCCCTCTTTCTATCTGATTGTTTTATCAGGAGGGGCTCAATAATAACAAACCCCCTGCAGGGAATGACCGCAAATTGAGCATCTAAATGGTGCAAGTGGGCAGCTTCCTGGGTTCTAGGTTCCCCCTACCCCGCCCCTCCCTCCCTCCAGTCCAAGCCCCTCTTCACTTTCTTTGGGACTTTGATGAGGGTGAAATGGGGAAAGTTCCCATTGATGTTTGAATGCTGAATTGCTGCAAAGATCTGCGCAAGCGCGACATAGCCCCGCCCCCTGTGAGACGTCACAATGAGGGGTGGTGTGCATGCGCAGCCTTTCCCCAACCCAGTCTGTGAGGCCATTCACTCAATCAGGGGAAGATGCTTTAAATCAGCTGCTAATGGAGACTTCCCGGGCCCGGGGGAAGGGAATAAACAGCATCTGCTTCCAGCAGCCACTGCTTTGGGAGCGTGTCCGCAGATGTGCTCAGAGATTAGCATTGAGTGGTGGGAAGTTGAGGGGGAGTCGGGGAGTGTTTGTAACAGACACTGTGGAGCAGGAGCTGCTCCCGGAACATGGAGTGAGCCGGGGACACGGGGAAGGGAGAGTTCATTCTCGGACAGTGTCTGTACAGGCTCAGGGAGACACAATGGGAAGAAATCACTATTGAAAATCACTGACAATTTCACCACCCAATGGAGAGGGAATTTTCCTGCTTTAGTTCCAGTCTCTCACTGTTTGTTGGATCGTGAACAGTGGGGGGAAAATAGCTGCAAAATAACGATGTGGACAGTTAGACAAAGAGCATTTATTGCAGACACAAGGTGAGACGTGTGAAAGGCACATTTTAAACAGTGGCTGCTTGTTTTATGTTGAAATAGAAATGTGACTGTGTAAAGGTCACTGCTCCATCGGACAGTCCCAGTCATTGAGCAGTGCAGGACCTGTGTTGTTTCTGAATGTCACAAACTTGTTGTAAAACCACTGCAAACACCTGGTAAACAGAAGCTGAATACTGCAGTACTGCAGTGGAGTCAGACACTGACACTGTTTGTGTTCTTGGTTTTCATTTTGTGATTGTTCATAATGATTATTATTGGGACGATTACATTGATCGCTTTTGTATCTTCTACCTCACCAGTTCTTTCATTCCTGCAGGAAAATACATGAAGGAACCTGAATGGATGTGGTGATTCTTGGACACAAGGAAAAGTGCAGTGATCTCGTTCCAACACACAGTCGGTACAGGATCACTCCCAAAGCACAGAGATACTGCCAGCTCATCAGTTCCACTGGAACAAACAAAAGAAGTAGTCAGACAGACACTGATCCCAAAGTCAAGAGACACATTTTCAATCCAACAGTCAAACAACGGCAGGAGAGACAGAAGTTGTTTCTATTTCACTCCAATTCAGTACAGCTGACAGGTTGATACATCAATCACAGTCCAAAAACAAACTCACTATCAGATCTAAATAAACTCTGTTACCATGGTCACATTTTAAATATAAAATCTGAAATAGAACAGACAAAATTTACAGAATTGAAAGGTACAGAAAGAATGTGTGGCACAGTGGTGCAGCGGTCAGCACTGCAACCTCACAGCTCCAGGGACCCGGGTTCGATTCGGGGTGGAGTTTGCAAGTTCTCTCTGTGACCGCATGGGTTTTGGCCAGGTGCTCCAGTTTCCTCCCACTGCCAAAGACTTGCAGGTGATAGGTAAATTGGCCATTGTAAATTGCCCCGAGTGCAGGTAGCTGGTAGGGAAATATAGGGACTGGTGGGGATGTGGTAGGAATATGGAATTAATATAGGATTAATATAAATGGGTGGTTGATGGTCGGCACAGACTCGGTGGGCCGAAGGGCCTGTTTCAGTGCTGTATCTCTAAATAAAAAAATAAAAATAAATAAATATTGACACATTAAGAGAGCGGGAAACAGTGAGAGCAGAGTGGAGCATAAAGAGCCCAGGAGAGGGAGCAAGAGTTCACTCGGAGAGCAGGGAACAGCAAGAGCAGACGTCAAAAAAGGCAAAGGAATACACAATTAATGGGAGAACACTGAATGGTGTAGAGGAAGTGAGGGACGTTGGAGTGAATGTCCACAGATCCCTGAAGTAGCAGTACAGGTCAATAAGGTGGTTCAGCAGGTATATGGAATCCTTTCCTTTATTAACTGAGGTATCGAGTATAAGGGTGACCTGGTATCCATGTCAATAAGTCATTGACAGCTAACATGCAGGTGCAGCAAGAAATTAGGAAGGCTAATAGTATGTTAGCCTTTTTCGCAAGAGGATTTGAGTACAGGAGTAGTGAATTCTTGCTTCAATTGTATAGAACCCTGGTTAGACTGCACTTGGAGTACTGTGTGCAGCTTTGGTTCCCTCCCCTAAGGAAGGATATTATTGCCACAGATGGAGTGCAAAGAACGTTCATCAGACTTGTTCCTGGGATGGTGGGACTGTCCTATGAAGAGAGATTGGGGAAACTGGGACTGTATTCTCTAGAGTTTTGAAGAATGAGAGGTGATCTCATTGAAACCTACAAAATATTTAAAGGACAGTCAGGGTAGATGCAGCTAAGATGTTTCCCCTGGTTGGGGAGTCGAGAACCAGGGGACGCAATTTCAAAATAAGGGGCAAGCCACTTAGGGCAGAGATGAGGAGAAATGTTGTTACTCAGAGGGTTGTGAATCTTTGGAATTCTGTAACCCAGAGGGCTGTGGAAGCTCAGTCATTGAGAATGTTTAAAGCAGAGATTGATAGATTTCTAAATACAAATGATATAAGGGAATATGAGGAAAGTGTGGGGAAAAGGGCATTGAAGTGGATGATCAGCCATGATCATATTGAATGGTGGGGCAGGCTCGATGGGCTGATTGGCCGACTCCTGCTCCTATGTTCCTAACTCCACATTGTCGATGAGACACAGCCTCAGGCCGACTTGTCGGGTGTTACAAACAGATATCACTGCTTCTGATCTTCACCAGAACAGAGAGTGAGATGTAACATTGATCATCAAACAGACTGTGAGAGAATACAACAGAATAAAACACGTGGAGAGACACTGTGGAATAACAAATAGATTTGATTGGAATGTTAAATTTTGATTGGAATAGATAAAACAGCAGAAACAGCAGATTAAATTGGGACAGAAAAGAGAAACTGATGGGAAGAAGGAAGAAAAGAAAGGATGGATCTGTTCACTTTTTTCAGTTTTTTCACTGGTCCATCAAAGCTGGATTAAAAAAAGATGCAAAAAACAGAGAATTTCACCAAAAAGGGAGATTAAATGCTGCCGAAACCTTGGATCGAAGGATGCCCCAACAGATCACCTGTTTAACTGTCTCCTCACTGGGGGATTTCAATCAATGAGCAATATAATTCTCTACTTTTCTTTTGTTAAATGAAACCACTACTTTCACTTGGAGTTAATATCCCTGTGTTCCAACTCCTGAATAATAAAATTGTGAGTTTCGCGATATTTTCTGGACGCATTTCCTGCTGAAAGAAATAAGAACTCTTTTCTAATTTACACAATACTATATACACACTCATCAAGCCTCCGAAACTAGCATCCTTGGTGCTGCTCTCTTCTCCCAAACCTCATCTCATGTGACTGTTACATCATCACTCTGATTGTGGGAGGGGTTAATCCCACTGTCTTCAGCATTAGCCCTTTACATCCTCATACTGCACTGTCTGTCCAAAAAAAATCGGTGGAGGGAACTTGAATTATCAAAACAGCAACAGCTGCCAGTTGAAAATCAACTCAACCCATCAGAGAGAGACTGTCAGAGAACTTCCTGCATCCAGTCCTGACCCTGTCACATGAAGCAGCTGCTCACCCAGACCCCACTCTCATCAACACTGAACATTTTTACTGAGACCCTTCAAATATTGCTTATAAAAGGCCGCAAAGATCAAAGTTCACACAGTTGTATTAAATACAACAAAGTTTAATATCTTCTCACCGTTTCTCGGTAACCACATGAGACATAGGTTTTCTTATTTGGTTCCTTTGATTTTTCTTGTTCCTGACTGACAAATATTCCAAACCTCAGATAAACCCTCCCACTTGCGTCATGTCCCAGTCTCGGTTAAAAGCAACACATAATGACACAAACACTCTCCTTCAGTGAGATTAATATCAAGCTGTTTTCCAGGTTGAATGTGACTGTGAACAAATTTATGGCAAAGAAGTTACCTTTGATGTATTAGCACTGTAATTCTGTCCAAGGAGGATTAGCCATTCCAAACTCATATCCTTCACAAAGGCTATTTTTGTGTGCAATTGAAATTCATCATGTATTTTGAATTAAAGTTCACAAGACACAGGTGTCAAGGTTTATAATGAAACTTTTCAAGCATGTTTCTACTGTGAAATAAGGCTTTGCTGGGAGTTGAACCCAGGATCTCCTGTTTACTAGACAGATGCTTTAACCAACTAAGCTACAGAGCCAGATTGCGAATGTGTGAGCAATTGAAATCAGAGGAAGACCATGCAGATATTGGGCAGACTTTGGCGAGTCAAGAGCTGAGTTCGTCACGGCAGAGTTCCCAGCCTCTGACTCGCTCTTGTAGTTGTAGCTGTGGTTGTAATTATAATAGGCAACCGTCCGTCTCGGAAGACTATGGGCTACACCCGGGGTGTACGTTACTTCTGTATTAAACATCGTTTGTTGTGGCTGTAGAGGACGACTCGTGAGTGACAATCCCTTCCGCAGCTGGTACAGATGAATATCATTGGCCCGAGGTCGACTGATAATTTTTCCTTCCTCTGAGCTCTCTTTCCCACCATCTGGTCATTTCTTTTGTCCTCTGCTTTTCCCATGGTCTTCCTGAATGCCTTTCTCCAGGAATTCCAGTCAGCAGGAAGGACTTCCCATGCATCGACTCCAATCCCAGTCGGCTTGAGATCTCGCTTTGCAGATGTCCTTGTATCACAGACGTGGGTGACCTGTTGGTCTCGTGCTGATAGCAAGCTCACCAAAGAGCATGTCTTTGGCAAAGCAACCGTCATCCATTCAGCACACATGACCCAGTCAACAGAGTCACCTCTGACTCAAGAGGGCAAACATGCTGCAGATCCCTGCACGCTGGTGTACTTCTGCATTCGGCACTCTGTCCTGCCAGGAGATGCCCAATATCCATCTGAGACAGCGGAGGTGGAAGCTGTTCAGCTGCTTTTCTTGGCTTGCATAAGTTGTTGATGCTTCTCTACTATAAAGGAGGGTGCTGAGAACACAAGCCTGGTACATGTGGAGCTTTGTATTTTCGATCAGTTTGCTGTCGGTTCACACTCGTCTTCTCAACTTTGACATGACAGCTGCAGCATTGACAATCCTGGTGCTGATTTCAGTTTCAAGGGACAGATTGCTGGTGATTGTTGATACAAGGTATGTGAAGCTGTTGACAGCCTCCAAAGTGAGGCTGTCGATGTTGATGGAAGGTGGAGTCTCTACGTCCTGGCCCATAACTTTGATCTTCCTGATGCTGATCGGCAGTCCAAACTCCTTGCAGGCCAGGGAGAACCGATATACAAGCTGCTGTTAATGAACTTCATTATGGGATGTCAGCACAGCGTCATCAGCAAACAGCAACTCACAGACCAAGAACTGACTCATTTTGGTCTTGGTGCGCAGTCTTGCCAAGATGAACAGCTTGTCATCAGCTCTGGTATGCAGGTGAACACCCCCATCTGAGTCACAGAAAGTTTAAAATAGCAGCATGGAGAAGGATATGACAATTGTAAAGGATGTGAGCTGTGAGGAGGGTACAAGGAGGCTTCCAGGGGACTTGGACAGGATAAGTGAATGAAATGACAGATGGAATATAATGTGAATAAGTGTGAAGTTATCCACTTTGGTAGAATAAACAGAAAGACAGAATATTTCTTAAATGGTGAGAGGTTGGGAAGTGTTGATGTCCAAAGGGACCTGGGTGTCCTTGTTCATGAGACACTAAAATCTCGCATGCAGGTGCAGCAATCAATTAGGAAGGCAAATGGTATGTTGGCCTTAACACGAGGGGGCATGAGTACAGGAATAAAGATGTCTTGCGGCAATTGGATAGAGCCTTGGTGAGATCGTGCTGGAGTATTGTGTACAGTTTTGGTTTCCTTATCTAAGGAAGGATATACATGCCACAGAGGGAGTGCAACGGAGGGTCACCAGACTAATCCCTGGGATGGTGGGATTGTCTTATGAGGAAACTGGGATTGTATTCCTTAAAGTTTCTTTTAAAAGGCCATTTAAAACTGAGATAGGGTGGAATTTCTTCACTCAGAGGGTGGTGAATCTTTGGAATTCTCTACCTCAGGGGTTTGTGAAAGTTCAATCATTGAGCATGTTCAAGACAGAAATTGATAGAAATCTTGATACTCATGACATCAAGGGATGTGGGGAGAGCGCGGGAAAGTGGTGTTGAGGGAGATGATCAGCAAGGATGTAATTGAATGACAGAGCAGGCTCGACAGGTGAAACTGCCTCCTCCAACGTTCCGAAGAGAGTTTGCACCAGGACACAGCCCTGTTTTACCCCACTGCTGATCGTGAAAGTGTCTGATGTTGCTCCATTGTAACTGACGGAACTGTGCATGTTCTCGTGGAAAGAAGAGATGACGCCCAAGAGTTCAGGAGGGCAGCCTAGTTTACACAGCAGTTTGAAGAGTCTGTCTCTGCTAACAAGATCGAAGGCCTTGGTGATGTCTATAAAGACAATGTAGAGTGGTCTGTACTGTTCACAGTACTTCTCCTGTAACTGCCGAAGTGCGAAAATCATGTCGACTGTCGATCTACCATCTCTGAAGCTGCACTGAGACTCAGGATAGATGTGATGTCAGGGTCTGCAATCTGGTCAGAGCAATGTGAGCAAAGACCTTCCCCACAATACTTAGCAAGGAGATGCCTCGGTAATTGCTGCAGTCACTGCGATCGCCTTTATTGTTGCACAAGGTGAAAATGTTTGCATCACGCATGTTTAGAGGCGCAGATCTCCCCTTCCAACAGAGACACAGAAGTTCATGGAGATGCTGCAGCAGAGCTGCTTTTCCACTTTTGATGATTCCAGGTGGAATAACATCATTTCCCGGGGTTTTACCACTGGCAAGATGGTCAATGGCGTTGTTGAGCTCCATGGTGGTGTCGCTGTCCAGCTCCTCCATGACAGGGAAGTCTGGAATGGCGCTGAGAGCTACTTCAATGACAATGTTCTCCGTTATGTAGAGTTCAAGGTAATGCTCCACTCACCTTTCCATCTGCTTGTTAGGTTTAGTGATGATTGTCCCTGTCTTTGTCTTCAAAGGTGCTGATTTAGTTACTGCTGGGCCCGTTGCTTTCATAATTTTTTTTTTATTCATTCATGTGATGTGGTCATCACTGGCTAAGCCAGCATTTATTGCCCATCCCTCATTTCCCATGAGAAGGTGGTGGTGAGCTGCCTTCTTGAACCGCTGCAGTCCATGTGAGGTTGGTACACCCACAGTGCTGTTAGGAAGGGAGTTCCAGGATTTTGACCCAGCAACAGTGAAGGAAAGGCGATATAGTTCCAAGTCACGTAGTGTGTGGCTTGGAGGGGAACTTGCAGGTGGTGGTGTTCCCATGAATTTGCTGCCCTGTCCTTCTGGTTGGTAGAGGTTGCGGGTATGGACGGTGCTGTCTAAGGAACCTTGGTGTGTTGAATTCCTTCATATGTCCCTCTAGCATCCCCCAGATTCAGTGGCAGATTGTATGCTGTTGCAGAGTTTTAACCAGTATTGATTGGTGCAGTGCCGAGCAGTCTGCAGAGACTTGTTTCTGGCAGCTCTGAGAGCATCTAGAGTTTGTTTGCTGGGGACTTGTTTGTAGCTCATGAGGGCTCTCTTCTTAGTTGCAGTAACTGACTCCATTTCAGTAGTGTTTCTCTTTGAGGGATCCACTTTGAATGAGTCTAGTTTCTTGCAGCACAGCAATGTCCACATTGAGCCTTGTGAGTTCCTTGTCAATCACAGCTGTCTTGTGTGTGCTATCAACCTGCAGAAGTTTGTCAGTAAGGCCAGGACACATGGTCCTTACATTCCAGCTTGTGATGCAAAGCACTGGTGTCTTCTTTGTTGCGTTTGTCTTGCCTGGTGCATAGATTATCAATCTGCCAGTTGAGAGATATCTCTCGAAGCTGCAAGCACCCATTGAAGCAAGTAGGTCGTGGCAGGACAGCACCTAACTGACTGGGGGCTGCACAGCTTGGAGTAGGTGGTAGTTATCCATTGAGACGCGATGATCTCTCCCACTGTCAAAAGTAACCCCTGGTGCTCATACTCTACACCAATTGAGTGAGAGCTTATAATCGGTAACTGTTTCTTCCCATGTTTTGCTAATGTTTAACCATGAAGCTGGAGTGTCCTCTCCAGGGCACAGGCCTGGGCAAATAGTATGGAGACACTGAGCATCAGGAACCCCTCTCAGCATTGCTAATATTGTCCAAAGGAAATGAAAAAAACAGTACTATTTGGGACCAGCTCTGCTGGAGGAGTTGCTGGAAAACTACCTGATAAGTAACAGGTAACCGCCGACGGGACTCCACTCCGGATTTACTGTCCAGGTTTACTCCCTCAGCCTTCTTCTCTCTCAAGACACCCACAGGGAAGTGAGACTTTTTGCCCATAGATGGGGCTCTGTTTCTTGGCATCAGGATGGAACCACACGCCAGTGGGCCTGCATGACATGCACAAGGATATCACACACTGTCCCATCCCTGTGACAGCTCAGAGAGATACCCTGATGATAATACACCCCACAGGAACATCACAAACAGCCCCCTCCCGAGGACAGCTCAGGGTCAGACAGTGCACACACTGCAACAACAGTGACATTACTGTATTAGTCCCTCCATTCTGAAAAACAAGCATTCACCCTACTTTATGCTTTCCGTCTCTCAGCCAATTTTATATCCATGCTGCCACTGCCTCTTGAATCCCATCTGCTCAAATTTTGTTAACAAGTCTATTTTATGGTACTTTTTCAAACACAATTTTGAAGTGCAGACACACACCATCAACCTCACCACCCTGGTCAACTCTCTGTGAAACTTCATCAAAGAAATTAATTCATTAATTAATTCATACACAATCTTCTGTTAACCAATCTGTAATGGCTGTCATTTATTCGCCCATGTTCTACCAAGTGCCAGTTAATTTTCTCCTGGATAATTGTCTCTAAAAGTTTCCCCACCACTGACATTATACTAACTGGTCTGTAGTTCCTGGGTTTATCTCTCTTTTTAAACAGCGCTGTAAAATTAGTAATCCTTGCAGACTTATCTTTCAGTTCTGGAAAGTCTATTGTGGACAATCTCTTTGGGCATGACTTTAACCAATTAAAGCAACAGGATACTTGATTAATAAGTCCAGAACTTTTATTGAGAGTAAAATAGTACTTAATAATTGGAAGTAAAATTATCTTTAACAAACTTGGGGAATATAACTTTACAGCTCTAGCAGGTGTGTGGACTGGTCGAGCTTGGTCTCAGAGTGTCACGGTCCTCTTTGTCGAGCCTAGATCCCTCATCAGGTGGAGACTTGGTCGATGATCTGAGCCTTTACCCCTGAGATCTTCTCATGTTCCTGCACACTGAAACCTTACAAGATCCCTACTTTTAACCCCTGGATGGCCATCACACCACCTTGTAAAATAATAATTGGTCTGAGCTGTTGCTAGGTACATTTAATTAATGATGTCTTCCACTAACAGCCAACTGTCCTCAGAATCTCAGACATGAGTACAATGGAGTGGTTTCACACTGTCTCCCAATCTGATCTGAAACAAGTTTCCTATTCATTTAATCGATACTCTTGAAAATGCTGGAAATACTCAGCAGGTCTGACAGCATCTGTGGAGAGAGAAACAGAGTTAACGTTTCAGATCTGTGATCTTTCATCAGAACTGGGCTGAAATTGTCTGAGGGACTGAGATTGTGGAATCAATTTCAGGGTCAAAAACATTGTATTCTGTAACAAAGGAAGATGGTGATTATTAAGTATAGTGTAAGAATATAGATGCTTTTACATTATTTGAATCAACATTGATTTAAACCTTGTGCTCATGAATCCTATCTTTTGATCAAAATGACACTGATAACAATGGAAAATGCAACACATGCATTTCATGACCACAGGACTTTGTAAAGCCTTTTACACCCAATGAAGGACTTTCCAAGTGTAGTCACTGTACAGTACAATACAATACCCTACAATAAGGATATTTCACATTCGAGTCACGCAAGTCCCAGGCAATGACCTTCTGAAACAAGAGAGAATCTAACCCTCTCCCCTTGACATTCAACAGCATTACGATTGCTGAATCCCCCACTATCAACATCCTGGGGGTTACCATTGACCAGAAACTGAACTGCAGTAGCCAAATAAATATCATGGCTTCAAGAGCAGGTCAGACACTAGGAATCCTGCGGCAGGTAACTCACCTCCTGACTCTACAAATCCTGTCCCCTATCTACAAGGCACAAGTCAGGAGTGTGATGCAATACTCTCCATTGCCTGGATAGGTGCAGCTCCAACAACACTTAAGAAGCTCAACGTCATCCAGGACAAAGCAGCCCACTTGATTGGCGCCTCATTCACTATATTCACTCTCTCCATCACCAACGCATAGTGGTAGCAGTGCGTACCATCCACAAGATGCACTGCAGCAACGCAGCAAGCCTCCTTACACAGCACCTTCCAAACCTGTGACTTCTATCACCTAGAAGGACAAGGGCAGCAGATGCATGGGAACACCACCACCTGCAAGTTCCCCTCTGAGCCACACACCATCCTGGAATTGGAACTATATCACCGTTCCTTCACTGTGGCTGGGTCAAAATCCTGGAACTCCCTTCCTAACAGCACCACATCGACTGCAGTGGTTGAAGAAGGCAGCTCACCACCACCTTCTCGAGGGAATTAAGGATGGGCAATAAATGCAATAAATAAAAATAAAATCAATAAATAAAGACAATATCCTGTAATCCCCAAAAGTAGAAAATCCATATGAAAATGAAAATATAATAAAGGACAGTCAGCATGGATTTCACAAAGAAAGTCTTGATTAAACTTATCTTTGAAGAATCAACAGCAAGAGTAATACAGCAGATGTGGAAGAGTTTAAGTTAATAAAGCCTCATTCTTTTAAGTGCTTGAACCAACAAATTGTGGGTTAACAAACAAGCACGCTAACTGACAGAGCTGGGTGTTGTGCTTTCTCGATTCCCCTAAAGTAGGGTGTTAATGAGTTAAATCTTCAGGTTGCTGCAACCAGAATAGCCATTGTCCACGATCAGTTTTACTGTTACAAATAAAGGGTGGAACATTCATTGTGAATCTATAGAAACAGTCTGGTCCTGCACACTGCAGACACATCCACGTCATCACCAACCAGCTCCCCATTAATTGATGCAGTTATTTGACTTTTCCCCATTAGCTCCATGGAATTAATTTTGAAAGATTTTAAATTCCAAGAAGTTTTGTTAATATTCAGCCCTTGAGAAGAAATCATTCCCTGGCCACAGTGGAGAGAGCATTGAATATAAAACAGTAGACTGCCAGGTAACACTGTGAAAGCTCATCAGCTAATCTATAATTGCTTAGTTTTCTTATTTTTGCTCTTGCTATTCGGTTTTTCATCATTTTCAGTTCCTGACTGTGGATATTATTGTGATTAAATGTGAAAAGATGCACTGTGTCTCAGCCCCGGTATATTGGCTCTTTCTCTGTACAGTGCTGTCTCCACTCAGATACTGACACTGTCTCTCCCTCCCTCCATTTTCCAGCCCTGACGGTGCAGAAAGCACAGCTCAAAGTTACACATTCTGACTGTTTGCAGTTGATTAGTGAGAGATTATTAACGTATCCTTCTGCAGCGCTGCCTCGGTTAATAACAGCAGATCGAAGTCACATTTCAGATACAGAAACAGACGCATCAATTATTCACTCTTTCCCAGAGTGAGTGAGGCCCGGACAAGCAGCACCATTCCAGCCCCACACTCTGCAATTACCCAGCACCAGCGGAAAGCAGTGAATACAGATTCAATCAGTGGGTTAATGTCCATTACAGGGATGCAAGATTCCACGGTCCAGGACAAACATCCCCATACACCGAGAACAAGCTCAGGAAAACCAGGGGGAGTTAATATCCCAATCACTGAGCATTACAGTCACATTGAACAAGTTCCTGAACTGAGTGAACCTTTCAAAGTACAGAAGTGATGACGAGGTCAAAAAGGTCTGAACAGTTGAGGTGACTGAGCGGTTTCAGCTTCTCTGTTCAGGTTGCAGCTTTCACTGGAGGCATGTGTTTAAATCCCACTTCTGACAACTTGATTTTCAGTTACTTTACAGAGCTTCCTTGAAGGTTTGAGGTGGAGTAAATACTGAGGAACTGTTTCTAACTGCTGAACGGTCAATAACCGAAGGTTACAGATTTAAAGTGACTCACAAAACCAGAAGGAACATGAGGAAAAATTCCTTTCTGCAACGTGTGGTTAGCATTTCAGTTATGTGGATAGATTGGAGAAGCTGGGGTTGTTCTCCTTAGAGAGGAGATTTGATAGAGGTGTTCACAATCATGAGGGGCTGTGACAGACCTGATCGAGAGAAACTGTTGGTCGAAGGATTGAGACTCAGGTAAAAGCTGTGGCTCAGTTGGTCACACTCACCTCGAAATCACAAGCTTCTGGGTTCAGATTTCACAGCTGACACTCCAGTACAGCACTGAGGGTGTTGAAGGTGCTGCCTTTCAGGTGTGATGTTAAACCAAGACCTGGTCTGCATGTTTGGGTGAATGTAAAAGATCCCATGCTGCAATTTCAAACAAGTGAAGAGCAATTCTCCCTGGTGTTGTGATCAATATTTGTCCCTCAATCAGATCAGTTGGTCATTATCACATTGCTGTTTGTGGGTATGAGCTGCTGCATATCTGACATAACAACAGTGATTACACTTCAAAAGTATTTCATTGTCTCCAAAGTCCTTTGATATGTCCAGTGGTCAGGAAAGGTGCTATATAAATGCAAGTCTTTTCTTTCTTTATCACAACACATTACTGTGTAAAAAATGGTTCTTCGTGTCACCTCTGGTTCTTTTGCCAATCACCTGATATCTGTGTCCTCTGCTTACTGACCCTTTTACCACTGGAAACAGTTTCTCCTTATTTAAAGTATTGAAAACCTTCATGATTTTGAACAAATGTGTCAAATCTCTTCTGAATTTTCTCTGCTGCAAGGAGAACAACCCCAGCTTCTCCAATCTCTCCACATAACTGAAATCCCTCACCCTGCTACCATTGTGGTAAATCTCTTTTTTATTCTTTCATGGGTTGTGGGCACTGCTGACACAATGTGATTCCTGTCAACGGAGCGGCCCTCTGACATCATCGGAGAGCGCCAAGCTGCGCATAGGCACAGCTACATCTTGCCAGGGTTAAGTGGCACATGCACAGGATGATGTCATGGCTCAGCACCAACATCATCGCATATCCGCCCATGGTCCAACTTCGCACATTCACGCTAAAGCGTCATCGGGTATCCAGCCTCTCACTCAGCTGAAGGAAGCGGCTGAATGGAAGACTTTGAGGTTGGAGCTCTCCGCCCTCGGCCTTGACGCTTCTTCTCCTCAACTGCTCGCTCTCCACCTCGCTGCTCCCCTGGATGATTGTTCCCCACTCGCGTCACCCAGCTCTCCTGCCACTCGCTCCCAGCCCCCCAAACCCCACTCCAGCCATTAGCTCTAGGCCGTGCCACTTCCCTCCTCTTGGCCACTCGTTCTTCACTCCTACGTCACACTTTATGAGAGGCATAGATAGTGTAGATAGCCAGAGTCTGTTTCCCATGGTAGGGGTGACTAAAACTAGAGGGCATAGATTTAAGCTAAGAGGGAGGAGGTTTAAAGGGGGTCAAAGGGGTAAATTTTTCACAGAAAGAATAGTGGGTATCTGGAATGAGCTGCCTGGTGGAGGTAGGAACAGTAGTCACATTTAAGAGGCATCTGCACAGGTACTTGAATGAGCAAGGCATGGAGGGATATGGAATTAATGCAGGCAGGTCGGATTAGTATAGATCGGCATTATGGTCGGCATGGACGCGGTGGGCCGAAGGGCCTGGTTCTATGCTGTGTGACTCTATGACTCTCTGTGACTCCTGTTAATTGTTTAATTATCCACCACCATTCAGGACTGGATGTGGCAGGACTGCAGAGCTTTGATCTGATCTGTTAATTGTGAGATTGCTTAGCTCTCTCTATTGCATGCTGCTTCCGCTGTATGACATGCAAGTAATTCTGTGTTGTCGCTTCACCAGGTTGACACCTCATTTTTAGGTCTGCTTGGTGCTGTTCCTGACATGCCCTCCTGCACACTTCATTGAACCACTATTGCTCCCTTGGCTTGATGGTAATGGTAGAGTGAGGGATATGCCAGGCCAGGAGGTAACATATTGTGTTTAAATACAATTCTGCTGCTGCTGATGGCCCACAGTGCCTCATGGATGCCCAGTTTTGAGCTGCCAGATCTGTTCATTTCTTCCCTCAGATATAAATGGAAAAAAAATTCTGAAGAAATGCATGAACTAAATAAAAAGGAGAGAGAAATAAATACTGACAAAATAGAAGGCAGCATTTGGAAGGTAAAAAGATTTCAGTTTTATTATTGATGAGTGAGAGGAATTTCTCACACTTTGGGGCTTCTGGAAGTGGATTTACTGTATCAGAGTAGAAGTACTGTCTCAGGCCTTGTTAGCTCATTTGTTAGAGTATGAGACTTTTAATCTCAGGGTCTTGGATTTGAGACCCTTGTTGTGTGGTTGTTTTTCCCTTTTTCAGTCTTCATCGGCAGAGAGTTCAAGGAGTGTTTGAAATTAAATTCAACAACATCACCAGATTTCAACCCCCCCCCCCTTGCCCCCATCCCAGTGTAGTTGACAGGACCCTCAACCTCTGCCTTCCCCCTTCCCATCCCTCCCAGAACTGCGACAGGGTTCCCCTTGTCCTCACTTTCCACCCCACCTGCCTCCACATCCAAAGGATCATCTTCCACCATTTCCACCACCTCCAGCGTGATGCCACCACCTACCTCATCTTCCCCTCCCCTGTCAGCATTCCGAAGGGATCGTTCCCTCCACGACACCTTGGTCCGCTCCTCCATTATCCCTGACACCGCGTCCCCTTCCCAAGGCACCTTCTCATGCAATCGCAGGAGATATAATACCTGCCCTTTTCCCTCCTCTCTGCTCATTATTTAAAGCCCAAACACTCCTTTCAGGTGAAGCAGCGATTTACTTGTACTTCTTTCAATTTAGTGTACTGTATTCGCTGCTCACATTGCAGTCTCCTCCATTTTGGGGAGACCAAACGCAGATTATGTCGAACACCTCTGCTCAGTCCGAAAGCATGACCCCGAGCTTCTGTTTCCTTGCCGTTTCAACAGTCCCCCCTGCTCTCATGTCAACATTTCTGTCTTGGGCCTGTTCCAGTGTTCCAGTGAACATCTCCATGGAAAGATCAATCTTACACGCTAGCTCAAATGTTGGATTTTGTATGTTAAGTATCTTTTCTCATCCAAATATTACACCATCAATCATTCACCACTCTGTCTTCTCCTGAATTTCGAGTTCAAATTTGTTTGTGAAGTTGAGTGACACGTTAAGACAGCACAGTCTTTGTCTTTGTGAAGGAAGTGATTTCAGAATGGTTGTTTGAAACTGTCCCTTCTTGCACAGAAATTCAGTGCAAATACTCAAATCACCCACAATTTCTTCGTGAGAAATTTGTTCACAATTGCATTCGACATGGAAACCGCCTCAACATTAATCTCACTGAAGGAAAGTGTGACTGTGTTGTTTGTTTCAGAGTGTTGGTGCCGTTATGTGTCGCTCTTAACCAAGACTGGGACACAACGCAAGGTTGATCCAAGATTGGCATATATTATCATTCAGGAGCAAGAAAAATCAAAAGGAACCTACCAAGAAAACCCAGTCTCCAGATGTGAGAATCTGTAGATCCGCTTTGGGAAAGTGAATCAGAGCAGAATGAAGGGTGAACTGTCCGACTGACCAGAAGAGATGAAGACACAGCTCAGTCAGCACGTTCCCCTGGTTTATGATGCTGGAACATTCCTCACACAGAAATTATTCAACCCGATGACAAACGTGCTTACAGCCGATAATTTATTAAGATAATTTTTTTTTGAGCTACATCACAAACAGCTACTCGACAATGTGGAAAATTTCCCAGGTGTGTCCTGTCCATAAAAAAAAAAGCAGGACAAATCCAATCTGACCAATTACCGCCCCATCAGTCTACTATCAATCATCAGCAAAGTGATGGAAGATGTCATTAACAGTGCTATCAATCACCACGCATTTAGCAATAATCTGCTCATCGATGCTCAGTTTAGATTCCGCCAGGGCCTCTCAGATCCAGGCAAACATTTGGAAGCTGGAGTATAATGTGGGAAAATGTGAGGTTATTCACTTTGGTAGTAAGAACAGATAAATTAAATATTATTTAAATTGCGAGAGACTACCGAATGCTGCGGTATAGAAGGATCTGGGTGTCTTCGTACATGAATCACAAAAAGTTAGCATGCAGGTAGAGCAAATAATTAGGAAGGCAAATGGAATGTTACCCTTTATGACAAAGGGGAATGGAGTATAAAAGGAGAGACGTCTTGCTACAAATGTACAGGGTGTTGGTGAAACCACACCTGGAGTACTGTGTACAGTTTTGGTCTCCTTATTTAAGGAGGGATATACTTGCATTGGAGGCAATTCAGAGAAAGAGGTGGGCAACTGTCTCTTCCCCACCACAGCCACCTTGAGGGCATTGTGCGGAGGGGGTGAGACTTCGGGCGTGCAGGAAGGATCTGATGGGGAGGGCTCTTCTCACCACCAGCCAAGTTTCATCTTGGTCCTTGTGTGAAAGTTCTGGTGATGAGGCATTCCACCAAATGACTTTGGCAGTTTGCTCGGGGAACCATCCGACTGGATCCACCATCTCCTTTTCCTGAAGGGCCTTGAGGACATTCCGTGCAGACCACTACCTGAAGGATTGGTGGTCAAAGATGTTTTTCCACAGAAACTTTCCCACGAAGGATAGGTGGTACGGCACGGTCCAACTGGATGGAGCATTCCGCGGCAATGTGACCAGGCCCACCCTTCACAACGCTGGGGACAGATAGAACCTCAGCACGTAGTGACACTTGGAGATTGTGTGCTGGGGATCTACGCACAGCTTGATGCAGCCGCACACGAAGGTAGTCATCAAGATGAGGGCGACGTTGGGTACATTTTCCCGCCCTTATCCGGGGGTTTGAACATCGTGTCCCTCCAGACCTGGTCCATTTTGGAACCCCATATGAAGCGGAAAATGGCTCGGGTGATCGCCACAGCGCAGGAGTGGCGTATGGGCCAGACCTGCACCACGTACAGCAATGTGAGCGCCTCACACCTGATGACCAGGTTCTTACCCACAATGGAGAGAGATCGCTGCTCCCACATGCTCAGCTTATGGTGTATCCTGGCTACTCGCTACTTCCAGGTTTTGATGCACGCCCCGGCCCTTCCGAACCATATCCCCAGCACCTTCAGGTAGTCTGATCTGACAGTGAAGGAGACAAAGGATCGGTCAGCCCAGTTCCCAAAGAACATGGAATCGCACTTGCCGTGGTTAACTTTGGCTCCCGAGGCGAGTTCGAACTGGTCGCAGATGCTGATCAGTCTGCGAACGGACAGCGGATCCGAGCAAAAGACGGCGACGTCATCCAGGTACAGGGAAGTTTTAACCTGAGTGACTCCACTGCCTCGGATTGTAACACCCCCTTATGCTTGCATCCTTCCTAATAGACTCGGCAAAGGGTTCAATACAGCAAACAAACAAGATAGAGGAGAGAGGACTGCCCTGTCTGCCTTTGCAAAGCAGGTATAGAAAAAGATGCAGTGGTTTTTATCGCGGTTCATCCCAAGCAGCTGTGTAACACAGGAGTCTGTGCTCTGCAGGCTGTTCTCAGGAATGCACACTGAGATAAACATCAACTGCTGCTGAAGGACTATCAATTCGGTGAAAGACGCCCTTTGGTCTGCCCGAAACTTGCTGGTCTTCCAGCGCAAAGAGTTGTCCACGACCTAATATTGCAGACTGGCACATTCCAAGGTCCAAGACTACGTGCTGAGGGACGCACTACAGCTTGGGGCAGCCGCTGCAAAGGCTCACTGGGGAAGACCACTGTGTAAGGCACCCCCACCAAGGTGAAGTGAGGGACTGGATCCCTGGAAATCCCCTCGGGCTGTATCCAGAAAATATTTATCCGCCTCCAGGCTCACTTCTTTGACCAGGAGGCCTCCTCCCGACCAGCAGACCCATTCACCCACCTCCAGCATTCTCCCTCTACCTGGACCCCTCCCCCTGGCCACTTACCCACTCTTGATCTCTTCATTGAAAACTGTTGGCGAGACATTTGTCATCTCAATCTCTCTGCCCCCCTCACTCACTCTCACCTGTCCCCCTCTGAACTTGAGGCACTCCGTTCTCTCAAGTCTAACCCCGACATGGTCATCAAACCTGCAGACAAGGGTTGTGCTGTTGTTGTATGGCGTACTGACCTCTACCTTGCAGAGGCTCAGCGCAAATTCACAGACACTTCTTCCTACCTCCCTCTGGACCATGACCCCATCGCCGAAAATCAAGCCACCATCCAAAGGACTGGCACTGACCTCATCTCCTCTGGAGATCTTCCCTCTACAGCTTCCAACCTCATAGTCCCGCAACCCCAGACAGCCCGCTTCTACCTCCTTCCCAAAATCCACAAACGGGAATGTCCCGGCAGACCCATTGTGTCAGCCTGCTCCTGCCCCACTGAACTTATTTCTTCCTATCTTGACTCTATCTTTTCTCCGCTGGTCCAGCCTCTTCCCACCTACATCCGTGACTCTTCTGATGCCTTCCATCATTTTGACAATTTCCAGTTTCCTGGTCCCAACCGCCTCCTCTTTACTATGGATGTCCAATCGCTCTGCACCTCCATCCCCCGCCAGGATGGTTTGAGGGCTCTCCGCTTCTTCCTGGAACAGAGGCCCAACCAGTCCCCATCCACCACCACCCTCCTCCGCCTGGCTGAACTTGTTCTCACATTGAACAACTTCTCCTTCAACTCCACGCACTTCCTTCAAGTCAAAGGTGTCGCTTTGGGTACCCGCATGGGTCCTAGTTTTGCCTGTCTTTTTGTGGCATATGTCGAGCATTCTTTGTTCCAGTCCTACTCAGGTCCCCTCCCCCAACTCTTTTTCCGGTACATTGATGACTGTATCGGTGCCGTTTCCTGCTCCCGCCCCGAACTGGAAAACTTTATCAACTTTGCTTCCAATTTCCACTCTTCTCTCACCCTTACATGGTCCATCACTGACACTTCCCTTCCCTTCCTCGACTTCTCTGTCTCCTTCTCTGGGGATAGATTGTCTACTAATATCCATTAGAAGCCCACCGACTCCCACAGCTACCTCGACTACACTTCTTCACACCCTACCTCCTGTAAGGATTCCATTCCATTCTCCCAGTTTCTCCGTCTTCGATGCATCTGCTCTGATGATGCTACATTCCATGACGGTGCTTCTGGTATGACCTCCTTTTTCCTCAACCGAGGAATCCCCCCCACTGTTGTTGACAGGGCCCTCAACCGTGTCCGGCCCATTTCCCGTACCTCTGCCCTCAACCCTTCCCCTCCCTTCCAGAACCGTGACAGGGTTCCCCTTGTCCTCACTTTCCACCCCATCAGCTTCCATATCCAAAGGATCATCCTCCGCCATTTCCGTCACCTCCAGCGTGATGCCACTACCAAACGCATCTTCCCCTCCCTTCCCCTGTCAGCATTCCGAAGGGATCATTCCCTCCGCAACACCCTGGTCCACTCCTCCATTACCCCCACCACCTCGTCCCCATCCCATGGCACTTTCCCCTGCAATCGCAGGAGGAGTAATACCTGCCCATTTACCTCCTCTCTCCTCACTATCCCAGGCCCCAAATACTCCTTTCAGGTGAAGCAGCGATTTACTTGTACTTCTTTCGATGTAGTATACTGTATTCGCTGCTCACAATGTGGTCTCCTCTATATTGGGGAGACCAAGCGCAGATTGGGTGACCGTTTTGCGGAACACCTCCACTCGGTCCGCAAGCAGGACCCTGAGCTTCCGGTTTCTTGCCATTTCAACACTCCCCCCTGCTCTCATGCTCACATCTCTGTCCTGGGATTGCTGCAGTGTTCCTGTGAACATCAACGCAAGCTGGAGGAACAGCATCTCATCTACCGATTAGGCACACTACAGCCTGCCGGAGTGAACATTGAGTTCAATAATTTCAGAGCATGACAGCCCACCATTTTACTTTCATTTTTAGTTGTTTTTTCTTTTTTCTTCTTTTTTGCTTTTTTACATTTTTTACAACCTTTTATATTGCATTTATTTCATTTCATCTTAGTTTATTCAGTTTGCTTTCCCACTGTTTTTTTTCAGGTTTGCACTTGCTGCTGTTCAATATTCAGTCCGTTAACACCTATTCTGTACTAATGCTTTGTCTTTCAACACACCATTAACATATTGTTTGCCTTTGCTCCATGACCTTTTTGTCAGCTATGTGGCCTTGTCCAACCTGCACCTTCTCCTTTGTTATCTCTTGCCCCACCCACACCTCACTTGCTTTAACCTGTGACATTTTTAATATTTGTCAGTTCCGAAGAAGGGTCAGTGACCCGAAACGTTAACTCTGCTTCTCTTTCCACAGATGCTGCCAGACCTGCTGAGTGGTTCCAGTATTTCTTGTTTTTATTCCAGAAAATATTTGTTTGCTGCAAAAAGTACATGGCAGGTAAAATGAAATGGAAGGGTTGTGAGGCAATTCACTCCTGTACTGAAGGAAACTGATCTCCTTTGCAATCTTTGTATTGTTGACTTGGTGTTGTTTTTGAACTGTTTTGTAATGTATCTTTTTATAGTTTATTTAACGTATAATGTATATTTTGGAAATAAAAAAAAAGTTCAGAGAAGGTTCACTGGTTTTATTCCTGTGATGAAGGGTTGTCTTATGAGGAGGATTGAGCAGGTTGGACCTATACTGATTGGAGTTTAGAAACATGAGAGGTGATCGTATTGAGACATATAAGATTCTGAAGGGTCTTGACAGGGTAGATGCTGAGAGGATGTTTCCCCTCGTGGTGGAATCTAGAACTAGGGGACACAGTTTCAGAATTAGGGATTTTCCATCTAAGAAGGAAATGAGGAGGAATTTCTTCTCTCAGACAGTCGTTCATCTTTGGATTTTTATCTACAAGGAAGTCAAGAGTTATGGGGGGCAGGCAAGAAAGTGGGGTTGATGCCATGATCAGATCAGCCATGAGCCTATTGAATGGCAGAGAAGGCTCGAGGGGCCAAATGGCCTCCTCCTGCTACTATTCCTGTTCTTATGATCTCATTGCAGCTTGTTCCAAATAGAGACAAAAGAGTGGAATTCCAGAGGAGAGGTGAGAGTAATTACCCTTGAGTGAGTGTGGCATCAAGGATCCCTAGCAAAATTGAAATCAATGGGAATCAGGGGAAAATTGTCCACTTGTTGGAGTCATACCTAGCACAAAGCAAGATGATTATGGTTGGTGGAGGCCGATCATCTCAATCCAGGACATTGCCTCAGGAGTTTCTCAGGGTAGTGTCCTAGGCTCAACCATCCTCAGCTCTTTCATTAATGAGTTTCCCCTCAACTTAAGTCAGAAGTGGGAATGTTAGGTGATGATTCACAACTCCTCAGATACTGAAGCAGTCCGTGTCCACAAGCAGCGAGACCTGAACAACATTCAGGCTTGAGCTGATAAGTGACAAGCGACTTGGTTGCCACAAAAGTGCCAAGCAGTGAACATCTCCAATGAGAGAGAATCAAACCATCTACCTTTTAATACTCAGCAGCATTATCATCACTGAATCCCTCACCAGCAACCTCTTGGGGGTTACCATTGACCATAAGTTAAACTGGACCAGTCACATCTATGCTGCGGCTTTTAGCGTAGGTCAGAAATTGGGAATTCTGCAGCAAGTATCTCACCTCCTGACATGCCAAAGCCTGTCCATTGTCTACAAGGCACAAGGCAGGAGTGTGATGGAATACTCTCCACTTTTCTGGATAGCTGCAGCTCCAACAACACATAAAAAGCTCAATACCACCCAGGACAAAGCAGTCCTCTTCATCGGTACCTCACACACCACCTTAAACATTCACTCCCTCCACCACCAGAGCACAGTGGCAGCAGTGTGTACCACCTACAAGATGCACTGCAGTAACTCGCTAAGTAACGTTCGACAGCACCATCCAAACCCGTGATCACTACCACCTCGAAGGACAAGGGCAGCAGATGCATGGCAACACCACCACCTGCAGGTTCACCTCCAAGTCACTCACCATCATGACTTGGAACTATATCACCATTTCTTCACTGTTGCTGGGTCAAAATCCTGGAACTCCCTCCGCAATAGCACTGTGGGCGTTCCTACACCACATTGACTGCAGCAGTTCAAGAAGGCAGCTCCCCACCACATTCTCAAGGGCAATTAGGGATGGGCAATAAATGCCAGCCTTGCCAGCGATACTCACACCCAAGAATGAATAAAAAACAAATTATTCTCCACAGATTCCCCACAATCTGGGCTTGGACATTTACTTCAGGAGCACAGAGCTTTATATAACTACAACATGAGTTCCAATCTTCAGATTCCATTAGCCTTTCACATTATTTTCTACCAGTCCACTAGCTTTTAGTGATTCAGCACTCGGGTCTCTGCTTCTCCAGTTTCTAACATCTCACCACTTATAAAAAACACTCTGATCTATCTTTCGTAGGTCCTAGATGACCCCTCATTTTAAACTCCATCTGCCAAAGCATTGCTCACTCACTTAATCTATCAAGAAGATTTGAAAATAAATTTCTTGCCAAAGGATAATGTTCTGCTTCTGCTCTCTCGCCATTTGCTTTTCCCGTTCGTCTTTCATTTGGTGTAAATCCAGAGAAAGTAAAGATGGAAGGAAGGAGGGAGGGAAAAATCTTCCTCCTTTTCGTGATCCCTATTTGATCTTCATTCCAGTCCAATTTGGGTGAAGAATTCCGATTGTCTGTCTCAATTTAAATAAAGTATGAACAATTCTGGAATCACCAGTGAGATATTGACAAGAACATGTTTCCAGGCCAACTTTCCACAAAAGCTCCCCCACAACAATGTACCAGACACTTCATAAACTAATGACAAAATTGGGATCCGAACCCACACATGCAAATCAAAATGTATTAGCACGCCACCGTCTTAACCTCTCGACCACCTTGTCAGCTGTTTGGACAGTACAGATCCTGGCTGTGCAGCCAGATGTGCAATGATGGAAATGCAGCTTCTGTAAGTAAATGCAATTTCCATCACATCAGGTCATGGCCTGTTGGGAATGGAGCGGTGTGAAACATTTCCAGACCATGTCCAACACGTTTCGACTCAGTGTGAAAATCCACCATGGAAAGACTGGAACATACAATCATTTCATCACATCATGATTAACATCACTCAGACACCTGAACCATGAGGTCACTGACGAAGTCATGATGACCGAATTTCTCATGAAATGACAACTGAACTAACTGACTGGAAGAATTGCTTTAATTCCACATGATCAGAGAGGCACAGCCTCAGACAGACTTGGCAGATGAGTATTGATTGAATAATTTCTGTGTGAGGAATGTTCCAGCATCATAAACCAGGGGAACGTGCCGACTGAGCTGTGTCTTCATCTCTTCTGGGCAGCCGGACAGTTCACCCTTCATTCTGCTCTGATTCACTTTCCCAAAGCGGATCTACAGATTCTCAAATCTGTGGACTGGGTTTTCTTATTTTGTTCCTTTTGATTTTTCTTGCTCCTGACTGAATAATATATTCTAAACCTCGGATCAACCTTCCCCTTTGCGTCGTGTTATAGTCTTGGTTAAAAAAGACACAAAACGGCACGAACAGTCTGAAACAGACAACACGGTCACACTTTCCTTCAGTGAGATTAACGCTGAGCTGTTTTCCAGGTTAAATGCAACTGCAAACATATTGCTCTCTAAGAAATTGTAGGGGATTGAGTTGCCGTTGTAATATTAGCACTGAACATTTGTACAAGGAGGAACAGCCATTCCAAACTGACATCCTTCACAAAGGCAACCACTGAGCTGTTTTCTTGTGTGAATAAAATTCATAAGAAAAGTTAAAGTTCACAAGAAAACAGATGTAAACGATTGATAGCTAAACCTTTGAAGCAAGGATATGAATCCACGATTTTCTGATTATTGGACAAACACTCGAGCCAACGAAGCTACTGAGCCAGATCACAAATGCTGTGACAACTAAGGGCAGAGGAGGGCACTCTTTATTCTCATCCCACTTCTCCACAGGTCACAACATCTATTTCAACTTTTCCCACTTACTGAAACAGTCAATCATATACTCTATTTTTCCCAGAATAGAAGACACTGACCAGATTTCTTTAACGAACAACAAAATGATTCATTTATTGTAGAACAAGTTTTAACTAGTCATGAAGTAAAACATAAACACACAGGTGGAAATTTTAAAAGTTCCCTTTTCACCTTTACTTTTAAAGTCTTTTTTAAAAATCTTCAAGCCACATGCGCACACACACATACACCGGTTAACAGAAAAGATAAAAGGGATGTTTTTTTAAAAAAATTTAAAATTTTGTTACAAGCACAAAAAAAAACTCTTGGGCTGTTTACTTGCTCATTTTTGAAGAAAACATCAGATGAGATACGTTGCTCCAAAACTGGAATACAGTCTAACTTCTGAGTATACGTAGACAGGTCACTAGGGTATTTTAGAACAGTTCTTTTCAGAAGGCACTGAGAATTAATTTTAGCAGGCCTTCTTCAAAGACATGCGACAAGATGAATTAACACACTGGACTTCTCAGGATCTTTTAAAGATTTTCTGGAAAACAAGCTGGGTTGTGGTCTTCTCTCCTTCCTTGACACTTCTTCAGGCTAACTTTATCAGCTGCTCACTCCAGCAGGTAAAACACACTGACTCTACAACCAAAAGCTTGTGAGTTTTCTGCTGTCTTAGGTGTATGTTGCTGCTGCCGAGCTTGTCCAATCAAGGGGCGCAAATGACTTCACTAACCACATCTCCCTGTTACCATGGTTTCTGTTCTATTTTTAACTTGAATTATGTGAAAAACAATAAACATAGTTGCCAAATTGGCTCTTTTGGTGCTCTCTTGAAAAAGAACTGGTCCTACATTTATTCAGTTTGATTATGAGTTCTTCAAAAAATATTTTAACAGAAGAAACAGAATCACTTCCATAGCATCATGCACTTTCCCTGAGCTACAGGTTATTGAAAGACTTTCTGGCTGTGTTTATTTTAGGTGATTTTGTACTCAGGTTCTTTTGGAATCCATGTGTTTGCAGATCTTTGTGAGTGAGAGATGTGGAGATATGCTTAAAAAATTTCCCTATAAATTATTCATATCTCCGTCTTTCCCCGAACTTTGTGCAAACACATTAATGAGGGAATCACACACATCAAGCCGTCAAACCTGTCCGCTAAACATTGAAAGGTGACAGTGTTTATAGTAACGGGGTTCCATTTATTCAGACACATCTTGATGATTCACACATGTAATGTATTTGTATATTATATTCATGACATTATGATGTAAATAAACACTTCCTTGCACTTGCCACGCTTGGTGTACATTTTCTCTGCTGATGCCCCCTGAATATATTAGAGAACATGGTGATGAGGTTGAGATAAAAGTCTGTAAATATAGGCAGCAAACAGCAGCAGGGACTGCAGTGAACAAGATTTACGTGACATATTTGTGCTTATATTGGTGGGTGAAATAAGATACTAAACACACAAAATCCTACATTTGAGCTCGCGGAAGATTGCTCTGTCTATGGAGATAGCATCAAAGAATGCTCAGGAATTTTGTCCGATGCCAGTGATAGTAACACACTTCAGGGGAAGTTAAAAAAAACTGGTAAAATCGGCTTTCACATAACAGATGAAATTTTGCACAGAGAAGTGTGAAGTGATACAATTTGGAAGGAAGTATGAGGAGAGGCCATATAAATGAAACATGACAATTCTAAAGTGGGTGCAGGAGCAGAGAGACAATGTACACCAATGTTAGAAGGATTGAAAAGGTAACTAAGAGCAAACAGGACACTTGGATTTATTAATATAGGCATAGAGTAAAAGCATATAAGTTATGCTAAACCTTTACAAAATGCTGGGAATGAATGGCCTCTTCCTGTACCTCCACAGAAAGCTTCCATTCCAGGTTTACACACACTCATCAGGATCACTCTCCACAGATCCTGCCACTCCAGGCTCGGACACCAACTTCAGGATCACTCTCCACAGATCCCGCCATTCCAGGTTCGGACACCCACTTCAGGATCACTCTCCATACATCCCAGCACTACAGGCTCGGAGACCCTCTTCGGAGATCCTAAATCTCCAGACACGGACATCCTTTGAGGACCACTCTCCACAGATCCTGCCACTCCAGGCTCGGACACCCACTTCAGGATCACTCTCCACAGATCCCGCCATTCCAGGTTCGGACACCCACTTCAGGATCACTCTCCATACATCCCAGCACTATGGGCTCGGAGACCCTCTTCAGAGATCCTAAATCTCCAGACACGGACATCCTTTGAGGACCACTCTCCACAGATTCTTCCCTCCAGGCTCAGACACCCTCTTCAGAGTCACCCTCCATCCATCCCGCCGCTCCACGCACGGTTATCTCCCTCAGGATCAGATCAAAGAATGTTGCTTGTCACTTATCAGCTCAAGCCTGAATGTTGTTCAGGTCTTGCTGCTTGCAGGCACAGACTGCTTCAGTATCTGAGGAGTTGTGAATCATCAGCGAACATGCCCACTTCTGACTTATGTTGAAGAGAAAGCCATCAATGAAACAGCTGAGGATGGTTGGGCCTAGGGCACTGCCCTGAGAAACTAGGGATCCAGTCATGAAAGGTGGAGGACAATTAAATAACGAACCAGATGAGGAGGCTCCAAAAACATCCCTATCCTCAATGTTGGTGGAGCCGAGCACGTCAGTGCAAAAGATGAAGCTGAAGCATTTGAAACCATCTTCAGTCAGAAATTGCTCAGTGGATGATTCATCTCGGCCTCTTGAGGTCCCCAGCATCACAGCTTCCAGTTTTCAGCCAATTCGCTTCACTCCACATGATAGCAAGAAACAGCTGAAGGCACTCAGTACATCAAAGACTATGGGCCCTAAAAACATCCCAGCTCTAGTACTGAAGACTTGTGCTCCTGAACTAGCTGCGCCCTCAGCCAAGCTGTTCCTGTAGAGCGACAACACAGGCGTCTGCTCAACAATGTGGAAAATTGCCCAGGTGTGCCCTGTCCGTAAAAAAGCAGGACAAATCCAATCTGACCAATTGCCGCCCCATCAGTCTACTATCAATCATCAACAAAGTGATGGAAGATGTCACCAACAGTGCGAACAAGCACCACACACTTAACAATAATCTGCTCATCGATGCTCAGTTTAGGTTCTGCCAGGGTCTCTCAGCTCCAGGAAATAATTTGGCAGATAGAGTAGAATGTGGGAAAATGTGAGGTTATTACTTTGACAGGAAGAATAGAACAGGAAAATATTATTTAAATTGTGAGAGATTACAGAATGCTGCGGTGTAGAAGGATCTGGTTGTCTTCGTACACGAATCACAAAAAGTTACCATGCAGGTACAGCAAATAATTAGGAAGGCAAATGGAATGTTACCCTTTATTGCAAGGGGAATGGAGTATAAAAGAAGAGAAGTGTTGCTACAAATGTACAGGGTGCTGGTGAAACCACACCTAGAGTACTGTGTACAGTTTTGGTTTCCTTATTTAAGGAGGGATATACTTGCATTGGAGGCAGTTCAGAGAAGGTTCACTCGATTTATTCCAGTGATGAAGGGGTTGTCGTATGAGGAAAGTTGAGCAGGTTGGACCGATACTCATTGGAGTTGAGAAAAATGAAAGGTGAACGCATTGAGACATATAAGATTCTGAGGGGACTTGACAGGGTAGATGTTGAGAGGAAGTGTCCCTTCGTGGTGGAATCTAGAACTAGGGGACACAGTTTCAGATTTAGGGGTTTTTCATTTAAGAAGGCATTTCTTCTCTCAGAGCGTCATTAATCTTTGGAATTCTCTACCGCAGAGAGCAGTGGAGGCTGGGTCATTGAATGTCTTCACGATTTTTATCTACAAGAGAGCCAAGGGTTATGTGGGCAGGCAGGAAAGTGGGGTTGAGGTCATGATCAGGTCAGCCATGATCCTATTGAATGGCGGAGCAAGCTCGAGGGGCCAAATGGCCTACTCCTGCTACTAGTTGTTCTGATCTTATGTTGTTATGATCTCATTGCAGCTTGGTCCAAACAGAGATGGAAGAGTGGAATTCCAGAGGAGAGGTGAGAGTGATTGCCCTTGAGTGAGTGTGGCATCAAGGATCCCTAGCAAAATTGAAGTCAATGGGAATCAGGGGGAAAACTCTCCACTTGCTGGAGTTGTACCTCACACAAAACAAGATGGTTGTGGTTCGTGGAGGCCAATCATCTCAGCCCAGGACATTGCTTCAGTAGTTTCTCAGGGTAGTGTCGTAGACCCAAACATCCTCAGCTGTTTCATTGACGACTTTCCCTTCAAAATAAGTCAGAAGTGGGAATGTTAGGTGATGATTCACAACTCCTCAGTTGAAGCAGTCTGTGCCTACAAGCAGCAAGACCTGAACAATATTCAGGCTTGAGCTGATAAGTGACAAGCAACCTTCTGGCCACACAAGTGCCAAGCAGTGAACATCTCCAATGAGAGAGAGAAAAAAATCTACCTTTTGATATTCAGAGCATTATCATCGCTGAATCCCCCACCATCAATATGTTGGGGGTTACCATTGACCAGAAACTAAACGGGACCAGTCAGATCGATGCTGCGGCTATAAGCGCAGGTCAGAGATTAGGAATTCTGCAGCAAGTGGGAAAGATTAGGAATTCTGGGGGTGGCACAGTGGCGCAGTGGTTAGCACCGCAGCCTCACAGCTCCAGCAACCCGGGTTCAATTCTGGGTACTGCCTGTGTGGAGTTTGCAAGTTCTCCCTGTGTCTGTGTGGGTTTTCTCCGGGTGCTCCGGTTTCCTCCCACAAGCCAAAAGACTTGCAGGTTGGGAGGTAAATTGGCCATTATAAATTGTCCTATAGTATAGGTAGGTGGGAGGGAAATATAGGGACAGGTGGGGATGTGGTAGGAATATGGGATTAATAGAAATGGGTGGTTGATGGTCGGCACAGACTCGGTGGGCCGAAGGGCTTGTTTCAGTGCTATATCTCTAAACTAAACTAAGTATCTCACCTCCTGATACACCAAAACCTGTCCACCATCTGCAAGGCACAAGTCAGGAGTGTGATGGAATACATCCCACTCAACAACACTCAAGAAGATCAATACCATCCAGGACAAAGCAGCCCACTTAATCGCCACCAAACCCACCACCTTAAACATTCACTCTCTCCACCACCAGTACACAGAGTCTGCAGTGTGTACCATCTCTATATGCACTGCAGTAACTCGCCAAGTATCCTTCAACAGCACCTTTCAAACCCGTGACCTCTACCACCTCGAAGGACAAGGGCAGCAGATGCATGGGAACTCGCCATCTGCAGGTTCCCCTCCAAGTCACTCACCATCCTGACTTGGAACTATATCGCCATTTCTTCACTGTTGTTGGGTCACAATCCTGGAACTCCCTCCCCAACGGCGGTGTGGGTGTTCCTGCACCACATGGACTGCAGCAGTTCAAGACGGCAGCTCACCACTACATTCTCAAGGGCAATTAGGGATGGGTAATAAATGCTCACCTTATCAGCGATACTCACATCCAAGAATGAATAAAAAACAAATCACTCTCCACAGATTCCCCACAATCTGGGCTTGGACATTCGCTTCAGGAGCACTGAGCTTTATATAACTGCAACATGAGTTCCAAACTTCATATTCCGTTCGCTTTTCACATTATTTTCTCCCAGTCCACTAGCTTTTAGTAATTCTGTATTCGGGTCTCGGCTCCTCCACAGTTTCTAACATCTCACCTCTTACAAAAAAACACTCTGATCTATCTTTCTTCAGTATTACATGACCCCACATTTTAAACTCCATCTGTCAAAGCATTGCTCACTCACTTAATCTATCAAGAAGATTTGAAAATAAATTTCTTGCCAAAGGATAATATTCTGCTTCTGCTCCCTCGCCGTTTGCTTTTCCCATTCGTCTTTCACTTGGTGGAAATCCAGAGAATATAAAGATGGAAGGGAGGGAGGGAGGGAAAATCTTGCTCCGTTTTGTGATCCCAATTTGATCTTCATTCCAGTCCAATTTGGGTGAAGAATCCCAATTGTCTGTCTCAATTTTAATAATATATAAACAATTCTGGAAACACCGTCTGGAAATTGACAAGAACAGGTTTCCAGTCTGACTTTATGCAAAAAGTCCCCCAAGAGAAATAAAGGAACTATACAGCTCACAAACTAACAACAAGGATGGGATTTGAATCCATACATGAAGAACACAATGCATCAGCAGTCCATCACCTTAACCTTGCAGCCACCTTGTCAGATGCACGATCACGGCTGTCACCTTCAGCACAGCTCCAGGCTGTGCAGCCAGCTGCAGTGACCTAATGATTCAGGCATCTGAGTGATGTTAATCATGATGTGATCAAATGATTGTATGTTCCACTCTTTCCGTGGTAGGTTTTCACACTGAGTGGAAACGTGTTGGACATGGTCTGGAAATGTTTCACACCGCTCCATTCCCTATTTCATTTACTTACAGAAGGTATATTTCCATCATTATACAACCCACAAGATGAACTTTTTTCAAAAGACTTCAGTGTATTTAACTCTGTGTCCAACACTGTGAGGCAGCTTTCTGTGTTTATAAATAGTGCAATTTAATGACTGGTCTCTTGGATCTTGGATCAAACAGGGTGACAGATAGAGGTCTGTGTGCAGAGGGTTTGGAGGTGAGCTCTGATTCCTAACCCTTTCTGGATTGTGAGGAATAAGGAATGAATGAGAGAGAGAGAATGTGGGAGAAGGGATGATGGAAGAATTTGTTTGTAAACCTGATTAAAAGTGGCTCAAACGCAAGATAATATTAAGATATCAAGAGCAGAACATTAACATAATCTGAGTTCCGCGATCTGGTCGGGTCCCATTCCCCTGAAGTGAGGAATGAACGGGTGGCAAATTCCACCTGGAGTTATATTTGTCTCCAATGAAGATGAGTTCACAGTGAGGATTGAATAGCTCAGTTGGGAGAACACTAGATTGAAGAACCAGGATACAATCCCTGGTTTCATCAGTTTTAATTTGGTGTCTCCATCAGTTTAAGTAGAGAGAATCAGAGGGGAGATTTTCCACTCTTGACCCCATGGACTGAATTTTAAACTAACGGTGCGGCTCTCGGCAGAGGCACCGGAAGCGGGTGTCGTCACCACACGAGTGAAATGTGGCCGATGACTCCGAACACGGAGCAGCCGACCAATTAATGAAGGGGAGGCGTGGGGCCCATGTAAACAAGGACCAGAGGCAGGGAACAAGGCACCGATGGCACCAACATCTGACACAACGGCAGGTGCTGACACCATATTTAAAGGGCTGCCAACCCTGCATTCACTGCTGCCTGGTTTAAAGGAGTGTCTTCCTGAGAGCCCTCTGATGCCCCAGGACCCGTTCTGCTGCCTCTGCTGCCCCAGGACCCGTTCTGCTGCCTCTGCTGCCCCAGGATCCGTTCTGCTGTCTCTGCTGCCCCAGGACCCGTTCTGCTGTCACTGCTGCCCCAGAACTCGTTCTGCTGCCTCTGCTGTCCCAGGACACGTTCTGCTGCCTCTGATGCCCCAGGACCCGTTCTGCTGCCTCTGATGCCCCAGGACCCGTTCTGCTCCCTCTGCTGCCTGCTGAGTAAGGAGCTGAATGCGAGCCTGCAGTGACCATGGTCCCACGGTTTAGCGATGCCTCCCTGCAGGTTCTCCTCCAGGTGGCAAGAGAAAGGTGGAAGATCCTCTTCCCCAGGGATGGGAGGTGGAGACCTGCCCACCTGACCAAGCAAAGCTGGCTGAAGATAGTCGTTGAGGTCAGCAGACGTGGTGTCACCCCCAGAACATGGATCCAGTACAGGAAGTGGGTCAATGACCGGATCCAGGCTGCTCAGGCGAAAACTCAAAACACTTTGGACCCTTTGGACATTGCATGTGGCAGAGTGAGAGGGAGTGTTTGGTGGAAAGGGAGTGACCACCCAGTCATGTGTATTGGGGAAGGGCAGCAGGACATGCTGCCTGAGGCTTGGCTGCATCTCGGTGAGAGGTGCACGTCAGTCATTGTATAAACTCACACAGTCCCTCGAGAGGGGCCACATGCAGGAGGAATACGTGTGTCCCCATCATGGACTGCTGGACTATCACCATCAGAGATGTTGGGCTTGTCCCCGCTGGGAGACTAACTTTGTTCATCATTGTGTCTGCAGGAGAAGACATCCCACAATTGGAAAGAGTGTGTCAAGACCAGCGGTGGATGCCTTATCTCCATGTCCTCATCCCGATGGAGGAGGAGGCCATGGAACAGGCAGCGCAGCAAAGCAGCTGCTCCATAGCTGATGGAGAGACAGGGACACCTACCCAAGAGAATGAGTGAACATCTCCTGGGGCACAAGGGAGCATCTGCTGCAAAGGAGCCACACTGCTCATCTGTTCACCACTGCATCAATGGAGCTGCACGTTAGGGGTGGTTGGAATGTCATGATGGGAAGACCCTCACCCTTCAATGTCCCTGTTTTCTCATGAAGGCCCGGATGAACGACAAAAGCAAAGAGCTGGAGAGACTGTGGGACAGCCGGACATGTCTGAGGAGGAGGAGGGAGCCTCAGAGGGTGCACCATCACCTCATTCCCCTGCACCCTTCACCAGCACAGGAACTCTCACGTTGGTGGGTATTCGTTCGCGGTTAGATTCTGGCATACAAACTGGTGAGCACATCACAGACAGGCCCGGGCAGCTGGCGGAGGCTGTGACAGCCGAGGCCACTGGGAGTTGGTGGTTTGTGGGAGGCCAGGCCCATGCTGTGCCCCAGGCTGATGACGTGCCTCTTGTGTCACCAGCAACACGGGAAATGCTGCAGCTGCAGTGAGAGGTCAGGCAACATCTGGCAGAGTTGCCAGAGGCTATGTGTACCCAAGCACGGACGATGGAGGAGTCCATCCAGGCCTTGTGTGCTGCACTGTCTCTGATGGGGGTGTGTCTGGCTTCCTCCATTGAGAGATTGGTGACTCTCATGGAGAACCAGATCCAGCCGATCAATCGGTGGCTGCCGGAGATGTGCACAGACCTGCACTCCGTCACTTTGTCCAGGAGATCCATCCAGTGGTGACAAGGTGAGAGGGGGGACGAGGCACCTGAACTCTCCACTTGGTCCACGTCCCTCTCAGGTCAGCAGGGAGGTACAAGTGTGTCTTATAAGGGGGAGGAGCAGCTGGCTGCTACATCTGGGGGCCCCTCTCAGGGTGCTCCTGGTGTGGACGGTAATTCCAAAGTCCCTCTGCCAGTGACACCAATGATGCCAGCACCTCCATCATCCTCGATGACAGAGGGTGTCCCTGTACCTGTGCAGGAGGCCCTCAGTGTGCCAGGGCCCTCCAGGCCTCAGGCAGCAGAGGACGGCCGCCAATATCATCCCAAGCCATGGAGCAGCAAGGTCAGCAGCCTGTCTCCACCTCAGCTGACAGAGCAGGGGGAGTAGCAGGTAGGAACACCCGGAAGAGATTTAAGAAGAGCACCTAGATTCACTGAGGGGTTCACGGGTGAATGTACATTCCAGATGGATAGGGTTGTGTTTGGTGTCACACAGAATAAAGAAATGATGTTCTCTCACTATGACTCCTTCCTCTTGTTGATGCCCTTTGGGACTTCATTTCAACCCTTCCTCCCAAGGGGCTGGAAGTGAGGGACCAAGCCCTGAGTTCACAAAGCTTTGGCCTTGTCACTGTGCGATGTGTACCTGGGCGCTGTAGTGTAGAAGGAATGAGGTGACAACAGGGCTGTTTAAAGCTAAGACTTTATTGCTGTGGTTCCAGAAGGTGGTAAGGCTCAAAGGAAACGTGAATGTATAAGGGTGTCTCGTGTCTCCCTTGTGTGTATCTCATGGAGGCTTTCCTGCTGTGCCTGAGGTCCTTCATCTGGCACTGCTTGGGCAGCATCCTCCTCCACATCCTCATCATCAGAGGAGACATCACACTCCATGATATCCACACGAGTCAACACCTCACCCCTCTGTCATGCCAGGTTGTGCAGAGCACAGCAAGCCACCATGATACGCGAGACCCTCGCCGGGACATACTGAAGGGCTCCACAGGAACAATCTAAGTGCCTGAATCTCATCTTCAGGAGACCAATGGCCTCTTTGATGGTCGCTCGGATTGACCCGCAGCAGGTGTTGTACCTCTCCTCTGAATCGTGTGGGTTCCTCACAGGCGTCAGTACTCATGTTCTCACTGGGTTGCCCTTGTCTCCAAGGATCCATCTCAGAAAGCGCATGGGGCCACGGAAAGGTTCTGGCACCTGGGAGTGCCTTGGTATACAGGCGTTGTGGCTGCTTCCCGGGATTTGTGCACACACCTGTAGGATCCATTTGTGATGGCCACAGACCAGTTACACACTGAGCAAGTGGAAGCCCTTCCTGTTGAAGGCTGCTGGCTGGTCTGCAGGAGCCTTGATGGTCACATGGGTGCAGTCGATGACACCCTACATCTGGGGGAATCCAGCGATGGCCCCGAATCCTATAGCCCTCTCAGCGTGACTGTTTGGATCGATGTGCACATAGTCACCGGCCCTCCTGAACAGGACATTGGTGACCTCCTTGATGCACTGATTCACCACAGACTGTGAGATTCCACACATATCTCCAGTGGATCCCCGCAATGATCTGCTGGTGGAGAAGTTCAGTGGCACGGTGACCTTCAGTGACGCAGGCATCAGGTGCCCACCAAGTCCCATGGGGCACAGCTGCATCATGGCAGAGAGATCAGTGACAACCTCCGTGGAGAGGCGCAGTCTGCGGAGACACTGTCACTCGGACATCTGCAGGTAGTTGAACCTCGGCTGACGTGTTCCTCTGCCTCCTTCTCCAGCCTCCTGTTCGAGGCTGGCCCTCCTGTGGGCCCCCAAGCTGCTGTGGTGCCCCTGCTGGTGCCTGCGCCTCCCTCCCTCCCTCTCTACTCCTCCTCCTCTTCAATGGGAGCCACGAATCCAGGGTGAATGAGGCCCATGACAGGTTGCCCCTCCCTGAGTGCAAGGCCTTCACAGTAAACAACACCCAGCCACATTTACCTCATTTGTCACCCTTAATGAGGTGGCACTGCCCCAATAACACCCTGGTGTGGCTCACCCTGCAGAGCTGGCACATTGGCCCCCACTCCTGACAGTGTTTCCCGATGCCCTTTCCCCCTCCACCCTTGCTGCCAAGTTACGCTGCCTCACCCGACAGCTTCCCAGTGAAGCCAACACTCAGCTCCCACCTCCCAGTCACCTCCTTTAACCAGGCGAGGCTCTGAAGCCCCAGGGTTCCCGTGTGCTATTAATTCAATTGGACCCAGTGAATAAAATTGCTGACAATTGGACTCATAAATACTTTAACTGCCTTCTTGCCGTGTGGATGTGCGAAGTCTGCCCTCCATGTCAGCCGCCGACAGAAATATCCGGTCCAACGTCTTCCATCCCTATTTTATACCCCCCCCTCCCCCTCCCCAGCCTCCATTCCAGTCTCCAACGGTCCCTTACAATTCTGGCCCATGTCTCTAAGACTAATGGGAGTGAAACTACAGTTGCTCCTTAGACTGAACAGGGAGAGCTGCTCTCTCTCTGTTGAAAGTGAATGAATCTGCACTTTACCTTGTCTCACTGAAACGTTCACTGTGTGGAAATGTCTGTTTGACAATGTTTTCCTGTTATATTAATGGAGCAGAGGAGCAGAAGTGGAGGTACTGTTCAACAGAGAGGTTTGGAAGTGGGTGAAGGGGTGGAGTGACGGTGGGAGTGAGAGGCGCAGTGAGTTGGCCATTCTCAATAGAGTGTCAGGAATGAAGGTCAGAGGAACAGACCAGGCAGGAAACACAGAAAGAGCGCGGAGAAGCTGGTGTGAAAAACAGAGATTAAACAACAGGCTTGTTCAGTCAGTTCCGAAGAAGGGTCACTGACCCGAAACGTTAACTCTGCTTCTCTTTCCACAGATGCTGCCAGACCTGCTGAGTGAATCCAGCATTTCTTGTTTTTGTTTCAGTTGGTTTGGGTCTGGTGTTTAGAATACCCGGAATCTGGGTTCACTTCACTTCCAACTCGGCAATTGTACCAACATTATGTTCATAAAACCATAGAATGATACACAAAGAAGGAGACAATTTGGTCCATTGTGTCAATGCTGTCTCTTTGGTTGTGTTATCCAATTAGTTCTGATGCTCAGCTTTTTCCTGTAATCTGTACATTTTCCTTCCAGTATTTATCCCTATTGCTTTTCAAAGTTACTACTGAATCTGCTTTCAAGTCCTGATCAGACAGTGCATTCCAAATCACAACACATCACCATATAAATCCCGACCTCATTTCGCCTCTGGTTCTTTTCTCAATCACCTGATAAATACATCCTCTGGTTACTGACCCTTTTGCCACTGGAAACTATTTATCCTTATTTAACTTATTGAAAACCTTCTTGATGATGTCACATACTAGACTGCCAGTAAAACTGAAGCCCATGTAATAAAAGGGACAATGACAGCATGGATATGAAATTAGCAGACTGATAGGAACATAGGAGCAGGAGTAGGCCATTCAGCCCGTCGAGCCAACCCCGCCATTCAATATGATGATGACTGATCATCCACTTCAATGCCTTTTTCCCACACTATGTCCATATCCCCTATGTCATTTGTATTTAGAAATCTGTCAATCTCTGCTTTAAACATACTCAATGACTGAGCTTCCACAGCCCTCTGGGGTAGAGAATTCCAAAGATTCACAACCCTCTGAGTAAAGAAATTTCTCCTCATCTCTGTCCTAAGTGGCTTTCCCCTTATGTTGAAATTGTGTCCCCTGGTTCTAGATTCCTCAACCGGAGGAAATAGCTTCATCTACCTGTCCATCCCTTTAAATATATGGTAAGTTTCAATGAGATCACCTCTCATTCTTCGAAACTCTAGAGAATACAGTCCCAGTTTCCCCAAAATCTCTTCATAGGACAGTCCCGCCACCCCGGGAACAAGTCTGGTGAACCTTCGTTGTACTCCCTCTATGGCAATGATATCCTTCCTAAGGTAAGGGGACCAAAACTGCACACAGTATTCCAAAGTGCAGTCCAACCAAGGTTATATACAATTGAAGCAAGACTTCACTACTCCTGTACTCAAATCCTCTTGTGATAGAGTCTAACATGTCATTCGCCTTCCTAATTGCTTGCTGCACCTGCATGTTAGCTTTCAGTCACTTACTGACAAGGACACCCAGGCCCCTTTGTCCATCTACACTTTCTAATCTCTTACCATTTAAGAAATGATCTGCACATCTGTTTCTCCTACCAAAGTGGACAACCTCACATCTTTGCACATTATATTCCATGTGCCACTTTCTTGTCCACTCACTAAGTCTGTCCAAATCCCCTTGAAGCCGCTTTGCATCTTCCTCACAACACACATTCCCACCTAGTTTTGTGTCATCTGCGAACTTGGAAATAGTACATTTGGTCCCCACATCCGAATCATTGATAAATATTGTGAACAGCTGGGTCACAGTGTGGTGGTGAACAGTTGTATTTCTGTCTGGAGGAAGGTTTACAGTGGGTGCCCCATGGTTCCTCATAACTTCAGTTATGTGCAGACACTGGAAAAGCTGGGGTTGTTCTCCTTGGAGCAGAGCAAGTTCAGAACAACTTTGACAGAGTTAGAATCAAGGAATCAAATGGTTACAGTACAGAAGGAGACCATTCAGTCCATCATGTCCATGACAGCTCTTTGCAAGTGCAGCAGCTTTTTCGGGAGCAGCGTGTGAGCGAGTGAGCAGCTGGGAAAGTCAGTTTGAAAGTAAATTTAATTTCCTTTTGTTTTTCGGCGGAGGCCAGGGGGCTGCTGGGTAAGTAAAACACTATATATTTGGGCGGTTTCTGAACCCGAGACACCACACTTGTAGTGTCTCCCACCCGCCCTCCTCCTCTAACCAAAAAAAAGGACTCGGTGGGGTGTTTATAAGGTAAGGCTTTTTCGATTTCTCTGGTTTTATTGTGATTGGTAAACACTTTTCGTTCCTTTTTCATTTAACTAAGTTTAAACTTAAGATTAAAAATGGCAGGAGATCTCAGACCCGTATCATGCTCCTCTTGCTCAATGTGGGAGCTCAGGGACATGGCTGATGACCCTGACTCCTTCACGTGCAGGACGTGTGTCCAGCTGCAGCTCTTGTTAGACCGCATGACGGCTCTCGAGCTGCGGATGGACTCACTTTGGAGCATGCGCGATGCTGAGGAGGTCGTGGATAGCACGTTCAGTGAATTGGTCACACCGCAGATTAGGATTGCTGAGGGAGAAAGGGAATGGGTGACCAAAAGGCAGAGAAAGAGCAGGAAGGCAGCGCAGGAGTCCCCTGCGGTCATCTCCCTCCAAAACAAGTATACCGTTTTGGATACTGTTGAGGGAGATGGCTCACCAGGGGAAGGCAGCAGTAGCCAGGTCCATGGCACCGTGGCTGGCTCTGCTGTTCGGAAGGGCGGGAAAAAGAGTGGAAGGGCTATAGTTGTAGGGGATTCGATTGTAAGGGGAGTAGATAGGCGGTTCTGTGGTCGAAAACGAGGCTCCCGAATGGTATGTTGCCTCCCAGGTGCACGGGTCAGGGACGTCTCAGATCGGCTGCAGAACATTCTAAAGGGGGAGGGTGAACAGCCAGTTGTCATTGTGCACATAGGCACTAATGATATAGGTAAAAAACGGGATGAGGTCCTACATGCAGAGTTTAGGGAGTTAGGAGCCAAGTTAAAAAGTAGGACCTCAAAGGTAGTAATCTCAGGATTACTACCAGTGCCACGTGATAGTCAGAGTAAAAATGAAAGAATAGTCAGGATGAATGCGTGGCTTGAGAGATGGTGCAGGAAGGAGGGGTTCAGATTTTTGGGACATTGGGACCGGTTCTGGGGGAGGTGGGACTATTACAAATTGGACGGTCTACACCTGGGCCGGACTGGAACCAATGTCCTTGGAGGTGCTTTTGCTAACGCTGTTGGGGAGGGTTTAAACTAATGTGGCAGGGGGATGGGAACCAATTGAGGTCAGTTGACAGTAAGGAGGTAGTAACAAAAGCCTGTAAGGAACTAGATAATGAAGTCAGTGTGACTAAGGGGAAGAGCAGGCAGGGAGCAGATGATGAATATAAAGGGACTGGTGGTCTGAGGTGCATTTGTTTTAATGCAAGAAGTGTAGTAGGTAAGGCAGATGAACTTAGGGCTTGGATTAGTACCTGGGAGTATGATGTTATTGCTATTACTGAGACTTGGTTGAGGGAAGGGCATGATTGGCAACTAAATATCCCAGGATATCGATGCTTCAGGCGGGATAGAGAGGGAGGTAAAAGGGGTGGAGGAGTTGCATTACTGGTCAAAGAGGATATCACAGCTGTGCTGAAGGAGGGCACTATGGAGGACTCGAGCAGTGAGGCAATATGGACAGAACTCAGAAATAGGAAGGGTGCGGTAACAATGTTGGGGCTGTACTACAGGCCTCCCAACAGCGAGCGTGAGATAGAGGTACAAATATGTAAACAGATTATGGAAAGATGTAGGAGCAACAGGGTGGTGGTGATAGGAGATTTTAATTTTCCCAACATTGACTGGGATTCGCTTCGTGTTAGAGGTCCAGATGGAGCAGAATTTGTAAGGAGCATCCAGGAGGGTTTTCTAGAGCAGTATGTAAATAGTCCAACTCGGGAAGGGGCCATACTGGACCTGGTGTTGGGGAATGAGCCCGGCCAGGTTGTTGAAGTTTCAGTCGGGGACTACTTTGGGAATAGTGATCACAATTCCGTAAGCTTTAAAATACTCATGGACAAAGACGAGAGTGGTCCAAAAGGGAGAGTGCTAAATTGGGGGAAGGCCAACTACACCAAAATTCGGCAGGAGCTGGGAAATGTAGATTGGGAGCAGCTGTTTGAAGGTAAATCCACATGTGATATGTGGGAGGCTTTTAAAGAGAGGTTGATTAGAGTGCAGGAGAGACATGTTCCTGTGAAAATGAGGGATAGAAATGGCAAGATTAGGGAACCATGGATGACAGGTGAAATTGTGAGACTAGCGAAGAGGAAAAAGGAAGTATACATAAGGTGTAGGCGGCTGATGAAAGACGAAGCTTTGAAAGAATATCGGGAATGTAGGACCAATCTGAAACGAGGAATTAAGAGGGCTAAAAGGGGTCATGAAATATCTTTAGCAAACAGGGTTAAGGAAAATCCCAAAGCCTTTTATTCATATATAAGGAGAAAGAGGGTAACTAGAGAAAGGATTGGCCCACTAAAGGACAAAGGAGGAATGTTATGCTTGGACTCAGAGAAAATGGGTGAGATTCTAAACGAGTACTTTGCATCGGTATTCACCGAGGCGAGGGACATTACGTATGTTGAGGTTAGGAACAGATGTTTGATTACTCTAGGTCAAGTCGGCATAAGGAGGGAGGAAGTGTTGGGTATTCTAAAGGGCATTAAGGTGGACAAGTCCCCAGGTCCAGATGGGATCTATCCCAGGTTACTGAGGGAAGCGAGAGAGGAAATAGCTGGGGCCTTAACAGATATCTTTGCAGCATCCTTAAACACGGGTGAGGTCCCGGAGGACTGGAGAATTGCTAATGTTGTCCCCTTGTTTAAGAAGGGTAGCAGGGATAATCCAGGTAATTATAGACCGGTGAGCCTGACGTCAGTGGTAGGGAAGCTGCTGGAGAAGATACTGAGGGATAGGATCTATTCCCATTTGGAAGAAAATGGGCTCATCAGTGATAGGCAACATGGTTTTGTGCAGGGAAGGTCATGTCTTACCAACTTAATAGAATTCTTTGAGGAAGTGACAAAGTTGATTGATGAGGGAAGGGCTGTCGATGTCATATACATGGACTTCAGTAAGGCGTTTGATAAGGTTCCCCATGGCAGGCTGATGGAGAAAGTGAAGGCGCTTGGGGTCCAAGGTGTACTAGCTAGATGGATAAAGAACTGGCTGGGCAACAGGAGACAGAGAGTAGCAGTAGAAGGGAGTTTCTCAAAATGGAGACGTGTGACCAGTGGTGTTCCACAGGGATCCGTGCTGGGACCACTGTTGTTTGTGATATACATTAATGATTTGGAGGAAAGTATAGGTGGACTGATTAGCAAATTTGCAGACGACACTAAGATTGGTGGAGTAGCAGATAGTGAAGGGGACTGTCAGAGAATACAGCAGAATATAGATAGATTGGAGAGTTGGGCAGAGAAATGGCAGATGGAGTTCAATCAGGGCAAATGCGAGGTGATGCATTTTGGAAGATCCAATTCAAGAGTGAACTATACAGTAAATGGAAAAGTCCTGGGGAAAATTGATGTCCAGAGAGATTTGGGTGTTCAGGTCCACTGTTCCCTGAAGGTGGCAACGCAGGTAAATAGAGTGGTCAAGAAGGCATACGGCATGCTTTCCTTCATCGGACGGGGCATTGAGTACAAGAGTTGGCAGGTCATGTTACAGTTGTATAGGACTTTGGTTCGGCCACATTTGGAATACTGCGTACAGTTCTGGTCGCCACATTATCAAAAGGATGTGGATGCTTTGGAGAGGGTGCAGAGGAGGTTCACCAGGATGTTGCCTGGTATGGAGGGCGCTAGCTATGAAGAGAGGTTGAGCAGATTAGGATTATTTTCATTAGAAAGACGGAGGTTGAGGGGGGACCTGATTGAGGTGTACAAAATCATGAGAGGTATAGACAGGGTGGATAGCAAGAGGCTTTTTCCCAGAGTGGGGGTTTCAATTACTAGAGGACACGAGTTCAAAGTGAAAGGGGAAAAGTTTAGGGGGGATATGCGTGGAAAGTTCTTTACGCAGAGGGTGGTGGGCACCTGGAACGCATTGCCAGCGGAGGTGGTAGATGCGGGCACGATGGAGTCTTTTAAGATGTATCTAGACAGATACATGAATGGGCAGGAAGAAAAGAGATACAGAACCTTAGAAAATAGGCGACATGTTTGGAGAGAGAGGATCTGGATCGGCGCAGGCTTGGAGGGCCGAAGGGCCTGTTCCTGTGCTGTAATTATCTTTGTTCTTTGTTCTTTGTTCCACTCCTCTGCCCTTTCATTGTAACCCTGCAAATTTTCTCTATTCAGGTGTTTATCCAATTCCCTTTTGAAAGCCACGATTGAATCTGCCTCCAGCACACTCTCAGGCAGTGTATTCCAGATCCAAACCACTCGCTCTGTCCCACACCCCTGGTACCATTGCAGAAAATCTCTTCTGTTCATTTCATCCCTCATAAATAATTGAAATGAAATGTTTATTAGGAAATGCACAACATAAAAAGGAGAGAGAAATAAATGCTGAGCAAAATATAAGTCAATGTTTGGAAGGTAAAAAGAGCAAAAGATGTAACTTTTATTCTGGTTGAGTGAGAGGAATATATCACACTTTGGGGATTTTGTAAGAGGATTTATTGATAAACCTGGGATTTGAGAGGAAGCTGGTTCATGGTTTACAGAACAAATTCAGCCCCTGGGATGCAGCCAACAGCTGCACTGTCCAATAACAGACAGGACGGGGACACTGTCTCAGGCCGAGTGAGCTCAGTCGATGAAAGCATGAAACTCTGAATCTCAAGTTTTTGAGTTTGAGCCCCACGGTGGGTGTTTTTTATTTCCTTTTTAGGCTGATTTTACAGGCATTCTCCAGCTCTGAATTCCTCGGCAGAGAGTTCAAGGAGTGTTTGAAATGAGATTCAACAGCAGTATGAGAAAGTCTCTCCTTGATTCAGGACTCTTACCTCTCTGCAGCAACTCGCTGCTGAAGATTGAACTTTATCTCATTTCATTCTCAGCTGAGGGTCAGTGTGGATCACTGGGACTTCTGACTGTCTCCCACTTCACAATCCATCAGTGCTGAGAAAGCAATGGGGAATATTACTCACATGTTACAATGTTTTATAAATACTTGAATGTATTTCACACTGTGTCTAACAGTGTGAATCTCCCCTGGTATATCAGCTCATCAACACTTCAACAGAACATTCACATAATGTGAGCTCTGAGATCTGTTCAGATCCCATTCCCAAGACCTGGAAAGTGGGATTGGGCTGGATCGCTCTTTTTCAGCTGGCACAGACACGATTGCTAAATGGTCTCATTCTGTGCCATAAATTTTCTCCATTTTCTATGTTCTATGCAGTGAGGTGTGATTGGGAGGGGCAATTCCACCAGGGTTATATTTTCTACCAAAACAATGACACAAGGGATACTTCACTTTTTTATTCATTCATTCATGCGATGTGGGCGTTGCTGGCCAGGCCAGCATTTACTGCCCATCCTTAATTGCCCTTGAGAAGGTGGTGGGGTGGGCTGCCTTCTTGAACCACCCTTGAGTGAGTGTGGCATCAAGGATCCCTAGCAAAATTGAAGTCACTGGGAATCAGGGGGAAAACTCTCCACTTGCTGGAGTCGTACCTCGCACAAAACAAGATGGTTGTGGTTCGTGGAGGCCAATCATCTCAGCCCAGGACATTGCCTCAGGGGTTTCTCAGGGTAGTGTCCTAGACCCAAACATCCCAGCTGTTTCATTGACGACTTTCTCTTCAAAATAAGTCAGAAGTGGGAATGTTAGATGATGATTCACAACTCTTCAGATACTGAAGCAGTCTGTGCCTGCAAGCAGCAAGAACTGAACAACATTCAGGCATGAGCTGATAAGTGGCAAGCAACCTTCTGGCCACACAAGTGCCAAGCAGTGAACATCTCCAATGAGAGAGAAAAAAAATCTACCTTTTGATATTCAGAAGCATTATCATCGTTAAATCCCCCACCATCAATATCTTGACCAGAAACGTAACTGGACCAGTCACATCGATGCTGTGGCTATAAGCGCAGGTCAGAGATTACGAATTCTGCAGCAAGTATCTCACCTCCTGACACCCCAAATCCTGTCCACCATCTACAAGGCACAAGTCAGGATTGTGATGGAATACATCCCACTCAACAACACTCAAGAAGCTCAACACCATCCAGGACAAAGCAGCGCACTTGATCGGCACCTAACCCGCCACCTTAAACATTCAATCCCTCCACAACCAGTAAACAGTGGCTGCAGTGTGTACCATCTCCATATGCACTGCAGCAACTCGCCAAGTATCCTTCAACAGCACCTTCCAAACTCGTGACCACTACCACCTCGAAGGACAAGGGCAGCAGATGCATGGGAACTCACTACCTGCAGGTTCCCCTCCAAGTCACTCACCATCCTGACTTGGAACGATATCGCCATTTATTCACTGTTGCTGGGTCACAATCCTGGAACTCCCTCCCCAACGGCAGTGTGGGTGTTCCTGCACCATATGGACTGCATCAGTTCAAGAAGGCAGCTCTCCACCACCTTCTCAAAGGCAATAGGAATGGGTAATAAATGCTCGCCTGATCAGCGATACTCACACCCAAGAATGAATAAAAACCAAATCACTCTCCACAGATTCCCCACAATCTGGGCTTGGACATTTACTTCAGGAGCACAGAGCTTTATATCACTGCAACATGAGTTCCAATCTTCATATTCTGTTCACTTTTCACATTATTTTCTACCACTCCACGAGCTTTTATTAATTCAGTATTCGGGTCTCTGCTCCTCAACCGTTTCTACCATCTCACCTCTTACAAAAAAACACTCTGATCTATCTTCGGTAGTCGATGACCCCTCATTTTAAACTCCATCTGCCAAAGCATTGCTCACTCACTTAATCTATCAAGAAGATTTGAAAATAAATTTCTTGCCAAAGGATAATTTTCTGCATCTGCTCCCTCGCCATTTGCTTTTCCCATTTGTCTTTCACTTGGTGCAAATCCAGAGAAAGTAATGATGGAAGGAAGGAGGGGAGGAAAAATCCTGCTCCGTTTCGTGATCCCTATTTGATCTTCATTCCAGTGCAGTTTGGGTGAAGAATTCCAATTGTCTGTCTCAATTTTAATAAAGTATAAACAATTCTGGAATCACTGTCTGGACATTGACAAGAACAGGTTTCGAGGCTGACTTTACACATAAGCTCACCCAACATAAATAATACACGAAACAGCTCATAAACTAGCGACAAGGGTGGGATGCGAACCCACGTGTGCAAAGCACAATAAAATCAGCAATCCATCGCCTTAACCTCTCGGCCACCTTGCCATTTGCAGATGCATAGCTGTCACCTTCAGCACAGCTTCTGGCTGTGCAGCCAGCTGTGTAATGATGGAAATATATCTTCTGTCAGGAAATGAAGTTGGGAATGGAGCGGTCTGAAACATTTCCAGACGATGTCCAACACGTTTCTACTCAGTGTGAAAACCCACCACGGAAAGACTGGAACATACAATCATTTCATCACATCATGATTAACATCACTCAGACACCTGAACCATTCGGTCACTGATGAAGTCATGATGACCAAATTTCTCATGAAATGAAAACTGAACTAACTGACTGGAAGAATTGCTTTAACCCCACATGATCAGCGAGGCACAGCATCAGGCCGACTTGTCGTGTGGTGTAAACAGATATCACTGCTTCTGATCTTCACCAGAACAGAGAGTGAGATGTAACATTGATCATCAAACAGACTGTGAGAGAATACAACAGAATAAAACACATGGAGAGACACTGTGGAATAACAAATAGATTTGATTGGAATGTTAAATTTTGATTGGAATGGATAAAACACCAGAAACAGCAGATTAAATTGGGATTCTCATCATTATATTGATCTGGGACAGAAAAGAGAAACTGATGGAAAGAAGAGAAGGAAGAAAAGAAAGGATGGAACTGTTCAATCTTTTCAGTTTTTTCACTCGTCCATTAAAGCTGATAAACAAAAAGTTGCAAATAACAGAGAATTTCACCAAAAAGGGAGATTAAATGTTGCTGAAACCTTGGATCGAAGGATGCCCCAAAAGATCACCTGTTTAACTGTCTCCTCACTAGGGGATTTCAATCAGTGAGCAATATTATTCTCTACTTTTTTTGTTAATTGGTCCCAGAACTGTCACTTGGAATTAATATCTGTGTTCCGACTCCTGAATAATAAAATTGTGAGTTTCTCGATATTTTCTGGACACAGTTCCTGCTGAAAGAACTAAGAACTCTTTTCTAATTTGCACAATACTCCATACACACTCATCAAGCCTGCTAAGCTAGCATCCTTGCTGCTGCTCTCTCTTCTCCCAAACTTCATCTCACGTGACTGTTCCATCATCACTCTGACAGTGGGAGGGGTTGATCCCACTAGCTTCAGCATTAACCCTTTACATCCTTATACCACACTGTCTGTCCAAAAAAAATGGGTGGAGGGAACTTCCTTCATTTATCAAAACACCAACAGCAGCACAGTGGCGCAATGGTTAGCACCGCAGCCTCACAGCTCCAGCGACCAGGATTCAGTTCTGGGGACTGCCTGTGTGGAGTTTGCAAGTTCTCCCAATGTCTGTGTGGGTTTCCGCCAGGTGCTCTGGTTTCCTCCCACCTCCAAAAGACTTGCAGGTTGATAGGTAAATTGGCCATTGTAAATTGTCCCTAGTGTAGGTACGTGGTAGGAGAATGGTGGGGATGTAGTCGAGAATATGGGATTAATGTAGGATTAGTATAAATGGGTGGTTGTTGGTTGGCACAGACTCGGTGGGCCGAAGGGGCTGTATCTCTAAATAAGAAAAGTAAAATAAAAGCTACCAGTCGTAAATCAACTCAAACCCATTCGAGAGATAGAGGGAGACTGTCAGAGAACTTCCTGCATCCAGTCCTGACCCTGTCACACTCAGCAGCTTCTCACCCAGACCCCACTCTCATCAACACTGAACATTGTTACCGAGACCCTTCAAATACTGTTCATAAAAGGGAGAAAAATTCAAACTTTATCACAGCTAGATTGAATAGAACAAAGTTTAATATCTTCTCGTCGTCACTCGTTAACCACATGAGACAGTCCTTAAATCAGTAGCATAAATTATCAGCTGTAAGAATGTTTGTCATTGGGTTGAATCATTTCTGCGTGAGGAATGTTCCAACATCATAAACCAGGGGAACGTGTTGACTGAGCTGTGTCTTCATCTCTTCTGGACAGTTCACCCTCCATTCTGCTCTGATTCACTTTCCCAAAGCGGATCTACAGATTCTCAAATCTGGAGACTGGGTTTTCTTATTTTGTTCCTTTTGATTTTTCTTGCTCCTGAATGATAATATATTCCAACCTCGGATCAACCTTGCCCTGTCTCCCAGTCTTGGTTAAAAGCGACAAATAACGGCAACAACATTCTGAAACATACAGCACGGTCACATTCTGCTTCAGTGAGATTAATGCTGAGGCAGTTTCCGTGTCGAATGCGATTGTGAACAAATTTCTCTCAAGGAAATTGTGAGTGATCAAGTATTTGCACTGAATTTCTGTGCAAGAAGGGACAGTTTCAAACAGCCATTCCCAAATCACTTCCTTCACAAAGACAAAGACTGTGCTGTCTTAACGTGTGACTCAACTTCACAAACAAATTTGAACTCGAAGTTCAGGAGAAGACAGAGATGTGAATGATTGTCAGTGTAATCTTTAAATCATAATTTTCCGTTTCTTCGTTGAAGTGAGGCTCAATCCGAAGCCACTAGAGATCGCGGAAAGCTACAAACTTGGATCCAGAAAACAGAAAAGTAGTGAAACAGTTGGTGAGTACATTGTGACACTGAAGAATTTATCACCACATTGCAACATTGGCACATTCTTCGACCGTACATTATGAGACAGATTTGTGCTTTTATTGGTGGATGAGGAAAGATACTAAACACACAAAATCACAATTTGAGCTAGTGTGTAAGATTGCTCTTTCCACGGAGATAGCATCAAAGAATGCTCGTGAATTTCATCCTATGCCAGTGACAGTAACACACTTCAGAGGAACTTAAACACACTGGTAAAATGGGCTTTCACACAACAGATAAAATTTTACACAGAGACTTGTGAAGTGATACAGTTTGGGAGGAAGAATGAGACAATGCACACCAATCTTTTTTGATCAAGGTTTGAAAAGGTTTCTAAGAGCAAACAGGACACTTGGCTTTATTAATAGAGGCATAGAGTAGAAGCAAATAAGTTATGCTAAACCTTTATAAAACACTGGGGCTGAATGACCTACTCCTGTACCTCCACGGAAAGCTTCCACTCCAGGCTCGGACACCCTCTTCAGGATCACTCTCCATACATCCCGCCACTCCACACACGGATATCTCCCTCAGGATCAGATCACAGCTCCACAGTCCTGCCACATCCAGTCGTGAATGGTGGTGGATAGTTAAATAACTAACAAGATGAGGAGGCTCCAAAAACATTCACATCCTCAATGATGGTGGTGCTGAGCACGTCAGTGCAAAAGATGAAGCTGAAGCATTTTCAACCATCTTCAGTCAGAAATATTAAGTGGATTTGATCTGTGCTAATTTCAGCTCCTCATGCTCGCTGCTGCCTTGGTTCTCTGGTGCTAATTTCAGAGTAAATCATGCAGCTTGACAATTGGAGCCAAAGAAAAAGACACAGGAGAGGTTGAAAGTGCCAAAACCTGGGATTGAACCAAGAACTGTTTAACTGTTAGTCCAGCACGAACTCAACAAAGCTATTTAAACAACACACTGAATCCACCATTCTGTCACTGCTTTGGAAGACAATATATACATTAAAGTGTTTGTAAAAAGTTACAGAACACAACATGTGAGTCATATTCCCCATTGTTTTCTCAATACTGAGGGATTGTGAAGTGGGACACAGCCAGAAGTCCCACTGTGCCACACTGACCCTGAGCTGTGAGTGAAATGAGATAAAGTTCAATCTTTAGCAGAGAGATTCTGGAGAGAGGTAAGAGTCCTGAATCAAGGAAAGACTTTCTGACACAATAAAAGCAAAATACTGCAGATGCTGGAAATCTGAAATAAAAACAAAAAGTGCTGGAAATACTCAATAGCTCTGGCAGCATCTGTGGTGAGAGAAACAGAGTTAACGTTTCTGGTCTGTGACCTTTCATCAGAACTGACACAGGTTAGAAAAGAATTAGGTTTTAAACAAGTGACAGGGAGGGGCATGTGGGAGAGAACAAAGGGGAAGGTGTTTGATAGTGCAGAGGGAAGGAGAGGTTAAATAACAAAGCTGTCCTGGGACAAAGGCAAAGAGTGTGTTAATGCTTGTGGTTGCCTGACACCAGTCATGCTCTGATGTTATTGAACACAATGTTCAATTCACAAGGCTGCAGAGTACCGAATCAAAAGGTCAGGTGCTGCTCCTCGAGCTTGGGTTGATTTTCACTGGAACACTGGAACAGGCCAAAGACATAAATGTTGGCATGAGAGCAGGGGAGAGTGTTGAAATGGCAAGCAACCCGAAGCTCAGGATCATGCTTTCGGCCTGAGCAGAGGTGTTCCATCTAATCTGCGTTTGGTCTCCCCAGTTTAGAGGCGACCGCATTGTGAGCAGTTCATACAGTATAAATAATTGAAAGAAGTACAAGTAAATCGCTGCTTCACCTGAAAGGAGTGTTTGGGGCTTTAGATAATGAGCAGAGAGGAGGGAAAAGGGCAGGTATTATATCTCCTGCGATTGCATGGGAAGGTGCCTTGGGAAGGGGACGAGGTAGTTGGAGTAATGGAGGAGTGGACCAGGGTGTCGCGGAGGGAACAATCCCTTCGGAATGCTGACAGTGGAGGGGAGGATGCGTTTGGTGGTGGCATCACGCTGGAGGTGGCGGAAATGGTGGAGGATGATCCTTTAGATGTGGAAGCAGGTGGGGTGGAAAGTGAGGACAAGGGGAACCCTGTCGCAGATCTGGGAGGGAGGGGAAGGGGGAAGGCAGAGGTTGAGAGTCCTGTCAACTACACTGGGAGGGGGCGGGGTGGGAGTAGTTGAAATCTGGTGATGTTGTTGAATTTAATTTCAAACACTCCTTGAACTCTCTGCTGATGAAGACTGAAAAAGGGAAGAACAACCACACAACAAGGGTCTCAAATCCAAGGCCCTGAGATTAAATGTCCCATGCTCTACCAACTGAGCTAACAAGGCCTGACACAGTACTTCGACTCTGTCTGTTATTGGACGGATGCAGCTGTTGGCTCCACCCCAAGGGCGGGAATTTGTTCCACCAACTATGAAGCAGCTTCCTATCAATTCCCCAGATTATCAGTAAATCCACTTCCAGAAGCCCCAAAGTGTGATATATTGCTCTCACTCATCAATAATAAAACTGAAATATTTTTACCTTCCAAATTCTGCCATCTATTTTGTCAGTATTTATTTCTCTCTCCTTTTTATTTAGTTCATGCATTTCTTCAGAATTTTTTTTTCAATTATATCTGAGGGAAGAGATGAACAGATCTGGCAGCTCAAAACTGGGCATCCATGAGGCACTGTGGGCCATCAGCAGCAGCAGAATTGTATTTAAACACAATATGTTACCTCATGGCCTGGCATATCCCTCACTCTACCATTACCATCAAGCCAAGGGAGCAATAGTGGTTCAATGAAGTGTGCAGGAAGGCATGTCAGGAGCAGCACCAAGCAGACCTAAAAATGAGGTGTCAACCTGGTGAAGCTACAACACAGGATTACTTGCATGTCAAATAGCAGAAGCAGCATGCAATAGACAGAGCTCAGTGATCTCACAACCAACAGATCAGATCAAAGCTCTGCAGTCCTGCCACATCCAGTCCTGAATGGTGGTGGATAATTAAACAATTAACAGGAGGACGAGGCTCCACAAATATCCCCATCCTTAATGATAAGGGAGACCAGTATATCAGTGCAAAATACAAGGTTGAATCATTTGCAACCATCTTCAGCCAGAAGTGCCAAGTAGATGATCAATCTCGGCCTCCTCCTGAGGTCCCCAGCATCACAGGTGCCAATCTTCAGCTGAATCCACTTCACTCCACATGATATCAAGAAATGGCTGAAGGCTCTGGATACTGACAACATCCTGGCTGCAGTGCTGAAGACTTGTGCTCCAGAACTAGCCACGCCGCCCGCCAAGCTACAACACTGGCATCTACCCAGCAATGTGGAAAATTGCCCAGGTATGTTCTGTATACAAAAGGCAGGACAAATCCAACCCGGTCAATTCCTGCCCGATCAGCCTCCTCTTGATCATCAGTAAAGTGATGGAAGGTGTCGTTGACAGTGCTATCAAGCAGCACTTACACTGCCATAACCTACTCACCAATGCTCATTTTGGGTTCCGCCAGGGCCACTTAGTTCCTGACCTCATTATGGCCTTGGCCCAAATATGGACAGAAGAGCTGAATTCAGGAGGTGAGGTGAGGTGACAGTGACTGCTCTTGCCAAGGGCATCAAGGAGCCCTTGCAAAATTGAAGTCAATGGCAATCAAGGAGAAAAATCTCCACTGGTTGGAGTCATACCTTGCGCAAAGGAATATGGTGCTGGTTGTTGGTGGCCAATCATCTCAGTACCAGACATCGCTCAGGAGTTCCTCAGGGTAGTGTCCTCGGCCCCAACCGTCTTCAGTTGCTTCATCAAAGAACAAACAAAGAACAAAGAAAATTACAGCACAGGAACAGGCCCTTCGGCCCTCCAAGCCTGCGCCGATCCAGATCCTCTATCTAAACATGTCGCCTATTTTCTAAGGGTCTGTATCTCTTTTCTTCCTGCCCATTCATGTATCTGTCTAGAATCAGTAAACTTCCTTCCATCATAAGGTCAGAAGTGGAAATGTTCACTGATGATTGCAAAATGTTCAGTTGCATTAGTAGCTCCTCAGATACTGAAGCAGTCCGTGTCCACAAGTAGAGAGACCTGGGCAAGATTGGGCTTGGACTGATAAGTGGCAAGTAACATGCACGCCACAAAAATGCCAGGCAATGACCATTTCCAACAAGAGTGAATCTAACCATCTCTCCTTGACAGTTAATGACATTACCATTGCTGAATCCTTCACAATCAACATCCGGGGGGTTACCAATGAGCAGAAACTGAATTGGATCAGTCATAAAAATACCGCAGCTACAAGAGCAGGTCAGAAGCTGGGAATTCTGCTGCAAGTAACTCACCTACTGTCCACCATCTACAAGGCATAAGTCAGGAGTGTGATGTAATACTCCCCACTTGCCTGGATGAGTGGAGCTCCAACAACACCAAAGAAACTCAACACCATCCAGGACAAAGAAGATCACTTGATCAGCACTCCATCCACTACTTTAAATATTCACTTCCTGCACCACCAGTGAACAGTGGCAGCAGTGTGTACCATCTACAAGATGCACTGCAGCAACTCACCAAGCCTCCTTCGACAGCACCTTCCAAACCCCCAATCTCGACCACCTAGAAGGACATTGGATGAATGGGAACACCACCATCTGCAAGCTCCCCTCCAAGTTACACAGTGTCCTGACTGGGAACTATATCACCATTCCTTCACTGTCACTGGATCAAAATCTTGGAACTCCCTTCCTAAGAGCACTGTGGGTTTACGTACAACACATGGACTGCAGCAGCTCCAAAAAGGCAGCTCACCACCACCTTCTCAAGGGCAATTAAGGATGGACAATAAAGGCTGCGTTTGCTGACAACGCAACCACTAGGTGGCACAACTCGCTTTCTCCCCCTGCTTTGCACCGGCCGCTTCCACCCTCCATAGTCGCTCGCTCCAGACCTCGCTGCTCCCCCCCTACTTCCCTGGCCGATTGTCTCCCGATCATGTCACCCCATTCTCCAGTCGTTCGCTCACTCCCCACCCACCCTCCCCTCCAGCCACTAGCTCTAGGCTGCGCTGCTTCCCTTCTCTCGGCCACTTGCTCCCACGTTTGTCCAGTCTCCACGCGCCGCCCGAAGAAGCAAGGTGGGCTGCAAAGTTTGACGTAGGAGTGAGTAGTGAGTGGCCTAGAGGAGGGAAGTGGCATGGCCTAGAGCTAGCGGCTGGAGCGGGGGTTGGGGGGCAGAGAGCAAGCGGCCATAGAGCTGGATGACGCGAGTGGGGAACAATTGTCCAGGGGAGCATCGAGGTGTACAGCGAGCGGCTGAGGGGAGGAAGCGTCGAGGCCTGGAGCGAGTTGCCGAGGGGGGAGGTCTCCAGCCTCAAAGTCTCCTATTCAGCCGCTTCCTCCAGCTGAGTGAGGGGCTGGATACCTGATGACGCTTTAGCGCACATGTGCGAAGATGGACCAAGCGCGGATATGCGATGATGTTGGCGCTGCGCAATGACATCATCCTCCACATGTGCCACTTAATCCTGGCAAGATGTAGCTGTGCCTACGCACAGCTTGGCACAGTCCGATGATGTCAGCGGGCCGCTCCATTGACAGGAATCACATTGTGTCAGCAGTGCCCACAACCCAGGAAAGAATAAAAAAGAGATTTACCACAATGGTAGCAGGGTGAGGGATTTCAGTTATGTGGAGAGATTGGAGAAGCTGGAGTTGTTCTCCTTGCAGCAGAGAAAATTCAGAAGAGATTTGACACATTTGTTCAAAATCATGAAGGTTTTCAATATTTTAAATAAGGAGAAACTGTTTCCAGTGGTAAAAGGGTCAGTAAGCAGAGGACACAGATATCAGGTGATTGGCAGAAGAACCAGAGGTGACATGAAGAACCATTGTTTACACAGCAATGTGTTGTGATAAAGAAAGAAAAGACTTGCATTTATATAGCACCTTTCAAGACCACTGGACATATCAAAGCACTTTGTAGACAATTAAATACTTTTGAAGTGTAATCACTGTTGTAATGTCAGAAATGCAGCAGCTGATACCCACAAACGGCAATGTGATAATGACCAACTGATCTGATTGAGGGGCAAATATTGATCACAACACCAGGGAGAATTGCTCTTCACTTGTTTGAAATTGCAGCATGGGATCTTTTACATTCACCCAAACATGCAGACCAGGTCTTGGTTTAACATCACACCTGAAAGGCAGCACCTTCAACACCCTCATTGCTGCACTGGAGTGTCAGCTGTGAAATCTGAACCCAGAAGCTTGTGATTTCGAGGTGAGTGTGACCAACTGAGCCACAGCTTTTACCTGAGTCTCAATCCTTCTACCAACAATGTCTATCGGGTCTGTCACGACCCCTCATGATTGTGAACACCTCTATCAAACTCCTCTCTAAAGAGAACAACCCCAGCTTCTCCAATCTATCCACATAACTGAAATCCTAACCACATGTTGCAGAAATCGATTTTTCCTCAAGTTCCTTCTGGTTTTGTGAGTCACCTTAAATCTGTAACCTTCGGTAATTGACCTTTCAGCAGTTAGAAACAGTTCCTCAGTATTTACTCTACCTCAAACCTTCAAGGAAGCTCTGCAAAGTAACTGAAAATCAAGTTGTCAGAAGTGGGATTTAAACACATGCCTCCAGTGAAAGCTGCAACCTGAACAGAGAAGCTGAAACCGCTCAGTCACCTCAACTGTTCAGACCTTTTTGACCTCGTCCTCACTTCTGTACTTTGAAAGGTTCACTCAGTTCAGGAACTTGTTCAATGTTGCTGGAAAGCTCAGTGATTGGGATATTAACTCCCCCTGGTTTTCCTGAGCTTGTTCTCGGTGTATGGGGATGTTTGTCCTGGGCCGAAAAATCTTGCATCCCTGTAATAGACATTAACCCACTGATTGAATCTTATTCACTGCTTTCCGCTGGTGCTGGGTAATTGCAGAGTGTGGCGCCGGAATGTTGCTGCTTGTCCCGGCCTCACGCACTCTGGGAAAGAGTGAATAATTGATGCGTCTGTTTCTGTATCTGAAATGTGGCTTAGATCTGCTGTTATTAACCGAGGCAGTGCTGCAGGAGGATACGTTAATAATCTCTCACTAATCAACTGCAAACAGTCAGAATGTGTAACTTTGAGCGGCGCTTTCTGCAATGTCAGGGCTGGAAAGTTGAGGGAGGGAGAGACAGTGTCAGTCTCTGAGTGTATACAGCACTGTACAGAGAAAGAGTCAATATACTGGGGCTGAGACACAGTGCATCTTTTCACATTTAATCACAATAATATCCACAGTCAGGAGCTGAAAATGATGAAAAACCGAATAGCAAGAGCAAAAATAAGAAAAGTAAGTAATTATAGATTAGCTGATGAGCTTTCACTGTGTTACCTGGTAGTCTACTGTTTTATATTCAATGCTCTCTCCACTGTGGCCAGGGAATGATTTCTTCTCAAAGGCTGAACATTAACAAAACTGCTTGTAATTTAAAATCTTTTAAAAGTAATTCCATGGAGCGAATGGGGCAAAGTCAAATAACTGCACCAATTATAGGAGAGCTGGTTGGTGATGATGTGGATGTGTCTGCAGTGTGCAGGACCAGACTGTTTCTATAGATTCACAATGAATGTTCCACCCTTTATTTATAACAGTAAAACTGATAGTGGACAATGGCTATTCTGGTTGCAGCAAACTGAAGCTTTAACTCATTAACACCCAACTTTAGGGTAATTTAGAAAGCACAACATGCAGCTCTGTCAGTTAGTGTGTTTGTTTGTTAACCCACAATTTGATGGTTCAAGCACATAAATAGATGAGGCTTTATTAACTTAAACTCTTCTACATCTGCTATATTACTCTTGCTGTTGATTTTTCAAAGATAAGGTTAATCAAGTCTTTCTTTGTGAAATCCATGCTGACTGTGTTTTATTATTTTTCATTTCCATCTGTATTTTCTACTTTGGAGGATTACAGGATATTATCATTTTTTATTCATTCATGGGAGGTGGGTGTCGCTGGCTCGGCCAGCATTTATTATCCATCCCTAATTGCCTTGAGAAGGTGGTGCTGAGCTGCCTTCTTGAACCACTGCAGTCCATGTGCTGCTGTTATGAAGAGAGTTCCAGGATTTTGACCCAGCAGCAGTGAAGGAACAGTGATACAGTTACAATTCAGGATGTTGTGTGGCTTGGAGGGGAACTTGCAGGTTGTGGTGTTCCCATGCATCTGCTGCCCTTGTCCTTCTAGGTGATAAAGGTCGCGGGTTTGGAAGGTGCTGTCTCAGGAGCCTTGGCACATTGCTGCAGTGCATCTTGTGGATGGTACACACTGCTGCCACTGTGTGCCAGTGATGGAGGGCATGAATGTTGTAAATGGGGTGCCAATCAAGCGGGCTGCTTTGTCCTGTTGAGTTTCTTGAGTATTGTTGGAGCTGCACCCAGCCAGACAAGTGGAGAGTATTCCATCATACCCCTGTACAGGCTTTGGGGAGTCAGGAGGTGAGTTACTTGCCGCAGGATTCCTAGTCTCTGACCTGCTCTTGTAGCCATAATATTTATATGGCTACTGCAGTTCAGTTTCTGCTCAATGGTAACCCCCAGGTTGTTGAGAGTGGGGGATTCAGCGATGGTAATGCCATTGAATGTCAAAGGGAGATGGTTAGATTCTCTCTTGTTTGGGATGGTCATTGTCTGGCAGTTGTGTGGTGAGAATCTTACACATCTTTATTGTAGGGTACTTTATTGTACTGTTGAGTGACTACACTTGAAAGGTCCTTCCTTCATTGGCTGTAAAAGGCTTTGCAATGTCCTGTGGTCGTGAAATGCAAGTCTTGCTTTTTCCATTGTTATCAGTGTCATTGTGATCAAAAGATAGGATTCATGAGCACAAAGTTTAAATCAATTTTGATTAAAATAATGTAAAAGTATCTATATTTTTGCACTGTACTTAATAATCTCCATCTTCCTATCCTTACCAAGTACAATGTCTTTGACCCTGAAATTGATTCCACAATCTCAGTCCCTCAGACAATTTCAGCTCAGTTCTGATGAAAGGTCACAGATCTGAAACGTTAACTTTGTTTCTCTCTCCACAGATGCTGCCAGACCTGCTGAGTATTTCCAGCATTTTCTGTTTTTATTTCAGATTTCCAGTATCAGCAGTATTTTGCTTCTGTGTTACTTTGAAAGTTAAAACTGACCCACCTGTCTACAATTCACACTGGGGTTTCCCATGAAATGATTCTGTATAATGTTGATGTAATGAATACAGACTCCGAGCACAGAGCTTCCTGTGGGGAATTGGGGATATGAAAACCAGCAGACTCTGCAGGAATTTCCACTGGGAGCACAAATTCACAAAATCTACCTTTTATATATCGATTCATTTTGATTGTCCTCCTGGAAAATTATTTTGAAGCAATTTAAACATCAACCCACAGCTCCATGACTGGGTCAATTATGAGGTCATCCTCTGACAGGTCATGTGACAGCTGGAGCCACAAGACATCAGAACCAGATTTGTGACTGGATTAAAACCCGGAATCCTGTCCCAATGGCTTTTCAAATAAAGCTGTTGCTGTTTGAAAACACAGCAGTTAAACTTTCTGCCTGACCATGAGGGGAACCAGGGAGAAATTTACAAAACTAAATCCTTTTACAAAATAGTTCAAAAACCATTCACTGAAAAATCATGTGAGGATTCATATGCAGTAGAGAAACAAGCAGAATACAGAAAGTACAGAGGACAGCTGAAAAAGGAAATGAGATCAGCAAGAGAATGTATGAGAAAAGATTAGCAGGTCACATAACTGGGAACACTGAAGTCTTTTACCAACATATGGACAGTCAATGAAAGGGTGGGTCAATTCGGAGATCCTGTGGAGGCAGAGGGTGTGGCTGAGGTGCTAATTAAGTACATTTCATCTGTCATCACAAAACAAACGGGTGCTGCAAATGTGACAGTAAAGGAGGAGGAAGTGGAGAATTTGGAGGGGATGAAAATAGATAAAGAGGAGACAATTACAAGGTTAGCAGTGCTCACAGTAGAAAGGTCACCCGGTCTGGATGGGCTGCATCCTGGGTTGCTGAGGGAAGTCAGGGTGGAAATAGCAGAGACTCGAACCACAATCTTTCAATCCTCCTTGAATATGGGAATGATGCCAGAGGACTGGAGGATGGAGGTAAGCTTGGGTAGTTCGATCTCAGTTTAACTCACCATTTTTATCAGGTATCCATTGTCATAACTAACAACGTTAAGAAAGCCATTTTATAATGAACACATGACCAAAGGAACCATTTTGTGTTCAGTACTAACGTTTATATCCTGTATAATTAATGAGTAGCTGCCCATCCTGAAACAGATGATTGTAAAAGTAATGAACCTTGATTGAGTTATAATTAATGAATCAATAAACATTTTAGAGAGAATGGGTTTTCATTTCAAGGTAGTTCAATCTAATTACTGTGAGTTTCTGTGTTTGTGTGGGAAAGGACAGTTTCAGCTAAATGTATTCAAACAATGGACCTTTCTCGGACCCCTGATAAAACCCATGGTATGCTACATCGTGACCTTCAAGAGTCTAGATTTAATGAACAGGAAACTTGTTTCATATCAGATTGGGAGACAGTGTGAAACCACTCCATTGTACTCATGTCTGAGATTCTGAGGACAGGTGACTGTTAGTGGAAGACATTATTAAGAACAAATTTAATGTACCTCGCAACAGCTAGGACCAATTATTATTTTACATGGTGGTGTGATGGCCATCCAGGGGTTAAAAGTAGGGAGCTTGTAAGGTTTCTGTGTGCAGGAACACTAGAAGGCCTCAGGGGTAAAGGCTCAGATCATTGACCAAGTTCTCCACCTGATGAGGGGTCTAGACTGGACAAAGAGGACCGTGACACTCTGAGACCAAGCTCGACCAGTCCCCAGAGCTGTAAAGTTATATTCCCCAAGTTTGTTAAGTATAATTTTACTTTCAATTATTAAGTATTATTTTACTCTCAATAAAAGTTCTGGACTTATTAATCAAGTATCCTGTTGCTTTAATTGGTTAAAGTCATGCCCAAAGTGATTGTCTGCAATAGACTTTCCAGAATTAAAAGATAAGTCTGCAAGGGTTGTGAATATTACAGCCCTGTTTAAAAAGAGAGATAAACCCAGGAACTACAGACCAATTAGTCTAATGTCGGTGGTGAGGAAACTTTTAGAGACAATTATCCAGGAGAAAATTAACTGTCACTTGGTAGAACATGGGCTAATAAATGACAGCCAGTACAGATTGGTTAACAGAAGATTGTGTCTGAAATAATTAATGAATTAATTTCTTTGATGAAGTTTCAGAGAGAGTTGACGAGGGTGGTGAGGTTAATGGTACGTGTCTGGACATCAAAATTGTGTTTGAAAAGGTACCATAAACTAGACTTGGGGCAGCACAATGGCACAGTGGTTGGCACTGCAACCTCACAGCTCTCGCAACCCAGGTTCAGTTCTGGGTACTGCCTGTACAGAGTTTACAAGTTCTCCCTGTGACTGTGTGTGTTTCTGCTGGGTGCTCCGGTTTCCTCCCACAAGCAAAGACTGCAGGTTGATAGGTAAATTGGCTGTTGCAAATTGCTCCTAGTGTAGGTAAGAGAATGGTGGGGATGTGGTAGGGAATATGGGATTGGTGTAGGATTACTATAAATGGGTGGTGGTTGGTCAGCACAGACTCAGTGGGCCGGATGGCCTGTTTCAGTTTTGCATCTCTCTATGACTTGTTAACAAAATTCAAGCAGAAGGGATTAAAGGGGCAGTGGCAGTGTGGATCCAAAATTGGCTGCAGGATAAAAAGTAGGGTGAATGCTTGTTTTTCAGAATGGAGGGAGTAATACAGTAATGTCCTTGTTGTTGCAATATGTTCAATGTCAGACCCCGAGCTGTCCGAGGGATGGGGCAATTTGTGATGTTCCTGTGGTTGCAATATTTGCAGTGCCTGACCTTGGTCTGTCACAGGGACGTGGCATTTATGAGGTCCCTGTGGGGTGCTGTTTGTTTGGTGTATCACACTGACCTGTCCCAGAGAGCGGGAAGGTTGTGATGTCCTTGTGGGTTGCAATCTGTTCAATGTCTGACTCTGATCTGTACCAGGGATGGGGCAGTGTGTGATATCCTTGTGCATGTCATACAGGCCCACTGGTGTGTGGTTCCATCCTGATGCCAAGAAACAGAGCCCCATCTCTGGGCAAAAAGTCTCACTTCTCGATGGGTGTCTCGAGAAGACACAGTGGCGCAGTGGTTAGCACCGCAGCCTCACACCTCCAGTGACCCGCGTTCGATTCTGGGTACTGCCTGTGCAGAGTTTACAAGTTCTCCCTGTGACCACGTGGGTTTCTGCTGGGTGCTCCGGTTTCCTCCCACAGCCAAAGACTTGCAGGTTGATAGGTAAATTGGCCATTGTAAATTGCCCCTAGTGTAGGTAGGTGGGAGGGGAATTGAGGGGATGTGGTAGGAATATGGGATTAATGTAGGATTAGTATAAATGGGTGGTTGATGGTCGGCACAGACTCGGTGGGCTGGAAGGGCCTGTTTCAGTACTGTATCTCTAAATAAATGAATAAGAAGGCTGAGGGAGTAAACCTGGAGAGTAAATCCGGAGTGGAGTCCTGGAGGCAGTTACCTGTTACTTATCAGGCAGTTTTCCAGCAACTCCAACAGCAGAGCTGGTAACAAACAGTACTGGTTTTTCATTTCCTTTGGACAATACTAGCAATGCTGAGAAGGGGTCCTGATGCTCAGGGTCTCCAAGCTATTTGCCCAGGCCTGTGCCCTGGAGAGGACACTCCAGCTTCTTGGTTAAACATTAGCACAACCCGGGAATAAACAGTTACTGATTATAAGCACTCATTGAATTGGTGGAGAGTATGAGCACCAGGGGTTACTTCGGACAGTAGGAGAGCTCTTAGTGTCTCATTGGATAGCTACCATTCACTCCAAGCTGGGCAGCCCCCAGTCAGTTAGGTGCTGTGAAGGCATGACCTGCTTGCTTCAATGGGTGCTTGGAGCTTAGAGAGTCATCTCTCAACAGGCGCATTGATTATCTATGCACCAAGAAAAACAAACTCAACAAAGAAGACACCAGTCCTTCGCATCACAAGCTGGAATGTAAGGACCATGTGTCCTGGCCTTACCGTCAACCTTCTGCAGGTTGATGACATACACAAGACAGCTGTGATCGACAAGGAACTCACAAGGCTCAATGTGGACATTGCTGAGCTGCAAGAAACTAGACTCGTTCAAAGTGGATCCCTCAAAAAGAAACACTACACCTTCTTCTGGCAGGGGAAAGCCCAAGAGGCAAGTCGTCAGCATGGAGTGGGTTTCACAGTAAAAAACACGCTACTTGAGATGAGTGAACCACCCACAGTAGGCTCAGAGAGACTTCTTACTCTTCACTTGTCAACAAGCGTGGGCCCAGTTAATCTCATGTGCATCTATGTCCCGACACTCACCTCCACCCCAGATGTCAAGGATCAATTCTATGTGACACTTGACACTGCTATCAGTATAATTCCCAGCACTGAGGGACTGTACCTTCTAGGAGACTTCAACACAAGCTTGGATACTGACTACACAGCTTTGCCAATGTGCATAGAGCACCAGGGGATTTGCAAGATGAACGAAAATGTACAGAGGTTGCTGGAGCTATGCTGTCACCATGGATTCTGTGTGATGAACAGCTACTTCCAGGTCAAGCTGTGCCACAAGGTGTCCTGGAGACATCCGAGATCACGCCACTGGCACCAGCTAGACCTTATCATCACCAGACATACCACCCTCAGCAGTGTCCTCATCACTAACAGCTATCACAGCGCTGACTGTGACACTGACCACTCCCTGGTGTGTAACAAGGTCAGGCTTCAGCCAAGGAAGCTTCATCCATCCATGAAGAAAGGTCGTCCTCTGATCAACACTTGCCGAACCACTGACCCAGGAGTTCCTCAACATCCTCGATCAGGCTCTTTCAGACAACAATGCTCAAGGCCTCAGTGCAGTGTCAAAGTGGAATCATCTGCACACCACCATCTATAACTCTGCACTCACTGTGTATGGGAAAAGAGATGGGAGGAATGCTGACTGGTTTGAGGCTTATTGGACTGAAATGGAGTCAGTTACTGTAACTAAGAGGAGAGCCCACATGAACTACAAACAAGTCCCCAGCAAACAACATCTAGATGCTCTCAGAGCTGCCAGAAACAAGTCTCTGCAGACTGCTCAGCACTGCACCAATCAATACTGGTTAAAACTCTGCTGCTGAATCCGGGGATGCTCGAGGGATGTATGAAGGAATTAAGAAAGCAATGGGCCCAGTAGTAACTAAATCAGCACCTTTTGAAGACAAAGACAGGGGTGATCATCACTGAACCTAACAAGCAGATGGAAAGGTGAGTGGAGCATGACCTTGAACTCTACATAACGGAGAACATTGCCATTGAAGTAGCTCTCAGTGCCACTCCAGACTTCCCTGTCATGGAGGAACTGGACAGTGAGCCCACCATAGTCCAGCTCAACAAGGGCTCAAAACATGCGTGATGCAAACATTGTCACCTTGTACAAAATTAAGGGGGATCGAAGTGACTGCAGCAATTATCGGAGCCAGCTACTCAGTTCCACTCACCTGCTCGATCCCTTTCCTCCTGCAAGTTCCTTTGCTTCAAGTATCCATCCAATTTCCTTTTCAAATCATTGATTATCTCTACTTACACCACACTCGTGGGTCAGGACATTACCACTCACAGCATAAAAAAATTCCACCTCACCCAAGGATGGGAAATATTTATATCTTCTATATTTAGCTTATTCTCTATCTCTACGAGAATAGAATGGCAGTCAACATGAAAGGGAACACAAAAATCTTTGAGCAGTCTTTAACTAATAAGCAGGTAGTAAGCGGTGGAGTGGGCCCCATTAGGGACCAAGAGGGTAATATATACTTAGAGCTGCAGGGCAATGTTAATCTAGTTAATGAGTACCTTGTATCAATGATCACTAAGGAAGTGGAATTTGACAAAATATCAGTAGAAGTGGAGAGTGTAGAGACAATGGAGAGGGTACAAATTGAGAGAGGGAGGTACTGAAAAGGCTGGTTATGCTTCAGGAAGATAAATTACCTGGTTCGGATGGCTTTCATCCCAGATTGCGAAAGGAAATGTGAATGCAGATAACAGAAGGGCTTGCTATAATCTTCCAATTTTCCCTGGATACGGGGGTGGTGTCAGAGGATTAAACAGTGGCAAATGTGACACCCTTATTCAAGAAAGGGTGGAAGGACAGTCCGGCTAACTACAGGCCAGTTAGATTAACAGCAGTGGTGGGTAAGGTTTTAGAAAGAACAATCAGGGAAAAAATCAACAGTCACTTGGAGAGCTTTGAGTTAATTAAGGAGAGTGAGCATGGATATATACATGGGAGTTCATGCTTGACTAATCTAACTGCATGTTTTGAAGAACTAACAGAGAAGGTTTATGAAGGGCATGCATTGGATGTTGTTTATGTGGATTTTAAGAAGCGACACATAAAAGGGTGATTAACAACATTGAGGTTCATGGAATAGGAGGGTCAGTGTCCAATTGGATAGAAAATTGGCTTCAGGACAGAAAACAGCAAGTCGTAATAAATGGTTCATTCTCAGACTGGAAGGTTGTCGACAGTGCTGTTCCCCAAGGGTCACTGCTGGAACCACTGCGTTTTATTTGCTACAGATAAATGACTTGGATCTTGGAATATAGAGTAGAATCTCAAAATATGCCGATAACACCAAACTTGGAGAAGTGGCAAACAGTGAGGATGAAATGAACCACCTGCAACAAGACAGTGATAGGCGAGCAGAATGGGCAGACAGGTGCAGATGGATTTTAATAGTGCCTAGTGTGAGGTGATGCATTTTAGCAGAAGGACTAGGGAGAGGCAATATATACTTAATGGCACAGTTCGAAAGAGTGTGCAGGAATAGAGGGACCTGTTCACTGTCACGTGAACAATTACTTCTTGTGTGCTCTCAGATTTGTCACCTTCACTGTACTGGAGTGAGGTGACATCTACTGGCAGGAAGCAAGAACTGCAATCAAGCAGCAGAAATTCCATCGTCTGTCAGGGTGAAAGAAACATTGCAATGTGAGGAAATAGTGAATGGGTTTGATTGGGTTGATGGAGACATGATTCCACTTGTGGTGGAGTCCAAAGCAAAGGCCAGAAATATAAAATTGTCATTATTAAAAGATATGAGGAATTCATGATAAATGTATTTAGGTAGTGAGTGGGTGGAATCTAGACAGAATAGAAAGTGAGATTGGGTGGACAGAAGCAGTGTGAAAGGATGGCTCAAACAAAAGGTAAACGCCCTGAATGGTTAACTCTGTTTCGATCTCCACAGATGCTGCCAGAGTTTCTGAACATTTCCAACACTTTCTGTTTTTATTTCAGAATTTGCAGGATGTTGCTTTGCTCTGAAAAAAAAATGAATGATCGGCTTTGGCCGCCAGTGAAATTCCACAGGAGCTAAAAGGAAGTTCTGATATCAGTGGCATGTTGATCTTGGGGTATGATTCTTGCTTTGGGTGAGTAATTAATTTATGTGTGAGAGATCCTGGGTTCAAATCCTCGACAAGCCCTTCTTCTTTGGCATTTTTAGTTTAAGGTCATTGATTGGTTTCAGCCTTGCAGAAGGCGGAATTGATTTCCATATGGAGCCTGCTTGAGGACCAGAGAGCTGGATTCAAAGAGATTGATTAACTAAATGTACAGATAGCCAAGTGGGAATATAAAGTTGTTGCTGTAATTGTGACCTGACTCCAAAAACAACAGGACTGGGTTCTGGACTGGAATGGAATGGAATTATTCAGTGTTTCTGTTGTTTGGCTTGCATTGACTCATCGATTTTCTTGTTTTTCACTTTGTCGATGCCTTTGAATAATTGTGGATCCTTCTTCAGAGTGTCTTCTTTCACCAGGTAGTTCTGACCTCTGATGATGATGATTGTAATGAGCTTCAATTCGCTGATAGTTTTGGAACTGAACAGATTTCCTTTGCTTGAGTCTACAACATGGAACTCAGTCTGACATGTGGACCCATGGGAGGATTTGAATGCCACCCCTGCGCTGAAGAATGCAGTTGCATCCATCCAATAAGAGACCGAGTAGAAGTGACAGTTCAGTCAGTCAAACATTAAACTTTTAATTTCAGGGTGGTGAGTTTGAGTGCCATTTTGTTTTTCCCTTTTTTAAGGCTTCATTAGCAGAGATTACAAGGAGTGTTTGAAATGAAATTCAGCAAAAGTATTAGAAAGTCTCACTTTGATTCGGGACTCTTATCTCTCTGCAGCATCTCGCTGTGAAAGATTGAACTTCATCTCATTTCATTCCCAGCTCGGGGTCAGTGCGGCTCAGTGGGACTTCTGGCTGTCTCCCGCTTCACAATCCATCAGTGCTGAGAAAGCAATGGGGAATATTATTCACGGCTCTGTAACCAGAGGACACCAATTTAAGGTGAATGGTAAAAGAACCAAAGGCAACATGAGGAAAAACTTATTTTGCACAGCGAGTGGTTAAGATCTGATATGCACTGTTTGAGAGTGTGATGGAGGCTGATTCAACCATGGTTTTCAAAATGGTATAAAATAATTATCTGAAGTGAAAAAATTGCATGTTTTCATGGAATACATGAGTCTGTGGCATGAGCTGAGTTGCTCGTGCTGAGAAGCAGCACAAGCACAATGAGCTGAATGGCTTCCGTTTGTTCTGTAACTATTCTATGATCTATGATTCTTTTCAGAGTGAAATCAACAATCACATGCAAGAAACTGACAGGTACAATGTAAACCCCACACTAACATACCAGCGAATGCTAGGGACAGAGTAAAACCAATCAGTCCTGGACTAGAAACTGACAGGTACACTGTAAACTTCGCATTACCAGACAAGAAATTGACAGATACAGTGTGAAACCCACAGTCACGTCGCAGCAGTTGGCAGGTAACGTGTAAAAATCTTTCTTTCATATCCCAACTGCAAGGTACAAAGGAAATTAGGTACAAACCCAGGCTCACACTTCAAAGACTGAGAGACACAAAGCAAAACACATACTCACCTACAAGTACAGAGAAGAAGACACACTCAGAGGAGGTGCAGATTAAAGACACATGCATGTAACAGAAACTGATAGGGATAGAATCAAACCCTTTCTCACTTCTCAGAAACTGATAGATCTCGACAAAAGCTGATGCTCACATACAAGTTGTTGAAAGATATGTGGTGAAACTCACAGAGCAATAGCAGAAACAAACAGGTACTGAATAATACCCACAGTCACAGACCAAAAACTGAAATTTACTGAGTTAAACACCACTTTCTCACACCAGAAACTCATGGCTACAAAGTGAAGCTGACTCTATCCTCCCAGGCATTGACAGGTGCAAAAGAAAACACTCACGACGATTCCAGGTCATGAAATGTACGTAATAAAACCTTTCAGCTGAAAGAATAGCATTAATGACAGGTGTGGTACCCAGAATGCTCAGCGGCCTAGAATCCGCCCAATCTGTGACAGGAGCGAGGCGCGCAAGCGCAGTAGAGACAGCTCTGTCAGCAGCTGGAGCTGCGGGTTCGGAGTTGGAGCGGGATATTCACAAAGTGCGAGAAGACTTTGTTGGCTCACTCAGCTGGAGCAGGGCCTCAGGGCCACAATAACATGGAACAATCCTATCTGTATCCCTGCGGATGGCGGTGGTGAAGCTTTTCCCGGTGAGGCTTCCCGAAACCGCGTCTATAAATGGATAAGAATTGGTGACTGGGCAGACAGCGTCTGGAGAGGGAGAAGAATTGGAGACTGGGCAGGGAGCGTCTCTAAATGAATAAAATTTGGGTACTGGTCAGGGAGCGTCTGTAAATGGATAAGAATTGGGGACTGGGCAGGGAGCGTCTCTAAATGAATAAAATTTGGGTACTGGTCAGGGAGCGTCTGTAAATGGTTAAGAATTGGGGACTGGGCAGGGAGCGTCTCTAAATGAATAAGATTTGGGTACTGGTCAGGAAGCGTCTGTAAATGGATAAGAACTGCGGACTGGGCAGGGAGTGTCTCTAATTGAATACGAGTTGGAGACTGGGCAGGGAGCGTTTCTAAATGAATAGAATTTGGGGACTGGGCAGGGAGCGTCGATAAATGCTTAAGAATTGGGGACTGGTTCGGGAGTGTTTTATTATTCGTTCGTGGGATGTGGGCGTCGCTGGCTCGATCTCAGCTCGAGTAATGTGTCCAGTTCTGGGCACCAGGCTTTAGAAAGGACATCAAAGCTTCTGAGACAGTTCAGAGGAGACTTACTAGAATGATCCCAGAGATGCGGGGTTTCAGTTCTCTGGACAGGCTGGTGAAGCTGGGATTGTTCTCCTCAGAGTAGAGAAGGTTCAGGGAAGATTTAATAGAGGTGTTCAGAATCATGAAGGATTTTCATAGGGTCGAGAGGGAGAAACTGTTTCCACTGTCCTGGGGGTCAGTAACCAGAGGACACAGATTTAAAATAATTGGCCAAAAATGTCAAGGGGAGGTGAGGAGAGATCTTTTTACCCAGTAACTGATTCAGATTTGGAATGAATTGTCTGACAGGGTGGTGGAAACAGATTCAATTATAACTTTCATAAAGGAATTGGACAAATATTTCAAAGTGAAATTCTCCAGGATTATGAGGAAATAGGCAGGGGGTTGGACTAATTGCATCTTTTTGTTAGAGAGTCAGCAGAGGCACAATGGGGCCGAATGGCCTCCTGTGCTGGATGATTCGATGAACATAAGAACGAGGAGCTGGAGTCGGCAAGTCAGCCACTCGAGCCTGCTCTGCCATTCAATACAATCATGGCTGATCTCATCACGGCAGTTCTTGTTTCTTGCCAGTAGATGTCACTTCACTCCAATGCAGTGAAGTTTACAAATCTGAGAGAGACACAACAGGAAATAATTGTTCCCATGATAGTGAATGTGTGGGATTTAGAAATACCAGGAGTGGAGACGAGTTATTACTTGTCTGCTCGATCCCCATAGCCCTGGAAAATTATTTCCTTCAAGTGCCCATTCAAATTCCTTTTGTAATCCTCGATTGTCTCCATTTCCACCGCCCTCGTGGGCAGCGAGTTACAGATCATCACCAATCAGTGTAAAAAAGTTATTGCGCACATTCCCCCTGTACCTCCTGTCCAAAACCTTTAATCTGTGTCCCCTAGTCCTTGTACCAATAGTTAACAGGAACAATGTTTCCTTGCCAACTTATTTAAAACTGTCACAGCCGAAAACACTTCCATCAATTCTCCCCTCACTCTCCATTGACACAGGCAGAACAGCCCTAGATTTTCCAACCTAACCTTGCAACTAAAATCCTCCATCCCTGGATCCATTCTGGTGAATTTCCTCTGCATCCTCTCAAGGACGGTCACATTCTTTCTTAAGTGTGGTCAGCAAAACTGGAAGCAACACTCCAACTGGGGCCTAACCAGAGCTTTATAATGGTTCAGCATAAATTCCCTGCTTTGTACTCAATGCCTCTATTTATAAAGCCCAAGATCCCATATGCTTTGCTAACCACTCTCGCCATATGTCTTGCCACCTTCAAAGATTGATGCACATGAACCCCAAGTCCCTCTATTCCAGCACACTCTTTAGAACTGTGCCATTAAGTAAATATTGCCTCTCCCTATTCCTTATGCCAAAATACATCACCTCACACTTGTCACTATTAAATTCCATCTGCCACCTGTCTGCCCATTCTGCTGGCCTATCATTGTCCTGTTGCAGGCAGTTCATATCATCCTCACTGTTTGCCACTCCTCCAAGTTTGTTGTCATCGGGATATTTTGAGATTCTACTCAATATTCCAAGATCCAAGTCATTTATCTTTAGCAAAAAAAGCAGTGGTTCTAGCACTGACCCTTGGGAACACCACTGTCGACTATCCTCCAGTCTGACAAAGAATCATTTCATAAGACTCGCTGATTTCTGTCCTGAAACCAATTTTCTATCCAATTGGACACTGACCCTCCTATACCACAAACCTCAATTATGTAAACCCCCTTTTTATGTGGTACCTTGTCAAACGCTTCCTTAAAATCCATATAAACAACATCCACTGCATTCCCTTCATCAAGCTGCTCTGTTAGTTCATCAAAAAATGCAGTTAGATTAGTCAAGCATGAACTCCCATTTATAAATCCATGCTCACTCTACTTAATTAACTCAAACCTCTCCAAGTGACTGTTGAATTTTTACCCTGATTATTCTTTCTAAAACCTTACCCACCGCTGCTGTTAATCTAACTAGCCTGTAGTTAGCCGGACTGTCCTTACACCCTTTCTTGAATAAGGGTGTCGCATTTGCCACTGTTTAATCCTCTGGCACCTCCCCCGTATCCAGGGAAGATTGGAATATTATAGCAAGCCCTTCCATTATCTGCATCCGCATTTCCTCTCGCAACCTGGGATGTGAGCCATCCAGACCAGGTGATTTATCTTCCCTAAGCACAGCCAGCCTTTTTTGTACCTCCCTCTCTCAATTTGTACCCTCTCCATTGACTCCACTCTCTTCACTTCGACTGATATTTTGTCAAATTCCACTTCCTTTGTGATCACTGCTACAAAGTACTCATTAAGTAGATTAACATTGCCCTGCACCTCTAAGCTTATATTATCCTTTTTGTCCCTAATAGGCCCGACTCAACCTCTTACTACCCACTTATCATTTACATGCTGCTCGAAGATTTTTGGGTTTCCTTTCATGTTGACTGCCAGTCTATTCTCATAGAAATAGAGAATAAGCAAATATAGAAGATGTAAGTATTTCCCATCCTTGATGAGGTGGATCTTTCTTATGTTGTGGGTGGTAATGACTTGGCCCACGAGTGTGGTGGAAGCAGAGACAATCAATGATTTGAAAAGGAAATTAGATGGATACTTGAAGGAAAGAAACTTGCAGGAGGAAAGGGATCGAGCTGGTGAGTGGAACTGACTAGATTGCTCCGGGGAGAGCCAGCATGGACGTGATAGGCCAAACGACCACCTTCTGTGCTGTAAATGACTCTGTGTTGTTTCTCAAATTCAATCCACTGGTGCTTGGTAAATAATTTCAAAGTAAATTGTGCAACCGGAAAATCAGAACCAAGGCAAGGGACGCATAAGGAAGCGAAATTGCTGAAACCTGGGATTGAATCAGGGACCTTTAGATCTTCACTCTAACGCTCTCCCAACTGAGCTATTTCAGCCCTACATTAACGGTGGCTTGGTGTCCTTGTTTTGGAAGAAAATACATACATTCAAGTTTTCCAAAAAATTAAAGAACACAACATGTGAGTAATATTCCCCATTGCTTTCTCAGTACTGATGGATTGTGAAGCGGGAGACAGCCAGAAGTGCCACTGAGCCGCACAGACCCCGAGCTGCGAATGAAATGAGATCAAATTCAATCTTTCATAGTGAGATGCTGCTGAGAGGTAAGAGTCCTGAATCAAAGCGAGACTTGCTCATTTCAAACACTCCCTGTACTCTCTGCTCATGAAGCCTTAAAAAAGGGAAAAACAGAATGGCACTCAAACTCACAACCCTGCCATTAACAGTGTCATGTTCGACTGACAGAACTGTCACTTCTACTCGCTCTCTTATTGGATGGATGCAACTCCAACGCAGGGGTGGCATTCAAATCCTCCCATGGGTCCACATGTCAGACTGAGTTCCATGTTGTAGAATCAAGCAAAGGAAATCTGCTCACTTCCAAAACTATCAGCGAATTGAAGCTGATTACAATCAACATCATCAGAGGTCAGAACGACCTGGTGAAAGAAGACACCCTGAAGAAGGATCCACAATTATTCAAAGGCATCGACAAAGTGAAAAACAAGAAAATCGATGAGTCAATGCAAGCCAAACAAGAGAAACACTGAAGAATTCCATTCCAATCCAGTCCAGAACCCAGTCCTGTTGTTTTTGGAGTCAGGTCACAATTCCAGCAACAACTTTATATTCCCACTTGGCCATCTGTACATTTAGTTAATTACAATTTTGTCGACAAGCTCTTTGAATCCAGTTGTCTTGTCCTCAAGCCAGCTCCGCATGGAAGTCAATTCCGCCTTCTGCAAGGCTGAAACCAATAGATAACCTTAATCTAAAAATGCCAGCAGACCAGGGCTCGTCCGGGACTTGAACCCGGGATTTCTCGCTTGTTCATTGACCATACGCCCTAAGCGAGAATCATGCCCCTGGACCAACGTGCCACTGACAAGTGAGGCTTTATTAGCTGCTGTGGAATTTCACTGGAACCCCCCAGCCAATCATCCATTTTTTTTTCAGATCAAAGCAACATCCTGCAAATGCTGAAATAAAAACAGAAAGTGCTGGAAATGTTCAGCAGCTCTGGCAGCATCTGTGCTGTGAGAAACACAGTTAATGTTTCAGGGCACTCACCTTTTGTTTCAGCCATCCTTTCAGACTGCTTCTGTCCATCCAATCTCACTTTCTATTCTATCCACATTCTAACCATTCACTACGTTACTACATTTTTCATGAATTCCTCATTTCTTTTATTAATGACAATTTTGTATTTCTGGCCTTTGCTTCAGACACCACTACAAGTGGAATCATGTCTCCATCTACCCAATCAAACCACTTCGCTGTGTCCTCACATTGCAATGTTTCTTTAACCCTGACAGACTGTGGAGTTTCTGCTGCTTGATTGCAGTTCTTGCTTCCCGCCAGTAGATGTCACCTCACTCCAATACAGTGAAGTTGACAAATCTGAGAGAGACACAACAGGAAATAATTGTTCACATTCTAGTGAATGTGTGGGATTTAGAAATACTAGGAGTGGAGACGAGTTATTATTGCACTCTGCTATAACATCTTTTATAATGGACTCCAGCATTTTCCCCTCGACTGATGTCAGGCTTCTTTTGGGGCCCCTGATCTCGAGAGACAATGGATACGCGCCTGGAGGTGGTCAGTGGTTTGTGAAGCAGCGCCTCGAGTGGCTATAAAGGCCAATTCTGGAGTGACAGGCTCTTCCACAGGTGCTGCAGAGAAATTTGTTTGTCGGGGCTGTTGCACAGTTGGCTCTCCCCTTGCGCCTCTGTCTTTTTTCCTGCCAACTACTAAGTCTCTTCGACTCGCCACAATTTAGCCCTGTCTTTATGGCTGCCCGCCAGCTCTGGCGAATGCTGGCAACTGACTCCCACGACTTGTGATCAATGTCACACGATTTCATGTCACGTTTGCAGACGTCTTTATAGCGGAGACATGGACGGCCGGTGGGTCTGATACCAGTGGCGAGCTCGCTGTACAATGTGTCTTTGGGGATCCTGCCATCTTCCATGCGGCTCACATGGCCAAGCCATCTCAAGCGCCGCTGACTCAGTAGTGTGTATAAGCTGGGGGTGTTGGCCGCTTCAAGGACTTCTGTGTTGGAGATATAGTCCTGCCACATGATGCCAAGTATTCTCCGAAGGCAGCGAAGATGGAATGAATTGAGACGTCGCTCTTGGCTGGCATACCTTGTCCAGGCCTCGCTAACCGGTATATAATTCGCTGTTTTCTTTCTGCCTATTTTTTAAATAGTGGAGTTACATTAACTACCGTCCAATCCATTGGAACTGTTCCAGAGTCTACAGAATTTTGAAAAAAGACCAGAAATGCATCTGCTATTTCAAGGGCCACTTCCTTAAGTACTCTGGGATGTAGATTATCAGGCCCTGGGGATTTATCGGCCTTCAATCCCACCAATTTCCCAAACATTCCCTACTAATACCGATTTCATACAGTTCCTCCTTCTCACTAGACCCTATGTTCCCCAACATTTCTGGGAGATAATTTGTATCCTCCTTTGTGAAGACAGATCCAAAGTATGTATTTAATTGGTCTGCCATTTCTTTGTTCCCCATTACAAATTCCCCCGTTTCTGACTGTAAGGGGCCCACATTTGTCTTCACTAATCTTTTTCTCTACACATATCTATGGAAGCTTTTACAGTCAGTTTTTATGTTCTCTGCTAGCTTACTCTCATACTCTATTTCCCCCTTCTTAATCAATCCTTTTGTCCTCCTCTGCTAAATTCCAAACTGCTCACAATCTTCAGGTTTGCTGCTTGTTCTGACCATTTTATATTTCTCCTCCTTGGATCTAATACTTTCCTTAATTTCTTTTTGTAAGCCACAGTTGAGCCACCCTTCCTGTTTTACTTTTGCACAGACAGGAATGAACAATTGTTGTAATTCATCCATGCGCTCTTTAAATGCTAGCCATTGCCGATCCACTGTCAACCCTTTCAGTAACGTTCCCCAATCTATCATCGCCAACTCCCGCCTCATACCTTCATAGTTTTCTTTGTTTAGATTCAGGACCCGAGTCTCGGAATCAACTCTCTCACTCTCCATCTTAATGAAGAATTTTATCATATTATGGGCGCACTTCCCCAAGGGACCCCACACAACAAGATTGTTAACTAATCCTTTCTCATTACACAATACCCAGTCCAGGATGGCCTGTTCTCTAGAGGTGTTATGCACCTCTATCAATTCAACACTCAATCTCCTTTGAGAAAGGCAGAATAATCCTAGCTTTTCCAACCTAACCTTGGAACTAAAATCCCCCATCCCTGGATCCATTCTGGTAAATCGCCTCTGCGGCCTGTCAAGGACCCTCACATTCTTTCTAAATCTGCTGAGCAGAACTGGAAGCAACACTCCAATTGGGGCCCAACCAGAGTTTTATAATGGTTCAGCATAACTTCCCTGCTTCTGTACTCAATGCCTCTATTTATAAAGCCCAAGATCCCATATGCTTTGCGAACCACTCTCGCAATATGACTTGCCTCCTTCAACGATTGATGCACATGAACCCCAAGTCCCTCTATTCCAGAACACTCTTTAGAACTGTGCCATTAAGTATATATTGCCTCTCCCTATTCCTTATGCCAAAATACATCACCTCACACTTGTCACTATTAAATTCCATCTGCCACCTGTCTGCCCATTCTGCTAGCCTATCACTGTCCTGTTGCAGGCAGTTCATATCATCTTCACTGTTTGCCGCTCCTCCAGGTTTGGTGTCATCGGCATATTTTGAGATTCTACTCTGTATTCCAAGATCCAAGTCACTTGCCTTGAGCAAAAAAAGCAGTGGTTCTAGCACTGACCCTTGGGGAACACCACTGTCGACTATCCTCCAGTCTGACAAAGAACCATTTAATAAGACTCGCTGTTTTCTGTCCATAAACCAATTTTCTATCCAATTGGACACTGACCCTCCTATACCACGAACCTCAATTTTGTTAACCGCCCTTTTATGTGGTACCTTGTCAAACGCTTCCTTAAAATCCATATAAACAACATCCACTGCATTCCCTTCATCAAGCTGCTCTGTTAGTTCATCAAAAAATGCAGTTAGATTAGTCAAGCATGAACTCCCATTTATAAATCCATGCTCGCTCTCCTTAATTAACTCGGACCTCTCCAAGTGACTGTTGATTTTTTACCCTGATTATTCTTTCTAAAACCTTACCCACCGCTGCTGTTAATCTAACTAGCCTGTAGTTAGCTGGACTGTCCTTACACCCTTTCTTGAATAAGGGTGTCGCATTTGCCACTGTTTAATCCTCTGGCACCTACCCCGTATCCAGGGAAGATTGGAAGATTATAGCAAGCCCTTCCGTTATCTGCATCCGCATTTCCTTTCGCAACCTGGGATGTGAGCCATCCGGACCAGGTGATTTATCTTCCCTAAGCACAGCCAGCCTTTTTCTCCCTCTCCTAATTTGTACTCTCTCCATTGCCTCTACTTTCTTCACTTCAACTGATATTTTGTCAAATTCCACTTCCTTAGTGATCACTGCTACAAAGTACTCATTAAGTAGATAAACATTGCCCTGCACCTCTAAGCTTATATTATCCTTTTTGTCCCTAATAGGCCCGACTCAACCTCTTACTACCCACTTATCATTTACATGCTGCTCGAAGATTTTTGGGTTTCTTTTCATGTTGACTGCCAGTCTATTCTCATAGAAATAGAGAATAAGCAAATATAGAAGATGTAAGTATTTCCCATCCTTGATGAGGTGGAATTTTTTATGTTGTGGGTGGTAATGTCTTGGCCCACGAGTGTGGTGGAAGCAGAGACAATCAATGATTTGAAAAGGAAATTGGATGGATACTTGAAGGAAAGAAACTTGCAGGAGGAAAGGGATCGAGCTGGTGAGTGGAACTGACTAGATTGCTCCGGGGAGAGCCAGCATGGACGTGATAGGCCAAACGACCACCTTCTGTGCTATAAATGACTCTGTGTTGTTTCTCAAATTCAATTCACTGGTGCTTGGTAAATAATTTCACAGTAAATTGTGCAACCGGAAAATCAGAACCAAGGCAAGGGACGCATAAGGAAGCAAAATTGCTGAAACCCGGGATTGAACCAGGGACCTTTACATCTACAATCCAACGCTCTCCCAATTGAGCTATTTCAGCTCTACATTAACAGTGGCTTGGTGTCCTTGTTTTGGAAGAAAATACATACATTCAAGTTTTCCAAAAAATTAAAGAACACAACATGTGAGTAATATTCCCCATTGCTTTCTCAGTACTGATGGATTGTGAAGCGGGAGACAGCCAGAAGTGCCACTGAGCCGCACAGACCCCGAGCTGAGAATGAAATGAGATCAAATTCAATCTTTCATAGTGAGATGCTGCTGAGAGGTAAGAGTCCTGAATCAAAGCGAGACTTGCTCATTTCAAACACTCCCTGTACTCTCTGCTCATGAAGCCTTACAAAAGGGAAAAACAGAATGACACTCAAACTCACAACCCTGCCATTAAGAGTCTAATATTCGACTGACAGAACTGTCACTTCTACTCGGTCTCTTATTGGATGGATGCAACTCCAACGCAGGGGTGACATTCAAATCCTCCCATGGGTCCACATGTCAGACTGAGTTCCATGTTGTAGACTCAAGCAAAGGAAATCTGCTCACTTCCAAAACTATCAGCGAATTGAAGCTGATTACAATCAACATCATCAGAGGTCAGAACGACCTGGTGAAAGAAGACACCCTGAAGAAGGATCCACAATTATTCAAAGGCATCGACAAAGTGAAAAACAAGAAAATCGATGAGTCAATGCAAGCCAAACAACAGAAACACTGAAGAATTCCATTCCATTCCAGTCCAGAACCCAGTCCTGTTGTTTTTGGAGTCAGGTCACAATTGCAGCAACAACTTTATATTCCCACTTGGCTATCTGTACATTTAGTTAATTACAATTTTGTCGACAAGCTCTTTGAATCCAGTTGTCTGATCCTCAAGCCAGCTCCGCATGGAAGTCAACTCCACCTTCTGCAAGGCTGAAACCAATAGATAACCTTAATCTAAAAATGCCAGCAGACCATGGCTCGTCCGGGACTTAAACCCGGGATTTCTCGCATGTTGATTAACCATACTCCCAAAGCGAGAATCATACCCCTAGACCAACGAGCCACTGGCAGGTTAGGCTTTATTAGCTGCTGTGGAATTTCACTGGAATCCCCCAGCCAATCATCCATTTTTTTTTCAGATCAAAGCAACATCCTGCAAATGCTGAAAAAAAAACAGAAAGTGCTGGAAATGTTCAGCAGCTCTGGCAGCATCTGTGCTGTGAGAAACACAGTTAACGTTTCAGGGCATTCACCTTTTGTTTCAGCCATCCTTTCAGACTACTTCTGTCCATCCAATCTCACTTTCCATTCTGTCCACATTCTAACCCTTCACGACGTTACTACATTTTTCATGAATTCCTCATTTCTTTTATTAATGACAATTTTGTATTTCTGGCCTTTGCTTCAGACACCACCACAAGTGGAATCATGTCTCCATCTACCCAATCAAACCACTTCGCTGTATCCTCACATTGCAATGTTTCTTTAACCCTGACAGACTGTGGTGTTTCTGCTGCTTAATTGCAGTTCTTGCTTCCCGCCAGTAGATGTCACCTCACTCCAATACAGTGAAGTTTACAAATCTGAGAGAGACACAACAGGAAATAATTGTTCACATTCTAGTGAATGTGTGGGATTTAGAAATACTAGGAGTGGAGACGGGTTATTGTTGCACTCTGCTATTACATCTTTTATAATGGACTCCAGCATTTTCCCCACGACTGATGTCAGGCTAACCGGTATATAATTCGCTGTTTTCTTTCTGCCTCTTTTTTTAAATAGTGGAGTTACATTAACTACCGTCCAATCCATTGGAACTGTTCCAGAGTCGATAGAATTTTGAAAAAAGACCAGAAATGCATCTGCTATTTCAAGGGCCACTTCCTTAAGTACTCTGGGATGTAGATTATCAGGCCCTGGGGATTTATCGGCCTTCAATCCCATCAATTTCCCAAACATTCCCTTCTGATACAGATTTCATACAGTTCCTCCTTCTCACTAGACCCTATGTTCCCCAACATTTCTGGGAGATAATTTGTATCCTCCTTTGTGAAGACAGATCCAAAGTATGTATTTAATTGGTCTGCCATTTCTTTGTTCCCCATTATAAATTCCCCCGTTTCTGACTGTAAGGGGCCCACATTTGTCTTCACTAATCTTTTTCTCTACACATATCTATAGAAGCTTTTACAGTTAGTTTTAATGTTCTCTGCTGGCTTACGCTCATACTCTATTTCCCCCTTCTTAATCAATCCTTTTGTCCTCCTCTGCTAAATTCCAAACTGCTCACAATCTTCAGGTTTGCTGCTTGTTCTGGCCATTTTATATTTCTCCTCCTTGGATCTAATACTTTCCTTAATTTCTTTTGTAAGCCACAGTTGAGCCACCCTTCCTGTTTTACTTTTGCACAGACAGGAATGAACAATTGTTGTAATTCATCCATGCGCTCTTTAAATGCTAGCCATTGCCTATCCACTGTCAACCCTTTAAGTAACGTTCCCCAATCTATCATAGCCAACTCCCGCCTCATACCTTCATAGTTTTCTTTGTTTAGATTCAGGACCCGAGTCTCGGGATCAACTCTCTCACTCTCCATCTTAATGAAGAATTTTATCATATTATGGGCGCACTTCCCCAAGGGAACCCACACAACAAGATTGTTAACTAATCCTTTCTCATTACACAATACCCAGTCCAGGATGGCCTGTTCTCTAGAGGTGTTATACACCTCTATCAATTCAACACTCAATCTCCTTTGAGAAAGGCAGAATAATCCTAGCTTTTACAACCTAACCTTGGAACTAAAATCCCCCATCCCTGGATCCATTCTGGTAAATCGCCTCTGCGTCCTCTCAAGGACCCTCACATTCCTTCTAAAGTCTGCTGAGCAGAACTGGAAGCAACACTCCAATTTGGGCCTAACCAGAGTTTTATAATAGTTCAGCATAACTTCCCTGCTTTTGTACTCAATGCCTCTATTTATAAAGCCGAAGATCCCATATGCTTTGCGAACCACTCTCGCAATATGACTTGCCTCCTTCAAAGATTGATGCACATGAACCCCAAGTCCCTCTATTCCAGAACACTCTTTAGAACTGTGCCATTAAGTATATATTGCCTCTCCCTATTCCTTATGCCAAAACACATCACCTCACACTTGTCACTATTAAATTCCATCTGCCACCTGTCTGCCCATTCTGCTAGCCTATCACTGTCCTGTTGCAGGCAGTTCATATCATCCTCACTGTTTGCCGCTCCTCCAAGTTTGGTGTCATCGGCATATTTTGAGATTCTACTCTGTATTCCAAGATCCAAGTCACTTACCTTTAGCAAAAAAAGCAGTGGTTCTAGCACTGACCCTTGGGGAACACCTCTGTCGTCTATCCTCCAGTCTGACAAAGAACCATTTAATAAGACTCGCTGTTTTCTGTCCTTAAACCAATTTTCTATCCAATTGGACACTGACCCTCCTGTACCACGAACCTCAATTTTGTTAACCGCCCTTTTATGTGGTACCTTGTCAAACGCTTCCTTAAAATCCATATAAACAACATCCACTGCATTCCCTTCATCAACCTGCTCTGTTAGTTCATCAAAAAATGCAGTTAGATTAGTCAAGCATGAACTCCCATTTATAAATGCATGCTCACTCTCCTTACTTAACTCGAACCTCTCCAAGTGACTGTTGATTTTTTACCCTGATTATTCTTTCTAAAACCTTACCCACCGCTGCTGTTAATCTAACTAGCCTGTAGTTACCCGGACTGTCCTCACACCCTTTCTTGAATAAGGGTGTCGCATTTGCCACTGTTTAATCCTCTGGCACCTCCCCCGTATCGAGGGAAGATTGGAATATTATAGCAAGCCCTTCCATTATCTGCATCCGCATTTCCTTTCGCAACCTGGGATGTGAGCCATCCGGACCAGGTGATTTATCTTCCCTAAGCACAGCCAGCCTTTTTAGTACCTCCCTCTCCTAATTTGTACTCTGTCCATTGCCTCTACTTTCTTTGAAAAGGCAATTGGATGGATACTTGAAGGAAAGAAACTTGCAGGAGGAAAGGGATCGAGCTGGTGAGTGGAACTGATTAGATTGCTCCGGGGAGAGCCAGCATGGACGTGATCGGCCAAATGACCTCCTTCTCTGTTGTAAATGACTCTGTGTTGTTTCTCAAATTCAATCCACTGGTGCTTGGGAAATAATCTCAAAGTAAATTGTGCAACTGGAAAATCAGAACCAAGGCAAGGGACACGTAAGGAAGCGAAATTGCTGAAACCCGGGATTGAATCAGGGACCTTTAGATTTTCAGTCTCACACTTTCCCAACTGAGCTATTACAGCCCTACATTAACAGCGGCTTGGTGTCCTTGTTTTGGAAGAAAATACATACATTCAAGTTTTCCAAAAAATTAAAGAACACAACATGTGAGTAATATTCCCCATTGCTTTCTCAGTGCTGATGGATTGTGAAGCGGGAGACAGCCAGAAGTGCCACTGAGCCGCACAGACCCCGAGCTGAGAATGAAATGAGATCAAATTCAATCTTTCATAGTGAGATGCTGCTGAGAGGTAAGAGTCCTGAATCAAAGCGAGACTTGCTCATTTCAAACACTCCCTGTACTCTCTGCTCATGAAGCCTTAAAAAAGGGAAAAACAGAATGGCACTCAAACTCACAACCCTGCCATTAAAAGTCTCATATTCGACTGACAGAACTGTCACTTCTACTCGGTCTCTTATTGGATGGATGCAACTCCAACGCAGGGATGGCATTCAAATCCTCCCATGGGTCCACATGTCAGACTGAGTTCCATGTTGTAGACTCAAGCAAAGCAAATCTGCTCAGTTCCAGAACTATCAGCGAATTGAAGCTGATTACGATCAACATCATCAGAGGTCAGAACTACCTGGTGAAAGAAGACACCCTGAAGAAGGATCCACAATTATTCAAAGGCATCGACAAAGTGAAAAACAAGAAAATCGATGAGTCAATGCAAGCCAAACAACAGAAACACTGAAGAATCCCATTCCATTCCAGAACCCAGTCCTGTTGTTTTTGGAGTCAGGTCTCAATTACTGAAACAACTTTATATTCCCACTTGGCTATCTGTACATTTAGTTAATTACAATTTTGTCGACAAGCTCTTTGAATCCAATTGTCTGGTCCTCAAGCCAGCTCCGCATGGAAGCCAATTCCACCTTCTGCAAGGCTGAAACCAATAGATAACCTTAATCTAAAAATGCCAGCAGGCCAGGGGTCATCTGGGATCAGAACCTTGAATTTCTTACATATTAATCAACCACATTCCCTAATCGAGAATCATACCCCTAGACCAACGAGCCACTGATCAGTTAGGTTTCTTTAGCTGCTATGGAATTTCACTGGAACCCCCCAGCCAATCATCCATTTTTTTTCAGATCAAAGCAACATCCTGCAAATGCTGAAATAAAAACAGAAAGTGCTGGAAATGTTCAGCAGCTCTAGCAGCATCTGTGCTGAGAGAAACACAGTTAACGTTTCAGGGCACTCACCTTTTGTTTCAGCCATCCTTTCAGACTGCTTCTGTCCATCCAATCTCACTTTCTATTCTATTCACATTCTAACCATTCACTACGTTACTACATTTTTCATGAATTCCTCATTTCTTTTATTAATGACAATTTTGTATTTCTGGCCTTTGCTTCAGACACCACCACAAGTGGAATCATGTCTCCATCTACCCAATCAAACCACTTCGCTGTTTCCTCACATTGCAATGTTTCTTTAACCCTGACAGACTGTGGAGTTTCTGCTGCTTGATTGCAGTTCTTGCTTCCCGCCAGTAGATGTCACCTCACTCCAATACAGTGAAGTTTACAAATCTGAGAGAGACACAACAGGAAATAATTGTTCACATTATAGTGAATGTGTGGGATTTAGAAATACTAGGAGTGGAGACGAGTTATTATTGCACTCTGCTATTACATCTTTTATAATGGACTCCAGCATTTTCCCCACGACTGATGTCAGGCTAACCGGTATATAATTCGCTGTTTTCTTTCTGCCTCTTTTTTTAAATAGTGGAGTTACATTAGCTGCCGTCCAATCCATTTGAACTGTTCCAGAGTCTACAGAACTTTGAAAAAAGACCAGAAATGCATCTGCTATTTCAAGGGCCACCTCCTTAAGTACTCTTGGATGTAGATTATCAGGCCTTGGGGATTTATCGGCCTTCAATCCCATCAATTTCCCAAACATTCCCAACAAATACAGATTTCATACAGTTCCTCCTTCTCATTAGACCCTATGTTCCCCAACATTTCTGGGAGGTAATTTGTATCCTCCTTTGTGAAGACAGAACCAAAGTATGTATTTAATTGGTCTGCCATTTCTTTGTTCCCCATTATAAATTCCCCGTTTCTGACTGCAAGGGGCCCACATTTGTCTTCACTAATCTTTTTCTCTACACATATCTATAGAAGCTTTTACAGTCAGTTTTTATGTTCTCTGCTAGCTTACTCTGATACTCTATTTCCCCCTTCTTAATCAATCCTTTTGTCCTCCTCTGCTAAATTCCAAACTGCTCACAATCTTCAGGTTTGCTGCTTGTTCTGACCATTTTATATTTCTCCTCCTTGGATCTAATACTTTCCTTAATTTCTTTTGTAAGCCACAGTTGAGCCACCCTTCCTGTTTTACTTTTGCACAGACAGGAATGAACAATTGTTGTAATTCATCCATGCGCTCTTCAAATGGTAGCCATTGCCTATCCACTGTCAACCCTTTAAGTAACGTTCCCCAATCTATCATCGCCAACTCCCGCCTCATACCTTCATAGTTTCCTTTGTTTAGATTCAGGACCCTAGTCTCGGAATCAACTCTCTCACTCTCCATCTTAATGAAGAATTTTATCATATTATGGGCGCACTTCCCCAAGGGACCCCACACAACAAGATTGTTAACTAATCCTTTCTCATTGCACAATACCCAGTCTAGGATGGCCTGTTCTCTTGAGGGGTTATACACCTCTATCAATTCTCCACTCAATCTCCTTTGATATAGGCAGAATAATCCTAGCTTTTCCAACCTAACCTTGTAACTAAAATCTCCCATCCCTGGATCCATTCTGGTAAATCGCCTCTGCATCCTCTCAAGGACCCTCACATTCTTACGAAAGTCTGCTGAGCAGAACTGGAAGCAACACTCCAATTGGGGCCTAACCAGAGTTTTATAATGGTTCAGCATAACTTCCCTGCTTTTGTACTCAATGCCTCTATTTATAAAGCCGAAGATCCCATATGCTTTGCGAACCACTCTCGCAATATGACTTGCCTCCTTCAAAGATTGATGCACATGAACCCCAAGTCCCTCTATTCCAGAACACTCTTTAGAACTGTGCCATTAAGTATATATTGCCTCTCCCTATTCCTTATGCCAAAATACATCACCTCACACTTGTCACTATTAAATTCCATCTGCCACCTGTCTGCCCATTCTGCTGGCCTATCACTGTCCTGTTGCAGGCAGTTCATATCATCCTCACTGTTTGCCGCTCCTCCAAGTTTGGTGTCATCGGCATATTTTGAGATTCTACTCTGTATTCCAAGATCCAAGTCACTTACCTTTAGCAAAAAAAGCAGTGGTTCTAGCACTGACCCTTGGGGAACACCTCTGTCGTCTATCCTCCAGTCTGACAAAGAACCATTTAATAAGACTCGCTGTTTTCTGTCCTTAAACCAATTTTCTATCCAATTGGACACTGACCCTCCTATACCACGAACCTCAATTTTGTTAACCGCCCTTTTATGTGGTACCTTGTCAAACGCTTCCTTAAAATCCATATAAACAACATCCACTGCATTCCCTTCATCAACCTGCTCTGTTAGTTCATCAAAAAATGCAGTTAGATTAGTCAAGCATGAACTCCCATTTATAAATGCATGCTCACTCTCCTTAATTAACTCGAACCTCTCCAAGTGACTGTTGATTTTTTACCCTGATTATTCTTTCTAAAACCTTACCCACCGCTGCTGTTAATCTAACTAGCCTGTAGTTACCCGGACTGTCCTCACACCCTTTCTTGAATAAGGGTGTCGCATTTGCCACTGTTTAATCCTCTGGCACCTCCCCCGTATCGAGGGAAGATTGGAATATTATAGCAAGCCCTTCCATTATCTGCATCCGCATTTCCTCTCGCAACCTGGGATGTGAGCCATCCGGACCAGGTGATTTATCTTCCCTAAGCACGGCCAGCCTTTTTAGTATCTCCCTCTCCTAATTTGTACTCTCTCCATTGCCACTACTTTCTTCACTTCAACTGATATTTTGTCAAATTCCACTTCCTTAGTGATCACTGATGCAAAGTACTCATTAAGTAGATTAACATTGCCCTACACCTCTAAGCTAATATTATCCTTTTTGTCCCTAATAGGCCCGACTCAACCTCTTACTACCCACTTATCATTTACATGCTGCTCGAAGATTTTTGGGTTTCCTTTCATGTTGACTGCCAGTCTATTCTCATAGAAATAGAGAATAAGCAAATATAGAAGATGTAAATATTTCCCATCCTTGATGAGGTGGAATTTTTTATGTTGTGGGTGGTAATGTCTTGGCCCACGAGTGTGGTGGAAGCAGAGACAATCAATGATTTGAAAAGGCAATTGGATGGATACTTGAAGGAAAGAAACTTGCAGGAGGAAAGGGATCGAGCTGGTGAGTGGAACTGATTAGATTGCTCCGGGGAGAGCCAGCATGGACGTGATCGGCCAAATGACCTCCTTCTCTGTTGTAAATGACTCTGTGTTGTTTCTCAAATTCAATCCACTGGTGCTTGGGAAATAATCTCAAAGTAAATTGTGCAACTGGAAAATCAGAACCAAGGCAAGGGACGCGTAAGGAAGCGAAATTGCTGAAACCCGGGATTGAATCAGGGACCTTTAGATTTTCAGTCTCACACTCTCCCAACTGAGCTATTACAGCCCTACATTAACAGCGGCTTGGTGTCCTTGTTTTGGAAGAAAATACATACATTCAAGTTTTCCAAAAAATTAAAGAACACAACATGTGAGTAATATTCCCCATTGCTTTCTCAGTGCTGATGGATTGTGAAGCGGGAGACAGCCAGAAGTGCCACTGAGCCGCACAGACCCCGAGCTGAGAATGAAATGAGATCAAATTCAATCTTTCATAGTGAGATGCTGCTGAGAGGTAAGAGTCCTGAATCAAAGCGAGACTTGCTCATTTCAAACACTCCCTGTACTCTCTGCTCATGAAGCCTTAAAAAAGGGAAAAACAGAATGGCACTCAAACTCACAACCCTGCCATTAAAAGTCTCATATTCGACTGACAGAACTGTCACTTCTACTCGGTCTCTTATTGGATGGATGCAACTCCAACGCAGGGATGGCATTCAAATCCTCCCATGGGTCCACATGTCAGACTGAGTTCCATGTTGTAGACTCAAGCAAAGCAAATCTGCTCAGTTCCAGAACTATCAGCGAATTGAAGCTGATTACGATCAACATCATCAGAGGTCAGAACTACCTGGTGAAAGAAGACACCCTGAAGAAGGATCCACAATTATTCAAAGGCATCGACAAAACAAGAAAATCGATGAGTCAATGCAAGCCAAACAACAGAAACACTGAAGAATCCCATTCCATTCCAGAACCCAGTCCTGTTGTTTTTGGAGTCAGGTCTCAATTACTGAAACAACTTTATATTCCCACTTGGCTATCTGTACATTTAGTTAATTACAATTTTGTCGACAAGCTCTTTGAATCCAATTGTCTGGTCCTCAAGCCAGCTCCGCATGGAAGCCAATTCCACCTTCTGCAAGGCTGAAACCAATAGATAACCTTAATCTAAAAATGCCAGCAGGCCAGGGGTCATCTGGGATCAGAACCCTGAATTTCTTACTAGTTAATCAACCACATTCCCTAAGCGAGAATCATACCCCTAGACCAACGAGCCACTGATCAGTTAGGTTTCTTTAGCTGCTATGGAATTTCACTGGAACCCCCCAGCCAATCATCCATTTTTTTTCAGATCAAAGCAACATCCTGCAAATGCTGAAATAAAAACAGAAAGTGCTGGAAATGTTCAGCAGCTCTAGCAGCATCTGTGCTGAGAGAAACACAGTTAACGTTTCAGGGCACTCACCTTTTGTTTCAGCCATCCTTTCAGACTGCTTCTGTCCATCCAATCTCACTTTCTATTCTATCCACATTCCAACCATTCACTACGTTGCTACATTTTTCATGAATTCCTCATTTCTTTTATTAATGACAATTTTGTATTTCTGGCCTTTGCTTCAGACACCACCACAAGTGGAATCATGTCTCCATCTACCCAATCAAACCACTTCGCTGTTTCCTCACATTGCAATGTTTCTTTAACCCTGACAGACTGTGGAGTTTCTGCTGCTTGATTGCAGTTCTTGCTTCCCGCCAGTAGATGTCACCTCACTCCAATACAGTGAAGTTTACAAATCTGAGAGAGACACAACAGGAAATAATTGTTCACATTATAGTGAATGTGTGGGATTTAGAAATACTAGGAGTGGAGACGAGTTATTATTGCACTCTGCTATTACATCTTTTATAATGGACTCCAGCATTTTCCCCACGACTGATGTCAGGCTAACCGGTATATAATTCGCTGTTTTCTTTCTGCCTCTTTTTTTAAATAGTGGAGTTACATTAGCTGCCGTCCAATCCATTTGAACTGTTCCAGAGTCTACAGAATTTTGAAAAAAGACCAGAAATGCATCTGCTATTTCAAGGGCCACCTCCTTAAGTACTCTTGGATGTAGATTATCAGGCCTTGGGGATTTATCGGCCTTCAATCCCATCAATTTCCCAAACATTCCCAACAAATACAGATTTCATACAGTTCCTCCTTCTCATTAGACCCTATGTTCCCCAACATTTCTGGGAGGTAATTTGTATCCTCCTTTGTGAAGACAGAACCAAAGTATGTATTTAATTGGTCTGCCATTTCTTTGTTCCCCATTATAAATTCCCCCGTTTCTGACAGTAAGGGACCCACATTTGTCTTCACTAATCTTTTTCTCCACACATATCTATAGAAGCTTTTACAGTCAGTTTTTATGTTCTCTGCTAGCTTACTCTCATACTCTATTTCCCCCTTCTTAATCAATCCTTTTGTCCTCCTCTGCTAAATTCCAAACTGCTCACAATCTTCAGGTTTGCTGCTTGTTCTGACCATTTTATATTTCTCCTCCTTGGATCTAATACTTTCCTTAATTTCTTTTGTAAGCCACAGTTGAGCCACCCTTCCTGTTTTACTTTTGCACAGACAGGAATGAACAATTGTTGTAATTCATCCATGCGCTCTTCAAATGGTAGCCATTGCCTATCCACTGTCAACCCTTTAAGTAACGTTCCCCAATCTATCATCGCCAACTCCCGCCTCATACCTTCATAGTTTCCTTTGTTTAGATTCAGGACCCTAGTCTCGGAATCAACTCTCTCACTCTCCATCTTAATGAAGAATTTTATCATATTATGGGCGCACTTCCCCAAGGGACCCCACACAACAAGATTGTTAACTAATCCTTTCTCATTGCACAATACCCAGTCTAGGATGGCCTGTTCTCTTGAGGGGTTAAACACCTCTATCAATTCTCCACTCAATCTCCTTTGATATAGGCAGAATAATCCTAGCTTTTCCAACCTAACCTTGTAACTAAAATCTCCCATCCCTGGATCCATTCTGGTAAATCGCCTCTGCATCCTCTCAAGGACCCTCACATTCTTTCGAAAGTCTGCTGAGCAGAACTGGAAGCAACACTCCAATTGGGGCCTAACCAGAGTTTTATAATGGTTCAGCATAACTTCCCTGCTTGTGTACTCAATGCCTCTATTTATAAAGCCCAAGATCCCATATGCTTTGCTAACCACTCTCGCAATATGTCTTGCCACCTTCAAAGATTGTTGCACATGAAACCCAAGTCCCTCTATTCCATTACACTCTTTAGAACTGTGCCATTAAGTATATATTGCCTCTCCCTATTCCTTATGCCAAAATACATCACCTCACACTTGTCACTATTAAATTCCATCTGCCACCTGTCTGCCCATTCTGCTAGCCTATCACTGTCCTGTTGCAGGCAGTTCATATCATCCTTACTGTTTGCCACTCCTCCAAGTTTGGTGTCATCGGCATATTTTGAGATTCTACTCTGTATTCCAAGATCCAAGTCACTTACCTTTAGCAAAAAAAGCAGTGGTTCTGGCACTGACCCTTGGGCAACACCACTGTCGACTATCCTCCGGTCTGACCAAGAACCATTTAATATGACTCGCTGTTTTCAGTCTTTAAAACAATTTACTATCCAAATGGACACTGACCCTCCTAATCCATGAATCCCAATTTTGTTAACCACCCTTTTATGTGGTACTTTATAAAATGCGTTCGTAATATCCATATAAACAACATCCACTGCATTCCCTTCATCAGTATTCTCAGATAGTTTATCAACAAATGCAGTTAGATTCGTCAAGCATGAACTCCCATTGATAAATCCATGCCCACTCTCCTGAATTAACTCAAACCTCTTCAAAGGACTTGATTTTTTTCCCTGACCTGTTGATCTCATGCTGATAGCAAGCTCACCATAGAGCATGTATTTGGCAATGTGACCGTCATCCATTTGGCCCAGTCAACAGAGTCACTGCTGACTCGAGAGGGCAAACATGCTGCGGATCCCTGCACGCTGGTGTACTTCCGCATTCGGCACTCTGTCCTGCCAGGAGATGCCCAGTATCCATCTGAGGCAGTGGAGGTGGAAGGTGTTCAGCCGCTTTTTTTGGCTTGTATAAGTTGTTGATGCTTCTCTACTATGAAGGAGGGTGCTGAGAACACAAGCCTGGTACACGTGGAGCTTTGTATTTTCGGTCAGTTTGCTGTCGGTTCACACTTGTCTTCTCAGCTTTGACATGACAGCTGCAGCATTGGCAATGCTGGTGCTGATGTCAGCATCAAGGGCCAGATTGCTGGTGATTGTTGATTGAAGGTATGTGAAGTTGTTGACAACCTCCAAAGTGAGGTTGTCGATGTTGATGGAAAGTGGAGTCTCTACGTCCTGGCCCGTAACTTTCATCTTCCTGATGCTGATTGTCAGTCCAAACTCTTTGCAGGCCAGGGAGAACCGATCTACAAGCTGCTGTGACTGAACTTCATTATGGGATGTCAGCACAGCATCATCAGCAAATAGCAACTCACAGACTAGGAATTTACCCACTTTGGTCTTGGCGCACAGTCTTGCCAAGTTGAACAGCTTGTCGTCAGCTCTGATGTGCAGGTGAACACCTATATCTGAGTAATTGAAAGTGTACAATAGCAGCATGGAGAAGAATATGCCAATTATAAAGGATGTGATAACTAGACAGTTCGAAAATGATGACATGATTGGGCAGAGTCAACATAGATTTATGAAAAAGAAAACAGGTTAGTAAAACCTGTTGAGATTTTTGAGGATGTTACCGATAGAACAGATAAAGGAGAACCAGTGGATGTGTGGTATTTGTATTTTCCTTTGGTAAGGTCCCACACAGGAGGTGAGTAAACAAAGTTAGAGCACATAGGCTTGGGGATAATATACTGATATGGATTGAGAATTGGTTAACAGACCGAAAACAGAGAGCAGGAATAACGGGTCCTTCTCAGGATGGCAGGCTGTTACTATTGGGGTACTGCAAGGATCAGTGTTGGAGCCACAGCTGTGAACAACCTATATAAATGACTTGGATGTGGGGATTAAATGTAATATTTCCAAGTTTGCAGATGACACAAAGCTCGGTGAAGTGTGAGTTGTGAGGAGGATGCAGAGAGGCTTCCAGGGGACCTGGAGAGGCTAAGTGAATGGGCAAGAACATGGAATATAATGTGAATAAGTGTGAAGTTATTCACTTTGGTAGAATAAACAGAAAGACAGAGTATTTCTTAAATGGTGAGAGGTTGGGAAGTGTCCATGTCCAAAGGGACCTGGGTGTCCTTGTTCCTGAGACACTAAAAGCTCTTGTGCAGGTGCAGCAATCAATTAGGAAGGCAAATGGTATGTTGCACCCACACGAGGGGTCATGAGTACAGGAGTAAAGATGTCTTGCTGCAATTGTATAGAGCCTTGGTGAATCCGCACTGGAGTATTGTGTACAGTTTAGTCTCCTCATCTTATGAAGGATACACTTGCCATAGAGGGGGTGAAACAGAGGGTCAACAGACTAATCTTTTTTTTGCATATATTTAATTTCATCTCAGTTTGTTCAGTTTGCTTACCTACTGTTTTTTTTCAGGTTTGTACTTCCTGCTGTTCAATATTCAGTCCATTATTACCTAATCTGTCCTAATGCTTTGTCTTTCAACACACCATTAACATATTGTTTGCCTTTGCTGCATGACCTTTTGGTCAGCTATGTGGCCTTGTCCAATCTACACCTTCTCCTTTGTTATCTCTTGCCCCACCCCCACCCCACTTGCTTATAACCTGTGACTTTTCTAATATATGTCAGTTCCGAAGATGGGTCACTGACCTGAAACGTTAACTCTGCTTCTCTTTTCACAGATGCTGCCGGACCTGCTGAGTGGTTCCAGCATTTCTTGTTTTTATGTCACCAGACTAATCCCTGGGATGGTGGGATTGTCTTATGAGGAAACTGGGCCGGTATTCCTTAAAGTTTCGAAGAATGAGAAGTGATCTGATTGAAACTGACAAAATTCTTACAGGGCGTGACAGTGTGGATGTAGACAGGATGTTTGCCCTCGTTAGTGAGTCTAAAACCAAAGGACATCGTCTCAGAATAAGGAGTAGGCCATTGAAAACTGAGATGGGTGGAATTTCTTCATTCAGACGGTGGTGAATCATTGGAATACTGTGCCCCAGAGGGCTGTGGCAGCTCAATCATTGAGCATGTTCAAGACAGAAATTGATAGAAATCTTGATACTCATGACATCAAGGGATATGGGGATAGCATGGGAAAGGGGCTTTGAGGTAGGTGATCAGCCATGATCGAATTGAATGACAGAGCAGGCTCGACGGGCTGAATAGCTTACTCCTATGTTCCTCTGTTCCTAAGAGAGTTGGCGCCAGCGCGCAGCCCTGCTTTACCCCACTGCTGATCTTGAAAGCGTCTGATGTTGCTCCATTGTAACTGATGGAACTGTGCATGTTCTCGTGGAAAGAAGAGATGATGCCCAAGAGGTCAGGAGGGCAGCCGATGTTCCATTGCAGTTTGAAAAGGCCGTCTCTGCTGACAAGATCAAAGGCCTTAGTGATGTTAATAAAAGTGTGTGAAGCTCTGTGGCGCAATGGATAGCGTGTTGGACTTTTCAATAATGATTAAGACCATATTACAAGGTTGTGGGTTCAAGTCCCACCAGGGTCAGATTTTGGACCAGAAACAGAGGAGCACAACGGAACAACAAATGAAGAAATGCGCCAAAAGCACAGACTCGGAGACAGAGCGAGAGAGAGAGGAGCAGAGCAGGGGGGAAAAATCGAGGAGTGACATCACAATGGAGAGTGAGAGCATGGAAACAGAGAGCCGCTGGGGTGAGGATACAGGATTTGGTTCTTTCTTCGGTGCAGTGGAAGGAGTTGTTTGGTGAGGATCTGGTAAGCTGTGACATCACAGGCAAGCAGGCAGTTGATTGGTTTGGAAGAACCGACCTGCTTGATGCGCATCTGGTAAGTGATTAAGATCCATTTTAGTCCCAACGTTTAAAATAGTAAACAAACTAGTGGTAAGTTTAATAAAATATGCAATAAAATGAATAATTGAATAAAATATTTAAGTAGTTAATTGAAACACGTTAAGGATGACAGGACAGGTGATGTGTCACAGCTGCAGCATGTGGGAGTTCCTGGATGCCAGTGTGATCCAGGGCAAACAAGTCTGCAGTAGGTGTTTGCGGCTCAAAGAGGGAGAAAAAAGGAATGTAGTGGTCGTAGGGGACAGTATAGTAAGGTGGATTGACTCTGTTCTCTGCAGCAAAAGCAAGAGTCCAGACGGCTGTGTTGCCTGCCGGTGCCAGGATTCAGGACATCTGCTCAGGGCTGGAGCGAAACATACAATGGGAGGGGGAGGATCCAGTCGTCGTGGTCCATGTCGGTACCAAAGACAAAGGCAGGACAAGGATAGAGGTTCTGCAAAGTCAGTATGAGGAACTAGGCACCAAATGAAGAAGCAGAACCTCAAAGTTAATCATCTCTGGATTATTACCTGAGCCATGTGCAAATTGGCATAGGACAAATAAGATTAGAGAAAGTAATGTGCGGCTGAAAGACTGGTGTGGTCGTAGTGGGTTCTGGTTCATGGGGCATTGGCACCAGTACTGGGGAAAGAGGTGGCTGTACCGTTGGGACGGTCTACACCTGAACCGTGCTGGTGCCGGTGTTCTAGCGAGCCACATAACGAGGGAAGTAGAGACGGTTTTAAACTGAATAGTGGGGGCAAGGGATCAAATTTGGGAAGATATGGTGAATCAAGGAGGAGAGACAAGGCAAGAGAGAAAGGTATAAATATGGGAAATGATAAACAGACTGTGACAGGAAGGGACAGAATGTACAAATCTAAGAGTAAATCGACAGATAAGGCTAGATGTGACAAAAATAATAAAAGGACAAAGCTAAATGCTCTGTATATGAATGCATGGAGCATTTGAAACAAAACAGATGAACTGGGAGCACAAATAGAATAAATAAGTACTATCTGATAGTCATTACAGAGACATGGCTGCAGGGCGACATGGATTGGGATGTGAATATTGGAGGTGACGTGGCATTTTGGAAGGACAGGAAGCTAGGAAAAGGTGGTGGGGTAGCTCTGTTAATTAATGATGGTATTAGCGTAATAGAGAGGGATGACCTGAGTTCTTGAGATCAGGATGCAGAAGCAGTTTGAGTACAAATGAGAAATCATAAAGGCAAGAAGTCACTTGTGGGAGTGGTGTACAGGCCACCTAACATTAACCACACTGCCGGATGGGATATAAAGGAAGAAATAATGGCAGCTTGTCAGAAAGGTACTGTGATAATTATGGGGGATTTTAATCTGCATATAGATTGGAAAATTCAGATGGGCAGAGGTAGCCTAGATGAGGAGTACATAGACTGTTTTGGGGATAATTTCTTGGAACAATACATTCTGGAGCCAACCAGAGAGCAGGCTATACTAGACCTGGCATTGTGCAACGAGATAGGATTAATTAATGACCTCATAGTTAAGGTGCCCCTAGGTAGTAGCGATTATAATATGATTGAATTTTACATTCAGTTTGAGGGAGAGGAGAGTGGGTCCCAGACTAGTATTTTAAATTTAAATAAGGGCAATTATAAGGTCATGAAAGCAGAGCTAGCTAAAGTGAACTGGCAAATTAGGTTAAGGGATAAGTCAATAGAGATGCAGTGGCAGACATTTAAGGGGATATTTCAGAATACACAGAATAGATACATTTCAACGAGAAAGAAAAGTTCCAAAGGTGGGACTCACCATCCATGGTTCACGAAAACAGTTAAAGATACTATCAAACTTCAAGAAAAAGCCTATAATTGTGCAATGGTGGGAGGCAGGTCAGAAGATTGGACAGAATATAAAAATACAGCAAAGAATGACTAAAAGATTGATAAGGAAGGTAAAATTAGAGTATGAGAGAAAGCTCGCAAGAAATTTCAAGACAACTAGTAAGAGTTTCGATAGATATTTTAAAAAGAAAAGAGTTAACAAAGCGACTGTTGGTCCAATAGAAAGTGTGTCTGGGGAATTAATAATGGATAATTAAGAGATGGCAGATGAATTGAACAGATACTTTGCATCGGTCTTAACTATTGAGCATACAAATAACATCCCAGTATTAGCCGTATATCAGGAAATTGAAGGGATGGAGGAACTCAAGAAAATTACAATCACCAGGGAAGTGGTACTAAACAAATTGTTGGAGCTGCGGGTTGACAAATCGCCAGGTCCTGAATTGGCTAGTGAGATAGTTGATGCGCTGGTTTTAATATTCCAAAATTCCCTAGATTCGAGCAGGTTCCGTTATATTGGAAAAGAGTGAATGTAACTCATTTATTCAAAAAGGGAGGGAGACAGAAAGCAGGAAACGACAGGTCAGTTAGCTTAACATTTGTCTGAGGGAAAATGTTTGGAGCTATTACAGAGGATGTTATAGCAGGGCATTTAGAAAAAATTAAGGTAATCAGGCAGAGTCAACATGGTTTTTTGAAAGGGAAATCATGTTTAACCAATTTATTGGAGTTCTTTGAGGGAGTTACATGTGCTGTGGATAAAGGGGAACCAGTGGATGTATTGTATTTCGATTTCCAGAAGGATAAGGTGCCATATCAAAGGTTATTGCAGAAAATAAAAGCTCATGGTGTCGGGGGTAACATATTGGCATGGATAGAAGATTGGCTAGCTGACAGGAAACAGAGAGTCAGCATAAATGGGTCATTTTCTGGTTGGCAAGAAGTAACGAGTGGTGTGCCACAGGGATCTGTGCTGGGGCCTCAACTTTTTACAATTTATATAAATGACTTAGATGAAGGGACCGAAGGTATTGTTGCTAAATTTGCTGATCACAAAGATAGGTAGGAAAGTAGGTTGTGAAGAGGACATAAGGGGGCTACAAAGGGATATAGATAGGTTAAGTGATTGGGCAAAGACCTGGCAAATGGAGTATAATGTGGGAAAGTCGGAAATTGTCCACTTTGGCAGGAAGAATAAAAAAGCATATTATCTAAATGGTGAGAGATTGCAGAGCTCTGAGATGCAGAGGGATCTGGGTGTCCGAGGGCATGAATTGCAAAAGGTTAGTCTGTAGGTCCAGCACGTAATTAGGAAAGCTAATAGAATGTTATCATTTATCACCATGGGAATTGAATACAATAGTAGGGAGGTTATGCTTCAGCTATACAGGACATTGGTGAGACCTCTTCTGCAGTACTGAGTACTGTACTGGTCTCCTTATTTGCGGAAGGATGTAAATGCATTGGAGGTAGTACAGAGAAAGTTTACGAGACTAATACATGGAATGGGTGGGCTGTCTTACGAGGAAAGATTGGACAAGCTAGGCTTGTCTCCGCCAGAGTTTAGAAGAGAAAGAGGTGACATGATTTGTTATTTAATTTATTAATTAACAAATTAGCTATCCTCCAGTCTTCCGGTACCTCACCCGTGGCTAACGATGATACAAAAATCTCTGCCAGCGCCCCAGCAATCTCCTCCCTTGCTTCCCATAGCATCCGAGGATACATCTGATCAGACCCTGGGGATTTATCCACCTTAATGCGCTTCAAAACCTCCAACACCTCCTCCTTTGTAATGTTGATATGCTGCAGGATATCGCTGTTCCCTCCCTTGAACTCACTAGCTTCCATGACCTTCTCCACGGTAAATACAGACGAGAAATATTCATTTAAGACCTCGCCCATTTCGCGTGGCTTCACACATAGAATGCCACACTGATCCTTAAGGGGACCTACTCTCTCCCTAGCTACCCTTTTACTCTTAATACACTTATAGAATCTTTTAGGATTCGCCTTGATCTTATCTGCCAGGGAAATCTCATGGCCCCTTTTCGCCCTCCTAATTTCCTTCTTAAGTATACTCCTATATCCCCTATACTTCTCGAGGGACTCGCTCGATCCCAGCTGCGTATACCTGACGTATGCCTCCTTCTTTGTCCTGACCAGACCCTCAATATCCCTCGTCAACCAAGGTTCCCTAAACTTGCCAGTCTTGCCCTTCCATCTAACAGGAACATGCTGGCCCTGAACTCTTCCTATCTCACTTTTAAAAGCCTCCCACTTGCCAGACGTCCCTTTACCTGTAAACAGCCTCTCCCATTCAAATTTTGAGAGTTCCTGTCTGATGCCATGGAAATTAGCCTTCCCCCAATTTAGGACTTCAACCTGAGGACCAGTCCTATTCTTTTTCATAACTATCTTGAAGCTAATAGAGTTATGGTCACTGGTCCCAAAGTGCTGCCCCACTGCCATATCAACCACCTGCCCATCCTCATTTCCTGAGAGGAGATCGAGTGTAGCCCCTTCTCTAGTCGGGCCATCCACGTACTGCTTCAGAAAACTATCCTGGACTCACTTAACAAATTCTTCCCCATCTGATCCCTTAGCACTAAGGCAGTCCCAGTCAATATTAGGGAAGTTAAAATCACCTACTATTACAACCCAATAATTCCTATACCTATCTGTGATTTCCTACATATATGCTCCTCCACTTCCCTCTGACTATTGGGGGGCCTACAGTATTATCCCAACAAAGGGATCACCCTTTTATTATTTCTAAGTTCTACCAGTATGGCCTCACTGGACATTCACCCCGGAATATCCTCTATAAGTACTGCCGTGATGTCCTCCCGAATCAATAGTGCAACTCCCCCTCCTCTCTTACCTCCACCTCTGTCACGCCGGAAGGATCGGTACCGCGGAACATTGAGCTGCCAGTCCTGCCCATCCCTCAACCACGTTTCCGTAATAGCTACAATACCACATTCCCATGTACCGATCCATGCTCTGAGTTCATCTGCCTTACCTGTAAGGATACTTGCATTAACGTAAATGCGGTTTAGCCCACCAGACCTTCCACGCTCCCTGTCCTGCCCCTGCCTGGCCTGCCAACTGGACTTGCTTGCTTTAACCTCTCCATTTGCCTCAACTATCTCATCGGAGAGACTACTACTTTGGGTCCCACCCCCGCTGCAAGACTAGTTTAAACCCTCCAGTGTATTAGTATAAAATCTCCCTGCAAGGATATTGGTCCCCTTCCAGTTCAGATGCAACCCGTCCCTCTTGTACAGGTCACCTCTGCACCAGAAGAGATCCCAATGATCCAAGTACCTGAAGCCCTCCCGCCTACGCCAGTCTTCAGCAATGCATTCATTTGCCTAATCCTCCTATTCCTACCCGCACTAGCACGTGTCACAGGGAGTAATCCTGAGATGACAACCCTAGAGGTCCTGCTCTTTAACCTTCTGCCTAACTCCCTATATTCACTTTGCAGAACCTCATCTCTCTTCCTGCCTATGTCGTTCGTACCAATATGGACCATGATCTCTGGCTGCACACCCTCCCCTTTCAGAATTTCCGGCAGCTGCTCCGAAACATCCTTGACCCGAGTATTAGGGAGGCAACATACCATCCTGGAGTCTCGTTTGTGGCCACAGAAACGCCTATCTGCACCACTTATGACAGAATCCCCAATCACAATAGCTCTTCCTCCCGTTTTCCTCCCCTGCTGTGCAGCAGAGCCCTCCGTGGTGCCACGGACCGCGCTGTTGCTCTTTTCCCCTGGGAGGTCTTCCCCCCAACAGGAACCAAAGCGGTGTATCTGTTTGAGAGGGGGATGACCACAGGGGACTCCTGCACTACCTGCCTGCTCCTACTATTCCATCTGGTGGTCACCCATCCCTTTTCTGCCTGTGCATCCATTACCTGCAGTGCGACCACCTCACTAAACATGCTATCCATGACGCCCTCAGCTTCGTGGATGCTCCACAGTGAAACCACCTGCAGTTCAAGCTCCATAATGCGAGTAGCCAGTAGCTGCAGCTGGATACACTTCCTGCACACATGGTCGTCATGGAGACTGGGAGGGTTCCTGAATCCCCACATAGCGCAGGAGGAGCATATCACGGGGCTGAGCTCTCCTGCCATGACTTACCTTTAGATTAATTAGTTACTCCCTTAATTAAAAAATACTAATGACACTAGGGGCCTTGTTCTACCCACGACAATCTAAAGTCCTTCATAAGCTACAATGAATAAAAAAAACACTTTAGTAGTACTCATCTTATCAGCAGAGGTTTTTTTTTCAAGTAAAAAAACTTTGCCCTTTTCTTTAAGATATTTAAATACACTAACAGCAGTGACTCACCAACCAATCACCTTGCAGCCCTCCTCTGACATCACAGTTGGCTTCTTTTTTTTCAAAACTCCAGCACACTGGATGTGCTCCACTCCACTCCTGGAAGGTAAGAGACTGGACCTCGATCCTCGGATTGGATTTATAGGCTCCGCTCTCAACGTTCTCCTCATATCGGTCCATATCGGTCTGCTCCGCTCCGCTCCTCTCCGCTCCCGGAAGGTAATTCACCAGCTTTTGCAGAAAAGTAGGTCTTAAGCTGTTGCAGTACCTGTTAGAAAGATAGTCTAAGTTATTCTGAAGCCATCTTCCAATGTCATCTACATGGAAGCAGAATTTTAAAGGATAAGATGTAGTTTTTAAAAGTCACTTCAATCTTGCTCAAGAGTCTTTCCAAAGAAGCCAAGTAAATCTTGATAAAAAGTCATATACATTTAGAGATCTTTTAAAAGCACTTCAATCTTGTTAATAAAGTCAGATGTAAATTTAAGAACTCTGATCAGGCTATGCTAAAAAGTTACATGCAATTAAGAAATAAAATACAACATTTTAAATGTCTGAACTCCCTCTGAAAGTTGACAACTGCTGCTGCCGGTGTCTTCCTGGAATAGTGGAGCTGTTGTGTCAACAGAAAAGTCCTTCCCGAGCACCCCTGAGCCTGTTGGTACCGGCTTTAATCCAACCCAGGTAAAAATCAGGGTACATTGTGGGAAATGAGGCCAAATTGCTGAACTACAGGTCCCTGTCACTTTAAAGAGTGGGCTGGTGCGATTATGATCAGAGGCTCCTTCTAAGCACATTTCTCACCACCACAACTTCCAGATGCTGGTGTTAGTGTGTGCATGTACCAGCAGTTGCAGTGCTGTTCAGACCCTCAATAGCAGTGAAAGTCTCAGAGTTCACCGCAATTGGGGCTGTAAAATCAAGGCCAATATCTCACAGTCCCGTTAGATTTGCTCTCCCTCTGTACAAAATCAAACTCCACACATTGTCTTTCACTCACTCCTGTTTCCAGCCCTGATGGTGCAGAAATCCCCTCTCAAAGGTACTCAATCCAGTTGATTTCTGATCAAATACCTCCTTCCTCATTCAATAGAGGAAACAGAGACATGAACAGGAGTCAGGTGCAAGAAAGTTTCACCAACAGAGCAAAGAAAGGCACCAACAAAAGTCACCCCTACTTTCCAAATCATTTCACTGGAATATTCTTTCACTTGTTTTGTCGGATGACTGCAATAAATCTGAAAATGAGCACCATGAGGTTTGTGTTCACTAGTCACTTGTTCTCCTGTGTTTGTCTGTCAGGTTTGTAATTCAGTTTGTATTGGATATTGAAGAGAATCTCTTTTCAAGATGATTGCACATCGCACTGTGTTTAAAGCAACCAACTTGGAAAATGGCAGAAAATGAATGTTTCAATACCTGTGTGACCAGATTCTTCCAATGCTTTTCAACAGCTAGATTGATGATGCTTGCAATCTGTATCCTGTGGAGAATGGGAGAGGAGAATAAAAACATGGTGCATGAACAGGACAGACTGTGTAAAATGGGGGTACAGAAATACTGCCACCTCATTGAAAGTTAATGAGATTTATTCTAAGTCAGACACCTGTCCACAATGAACAAGTGAATACATTAATTGTCCACTTTCAATCTAAATGGGACTGAGGTTCCAACAGAGAAGTTTTCTGGAAAATACCTGCTGCAGTTTTAAAATTGATGAACTGGAACATCTTATACTAACTTTCAAATAACTAGAGTGATTGTATAGTTCTCATAGTGGAGAGAAGGAGTTGTTTATAAATATAAGCAGAGAAACACATTTGTGGATTGGTGAATGAGCTTTAACTTTCTGAAATGTATTTGTCCATTGGTTGCAGGTCACTGGAAATTCTTTTTTACATTTCAATTGTAGCAGCAGCAGTTAACAGCAAAATGTCTGATTAATCAGAGTAGTGGGTCTGGGAAACACTTAAACAGCCGAGACCCTGTAAAACAGAACTCCAAGTAATAGTTTAAATAAGGCACTGAACTGACAGAGCGGTAAAGGCCTGCTCAGGTCAGGAACCTGACAGAACCACATTGGACCCGAGCCCGACCCGGCCCGAGTATCTCCATTTATTTCCACGCCCAAACTAACCCGAGCCTTACCCGACCACTGGAATGTTCACTTTATCTACCTCCCGATTTCGAATCTACAGGAAGCTGCAGCATGAGCGCAATGACGTCATAGAAATGCTCACTTGCTCACTGAGCAGACTCAGAGTTTCCCTCCTTGATAACCCGGACTCCCAGCTTAGGTTGGCTTTTCAACTTTTGACACTTATTAAACTCAACTTCCCAGCAGAGTTAAATGTAATACTTACTGTGTGTGTCCGACACGGACTCAGCCCGACCTGGACCCAGCCCGACCCGAACCTGGCCCGACCTGACCCGAGCCCGAAAGCCAGACCCGGAAGAGCGACCCAACACGACCCGGACCCGACACAGGTCGTCGGGTCCCGTCGGGTTCAGGTCGGGTGGCAGGCCTTTCCAGAGCGGAGGTCAGATGAGGATTGAATTAATTTCAATCACTGAATCTGAACAAGAAGTAAATCTGTCAGGAATGGAAGACTTTACTTTATGTGTGAGTTTGTGGCGCAACGGTAGCGTGTCTGACTCCAGATCAGAAGGTTGCGTGTTCAAATCGCGTCAGGCTCAGTTATGTTTTCCAGCAGCTCATGTTCCTGGATTTTATATCAGAAGAGAGTTCGTTCTCTTGGAATGTTCGTGCATCGAAGAATTTCAAGATCAACTTTAATAGATTAAAATCCTGATTTCTGGTTCCGTTCCATTTCCATGCGCAGTTCTTATTTCACACTGTTTTATATCAGAACAATGCTTCAGGGATGTGATGTGTCCATTGTTTGCACAATCGCTCTGTCACCCAGTGTGAGAAATAAAACACAAACCGCACAGCTTGCGGCTCAAACCCATACCTGGCTCTGTCTATCGGCCGCTTAGTTCAGTTGGTTAGGATGCAGTGTTGATAACAACAAGGCTGTGGATTTGATCCCCATGTGCGCTGTCACATGGTCAGTCATTAATTTGACACATTTTTGTAACACTTAAAATCCAACTTTTAGATGCAAACAAGTTTACATAAAATGTCAAAGGGAATTTATTTTGAATACCATCCATTGCATCTTTGTCACTGGTCTGGAGTAACACAGAATTCTTTCCAATTATCTTCCGTTTGCTGATAAACATTGAACTCGTGGCCTTTCTCGTTAATGGTCACGAGCAGCAAAAACAGACAGAGCAAGTCTGACCGCCCAGAGATGTGGAAAAGGCTTCAGTTTGGGACATGTGCAGCAAATCAAATGTTCACCCGGCCCCGAGAGATTCAAAAACTGGGGAAAAGGACACAAGGAGATAGAGAATAAGCAAAAGCAGACAATGTAAATATTTCCCATCCTTGATATCTCTCTATTCCAATCCAACCTTCAGAGTTGGGTAAATAATTTCAGTGTAAATTGTGCAGCTCAAGAGTCAAAACCAAAGGGCGATGCAGAATAAAGGAGAACTGCCAAAACCCCAGATTGAACCAGGGATCTTCAGTCCAACACACTCCCAACTGAGCTATTTCAGTCTCACAGGCTTGGGATGATAAGTGGCAAGTAACATTCGCACCACACAAGTGCCAGGCAATGACCATCTCCAACAAGAGAGAATCTAACTATCTCCCCTTGACAGTCAATAGCACTACAATCACTGAATCCCCCACCATCAACATCATGGAGGTTACCATGGGCAGCCATACAAATAATGTGACTACAAGAGCAGGTCAGAGGCTTGGAATCCTGAGGTGAGTAATTACAGTGCAGCTGTTGGCTCCACCCCAGGGGCTGAATTTGTTCTGTAAACCATGAAGCAGCTTCCTCTCAAATCCCAGATTTATCAATAAATCCTCTTACAAAAGCCCCAAAGTGTGATATATTCCTCTCACTCATCCATGACTCCTGACTCCCCAAAGCCTGTCCACCATCCACAATTCACTAGGCAAGAGTGTGATGGAATACTCTCCACTTGCCTGGATGGGTGCAATTCCAACTCAAGAATCTCAACACCGTCCAGGACAAAGCAGCCCACTTGATTGGCACCCCATCTACAAACATTCACTCCCTCCACCATCGGCACACAGTGGCAGCAGTGTGTACCGTCTACAAGATGCACTGCAGCAATGCACCAAGACTCCTTAGACAGCACCTTCCAAACCCAGCGACCTTTACCACCGAGAAGGGCAAGGGCAGCAAATGCAGGGGATACCACCACCTGCAAGTTCCCCTCCGAGCCACACACCATCCTGACTTGGAACTATATCGCCGTTCCTTCACTGTCGCTGGGTCAAAATCCTGGAACTCCCTTTCTCACAGCACTGTGGGTGTACCTACCCCACATGGACTGCAGCGGGTCAAGAAGGCAGTTCACCACCACCTTCTCATGGGAAATTAGGGATGGGCAATAAATGCTGGCCTAGCCAGCGATGCCCACATCGCATGAATGAATGAATAAAAATGTGAAGTATCCCTTGTGTCATTCTTTTGGTATAAAATATAACCCTGGTGGAATTGCCCCTCCCAATAACACCTCACTTCATAGAACATAGAAAATGGAGAAAATTTATGGCACAGAATGAGACCATTTAGCAATCGTGTCTGTGCCAGCTGAAAAAGAGCGATCCAGCCCAATCCCACTTTCCAGGTCTTGGGAATGGGATCTGAACAGATGTCAGAGCTCACATTATGTGAATGTTCTGTTGAAGTGTTGGTGAGCTGATATACCAGGGGAGATTCACACTGTTGGACACAGTGTGAAATACATTCAAGTATTTATAAAACATTACAACATGTGAGTAATATTCCCCATTGATTTCTCAGCACTGATGGATTGTGAAGTGGGAGACAGCCAGAAGTCCCAGTGATCCACACTGACCCTGAGCTGAGAATGAAATGAGAAAAAGTTCAATCTTCAGCAGCGAGATGCTGCAGAGAGGTAAGAGTCCTGAATCAAGGAGAGACTTTCTCATACTGCTGTTGAATCTCATTTCAAACACTCCTTGAACTCTCTGCCGAGGAATTCAGAGCTGGATAACGCCTGTAAAATCAGCCTAAAAAGGAAATAGAAAACACCCACCGTGGGCTCAAACTCAAAAACTTGAGATTCAGAGTTTCATGCTTTCATCGACTGAGCTCACCAGGCCTGAGACAGTGTCTCCGTCCTGTCTGTTATTGGACGGTGCAGCTGTTGGCTCCACCCCAGGGGCTGAATTTGTTCTGTATACCATGAAGCAGCTTCCTCTCAAATCCCAGGTTTATCAGTAAATCCTCTTAAAAAGCCCCAAAGTGTGATATATTCCTCTCACTCATCCAGAATAAAAGTTACATCTTTTGCTCTTTTTACCTTCCAAACATTGACTTCTATTTTGCTCAGCATTTATTTCTCTCTCCTTTTTATGTTGTGCATTTCCTAATAAACATTTCATTTCAATTATTTATGAGGGATGAAATGAACAGAAAAGATTTTCTGCAATGGTACCGGGGTGTGGGACAGAGTGAGTTATTCGGATCTGGAATACACTGCCTGAGAGTGTGCTGGAGGCAGATTCAATCGTGGCTTTCAAAAGGGAATTGGATAAACACCTGAATAGAGAAAATTTGCAGGGCTACAATGAAAGGGCAGAGGAGTGGAATTAGCTGATTTGCTCTTGCAAAGAGCTGTCATGGACATGATGGACTGTATGGTCTCCTTCTGTACTGTAACCATTTGATTCCTTGATTCTAACTCTGTCAAAGTTGTTCTGAACTTGCTCTGCTCCAAGGAGAACAACCCCAGCTTTTCCAGTGTCTGCACATAACTGAAGTTATGAGGAACCATGGGGAACCCACTGTAAACCTTCCTCCAGACAGAAATACAACTGTTCACCACCACACTGTGACCCAGCTGTTCACATGATTTGGATGCGGGGACCAAATGTAGTATTTCCAAGTTTGCAGATGACACAAAACTAGGTGGGAATGTGTGTTGTGAGGAAAATGCAAAGCGGCTTCAAGGGAATTTGGACAGACTTAGTGAGTGGACAAGAAAGTGGCACATGAAATATAATGTGTACAAATGTGAGGTTATCCACTTTGGTAGGAGAAGCAGATGTGCAGATTATTTGTTAAATGGTAAGAGTGTGAATGTACAAAGGGGCCTGGGTGTCCTTGTCAATAAGTGACTGAAAGCTAACATGCAGGTGCAGCAAGCAATTAGGAAGGCTAATGATATGTTAGAGGATATGCAAGAGGATTTGTGTACAGGAGTAGTGAAGCCTTGCTTCAATTGTATATAACCTTGGTTGGTCTGCACTTTGTAATACTGTGTGAAGTTTTGTTCCCCTTACCTTCGGAAGGATATCATTGCCATAGAGGGAGTGGAACGAAGGTTCACCAGACTTGTTCCCGGGATGGCGGGACTGTCAAATGAAGAGAGATTGGGGAAACTGGGCCTGTATTCTCTAGAGTTTTGAAGAATGAGAGGTGATCTCATTGAAACTTACAAAATATTTAAAGGGATAGACAGGTAGATGAAGCTAAGATGTTTCCCCCGGTTGAGGAGTCTAAAACCAGGGGACACAATTTCAACGTAAGGGGAAAGCCACTTCGGACAGAGATGAGGAGAAATTTCTTTACTCAGTGGGTTGTGAATCTTTGGAATTCTCTACCTCAGAGGGCTGTGGAAGCTCAGTCATTGAGTATGTTTAAAGCAGAGATTGACAGATTTCTAAATACAAATGACATAGGGGAGATGGAGAGAATGTGGGTAAAAGGCATTGAAGTGGACAATCAGTCATCATCATATTGAATGGCTGGGTGGGCTCGACGGGCTGAATGGCCTACTCCTGCTCCTATGTTCCTATCAGTCAGCAAACTTCATATGCATGCTGTCATTGTCCCTTTTATTCCATGGGCTTCAGTTTTACTGGCAGTCTAGTATGTGACATCATCAAGAAGGTTTTTAATAAGTTAAATAAGGAGAAATTGTTTCCAGTGGCAAAAAGGTCAGTAACCAGAGGATGTATTTATCAGGTGACTGAGAAAAGAACCAGAGGCGAAATGAGGAATGATTTTTTATACAGTGATGTGTTGTGATCTGGAATGCACTGTCTGATCAGGACTTGAAAGCAGCTTCAGTCGTAACTTTGAAAAGCAATTGGGATAAATACTGGAAGGAAAAATGTACAGATTACAGGAGACAGCACTGACACAATGGACCAAATGGTCTCCTTCTTTGGGTATCATTCTCTGGTTTTATGAACATAATGTTGATACAATTCGCTGAGTTGGAAGGGAAGTGAACCCAGATACCGGGTATTCTAAACACCAGACCCAAACCAACTGAACAAGCCCGTTGTTTAATCTCTGTTTTTCACACCAGCTTCTCCTCGCTCTTTCTGTGTTTCCAGCCTGGTCTGTTCCTCTGACCTTCATTCCTGACACTCTATTGAGAATGGCCAACTCACTGCACCTCTCACTTACACCGTCATTCCACCCCTTCACCCACTTGCAAACCTCTCTGTTCAACAGTACCTCACATCTGCTCCTCCGCTCCATTAATATAACAGGAAAACATTTTCAAACAGACATTTCCAGACAGTGAACGTTCCAGTAAGACAAGGTAAAGATCAGATTCATTCACTTTAAACACAGAGAGAGCAGCTCTCCCTGTTCAGTCTAAGGAGCAGATGTAGTTTCACTCCCATTAGTCTTAGAGACATGTGCCAGAATTTTAAGGGACCGTTGGAGACGGGAATGGAGGCCGGGGAGGGGGAGGTGCGGGGGAGTATAAAATAGGGATGGAAGACGTTGGTCCGGATTTTCCTGTCGGCGGCTGACATGGAGGGCAGACTTCGCACATCCACACGGCAAGAAGGCATTTAAAGTATTTATGAATCCAATTATCAGCAATTTTATTCACTGGATCCAATTGAACTAATAGCACACGGGAACCACGGGTCTTCAGAGCCTCGCCTGGTTAAAGGAGGCAACTGGGAGGTGGGAGCTGAGTGTTGGCTTCACTGGGAAGCTATCGGGTGAGGCAGCGTCACTTGGCAGCAAGGGTGGAGGGGGAAAGGGCATCGGGAAACACTGTCAGGAGAGGGGGCCAATGTGCCAGCTCTGCAGAGGGAACAACACCAGGGTGCCATTGGGGCAGTGCCACTTCATTGAGGATGACAAATGAGGTAAATGTGGCTGGGTGTTGTTTACTGTGAAGGCCTTGCACTCAGGGAGGGGCAACCTGTCATGGGCCTCATTCGTGGCTCCCATTGAGGAGGAGGAGGAGGAGTAGAGAGGAAGGGAGGGAGGCGCAGGCACCAGCAGGGGCACCACAGCAGCTTGGGGGCCCACAGGAAGGCCAGCCTCGAACAGGAGGCTGGAGAAGGAGGCAGAGGAACACGTCAGCCGAGGTTCAACAACCTGCAGATGTCCGAGTGACAGTGTCTCCGCAGACTGCACCTCTCCACGGAGGTCGTCACTGATCTCTCTGCCATGATGCAGCTGTGCCCCTTGCGACTTGGTGGGCACCTGATGCCAGTGTCACTGAAGGTCACCGTGCCACTGAACTTCTGCACCACCAGATCATTGTGGGGATCCACTGGAGATATGTGTGGAATCTCACAGTCTGTAGTGAATCAGTGCATCAACGAGGTCACCAATGTCCTGTTCAGGAGGGCCGGTGACTATGTGCACATTGATCCAAACAGTCAAGCTGAGAGAGCTATAGGATTTGGGGCCATCGCTGGATTCCACCAGGTGTAGGGTGTCATTGACTGCACCCATGTGACCATCAAGGCTCCTGCAGACCAGCCAGCAGCCTTCAACAGGAAGGGCTTCCACTTGCTCAGTGTGCAATTGGTCTGCGACCACTGCAAATGGATCCCATAGGTGTGTGCACAAATCCCGGGAAGCAGCCACAACGCCTGCATACCAAGGCACTCCCAGGTGCCAGAACCTTGCCGCGGCCCCATCCGCTTTCAGAGATGGATCCTTGGAGACAAGGGCTACCCACTGAGGACATGACTACTGACGTCTGTGAGGAACCCACGCACGGATGCAGAGGAGAGGTACAACACCTGCTGCGGGTCAACCCGAGCGACCATCAAGGAGGCCATTGGTCTCCTGAAGATGAGATTCAGGTGCCTAGATCGATCCAGTGGAGCCCTTCAGTATGTCCCGGCGAGGGTCTCGCATATCGTGGTGGTTTTCTGTGCACAGCACAATCTGGCATTACAGAGGGGTGAGGTGTTGACCAGTGAGGATATCGTGGAGTGTGATGTCTCCTCTGATGATGAGGATGTGGAGGAGGATGCTGCCCAAGCAGTGCCAGATGAAGAACCTCAGGCACAGCAGGAAAGGGGCCATGAGATACACACAAGGGAGACATGAGACACCCTTATACATTCAAGTTTCCTTTGAGCCTTACCACCTTCTGGAACCACAGCAATAAAGTCTTAGCTTTAAACAGCCCTGTTGTCGCCTCCTTCCTTCTGTACTGCAGCGTCCAGGTACACATCGCACAGTGACAAGGACGAAGCTTTGTGAACTCAGGGCTTGGTCCCTCACTTCCAGCCCCTTGGGAGGAACGGTTTAAATGAAGTCCCAAAGGGCATCAACAATAGGAAGGAGACATAGTGAGAGAACATCATTTCTATATTCCGTGTGACAACAAACACAACCCTATCCATCTGGAATGTACATTCACCCGTGAACCCCTCAGTGAATCAAGGTGCTCTTCTGAAATCTTTTCTGCGTGCTCTTACGTGGTGCTCCCCTTGCTCTGTCAGCTGAGGTGGAGACAGGCTGCTGACCTTGCTGCCCCATGGCTTGGGATGACATTGGTGGCCGTCCTCTTGCTGCCTGAGGCCTGGAGGGCCCCGGCACACTGAGGGCCTCCTGCACAGGTACAGGGACCCCCCTCTGTCACCGAGGGTGATGGAGGCAGGCACTGGCATCACTTCTGTCACTGGCAGAGGGGCTTTGGAGCTACTGTCCACACCAGGAGCACCCTGAGAGGAGACCCCAGATGTAGCAGCCAGCTGCTCCTCCCCCTTATAAGACACACTTGTACCTCGCTGCTGACCTGAGAGGGACGTGGACCTGGTGAAGAGTTCAGGTGCCTCGTCCCCCCTCTCACCTTGTCACCGCTGGATGGAGCTCATGGACAAAGCGATGGAGTGCAGGTCTGCACACATCTCCGGCAGCCACTGATTGGTCGGCTGGATCTGGCTCTCCATCAGAGTCACCAATCTCTCAAGGAAGGAAGCCAGACACACCCCCATCAGAGACAGTACAGCATGCAAGGCCTGGATGGACTCCTCCATCATCCGAACTTGGGTACACATAACCTCCGGCAACTCTGCCAGATGTTGCCTGACCTCTTGCTGCAGCTTCAGCATTTCCCGTGTTGCTGGTGACACCAGAGGCACGTCATCAGCCTGGGACTCAGCATGGGCCTGGCCTCCCACAGACTTCCAACTGCCAGTGGCCTCGGCTGTCACTGCCTCCGTCATCTGCCCGGGCCTGTCTGTGACGTGCTCACCAGCTTGTGTGCCCAAATCTAACAGCGAGTGGATACCCACCGAGTGAGGGTTACTGTGCTGGTGGAGGGTGCAGGGGAATGATGTGACGGTGCACCCTCTGAGGCTCCCTCCTCCTCCTCAGAGGTGTCTGGCTGTCCCCCAGTCTCTCCAGCTCTTCGCTCTTGTCTTTCATCCTAGCCTGCATGTGAAAACAGGGACATTGAAGGGTTAGGGTCTGCCCATCGTGACATTCCAACCACCCCTACTGTGCAGCTCCATTGATGCAGTGGTGAACAGATGAGCAGTGTGGCTCCTTTGCAGCAGATGCACCCTTGTGCCCCAGGAGATGTTCATTCACTCTCTTAGGTAGGTGTCCCTGTCTCTCCATCAGCTATGGAGCAGCTGCTTTGCTGCCCGGCCTGTTCCATGGCCTCCTCCTCCATCGGGATGAGGACATGGAGATAAGGCATCCACTGCCAGTCTTGACATGCTCTTTCCGATTGTGGGCTGTCTTCTCCTGCAGCCACGATGATCAACAAAGTTAGTCTCCCAGCGGGGACAAACCCAATATCTCTGATGGTGATAGTCCAGCAGTCCATGATGTGGACACACATATTCCTCCTGCATGTGGCCCCTCTCGAGGGACTGTGTGAGTTTATACAATGACTGATGTGCACCTCCCACCGAGATGCAGCCAAGCCTCAGGCAGCATGTCCTGCTGCCCTTCCCCAATACACATGACTGGGTGGTCACTCCCTTTCCACCAAACACTCCCTCTCACTCTGCCATGCGCAATGTCCAAAGGGTCCAAAGTGTTTTGAGTTTGCGCCTGAGCAGCCCGGATCCGGTCATTGACCCACTTCTTGCACTGGATCCATGTCTTGGGGGTGACCCCACGGCTGCTGACTTCACCTACTATCTCAAAGCAGCTTTGCTTGGTCAGGTGGACAGGTCTCCACCTCCCATCCCTGGGGAAGAGGATCTTCCACCTATCTGTTGTCACCTGGAGGCGAACCTGCAGGAAGGCATCGCTAAACTATTGGACCATGTTCACTGCAGGCTCGCATTCAGCTCCTTACCTATCAGGCAGCAGAGACAGCAGAACGGGTCCTGGGGCATCAGTGACAGCAGAACGGGTCCTGGGGCATCAGTGACAGCAGAACGGGTCCTGGGACAGCAGAATGGGTCCTGGGCAGCAGAGGCAGCAGAACAGGTCCTGGGGCAGCAGATGCAGCAGAACAGGTCCTGGGGCAGCGGAGGCATCAGAACAGGTCCTGGGGCAGCAGATGCAGCAGAACAGGTCCTGGGGTAGCGGAGGCAGCAGAACAGGTCCTGGGGCAGCAGATGCAGCAGAACGGATCCTGGAGCAGCAGAGGCAGCAGAACGGGTGCTGGGGCAGCGGAGGCAGCAGAACAGGTCCTGGGGCAGCAGATGCAGCAGAACAGGTCCTGGGGTAGCGGAGGCAGCAGAACAGGTCCTGGGGCAGCAGATGCAGCAGAACGGGTCCTGGAGCAGCAGAGGCAGCAGAACGGGTCCTGGGGCAGCAGAACGGGCCCTGGGGCAGCAGAGGCTACAGAACGTGTTCTGGGGCAGCAGAGGCAGCAGAACGGGTCCTGGGGCAGCAGAGGCAGCAGAACTGGTCCTGGGGCAGCAGAACGGGTCCTGGAGCAGCAGAGGAGGCAGAACGGGACCTGGGGCAGCAGAACGGGTCCTGGTGCATCAGAGGCAGCAGAACGGGTTCTGGGACAGCAGAGGCAGCAGAACGGGTCCTGGAGCAGCAGAGACAGCAGAATGGGTCTTGGGGCAGTAGAACGGGTCCTGGGACAGCAGAACGGGACCTGGGGCAGCAGAGGCAGCAGAACGGGTTCTGGGACAGCAGAGGCAGCAGAACGGGTCCTGGAGCAGCAGAGACAGCAGAATGGGTCTTGGGGCAGTAGAACGGGTCCTGGGACAGCAGAACGGGACCTGGGGCAGCAGAGGCAGCAGAACGGGTTCTGGGACAGCAGATGCAGCAGAACGGGTCCTGGGGCATCAGAGGCAACAGAATGGATCTTGGGGCAGCAGAACGGGTCCTGGGACAGCAGAACGGGACCTGGGGCAGCAGAGGCAGCAGAACGGGTTCTGGGACAGCAGAGGATGCAGAACGGGACCTGGGGCAGCAGAGGCAGCAGAACGGGTTCTGGGACAGCAGAGGCAGCAGAACGGGTTCTGGGACAGCAGAGGGCTCTCAGGAAGACACTCCTTTAAACCAGGCAGCAGTGAATACAGGTCTGGCAGTCCTTTCAATATGGTGCCAGCACCTGCCGTTGTGTCAGATGTCGGTGCCATCGGTGCCTCGTTCCCTACCTCTGGTCCTTGTTTACATGGGCCCCACGCCTCCCCTTCATTAATTGGTCAGCTGCTCCGTGATCGGGGTCGGCCGGCCACATTTCACTCGTGTGGTGACGGCACCCACTCACGGTGTCTCTGCCGAGAGCCGCACCGTTAGTTTAAAATTCAGCCCATGGGGTCAAGAGTGGAAAATCTCCCCTCTGATTCTCTCTACTTAAACTGATGGAGACACCAAATTAAAACTGTTGAAACCAGGGATTGTATCCTGGTTCTTCAATCTAGTGTTCTCCCAACTGAGCTATTCCATCCTCACTGTGGACTCATCTTCATTGGAGACAAATATAACTCCAGGTGGAATTTCCCCACCCGTTCATTCCTCACTTCAGGGGAATGGGACCCGACCAGATCGCGGAACTCAGATTATGTTAATGTTCTGCTCTTGATATCTTAATATTATCTTGCGTTTGAGCCACTTTTAATCAGGTTCACGGACAAATTCTTCCATCATCCCTTCTCCCACATTCTCTCTCTCTCATTCATTCTTTATTCCTCACAGTCCAGAAAGGCTTAGGAATCAGAGCTCACCTCCAAACCCTCTGCACACAGACCTCTGTCTGTTACCCTGTTTGATCCAAGAGACCAGTCAATAAATTACACTCTTTATAAACACAGAAAGCTGCCTCAGAGTGTTGGACAGAGATAAATACACTGAAGTCTTTTGAAAAAAGTTCATCTTACGGGTTGTTACTGAGCCCACAGAGCAGGGCGGGCCCAGGCTCCAGCTCCAGCCCCAGCCCCAGCCTGTGCTGTGTTAGCTGATGCCACCTGGTGTGATACTGAGCCACACGGAGCAGGAAAGGGCCTGGTTGTATTCATGGCCTGTGTTGAGTTATCTGATCCCACTCAGTGTGGTAGGAGCCACACAGAACAGAATGGGCCCAGGCTCCTTCCTCAGCCTGAGGGATGATAGTTCTTCTCACACATTGTTGTACAGAGCCCCACACAGAACAGGGAAATCTCAGGCTCCATCCCCGGCCTGTGGTATTTTACTTCATCGCACCTGGTATGGTACGGAGCCCCCAGAGCAGGAAAGATCCAGCTTCCATCTCCGGCCTGTGCTGAATTAGCTAATCTGACCTGGTTGGCACTGAACCGCAATCAGGGAAGGATGGGCCGAGGCTCCATGGCCTGTGGTGTGTTAGTTATTCTCATTTGGCGAGGTACTGAGCACTATATAGAGCAGGATGGGCCTGTGCTCAGTGAGCTGATCTCACCTTGTGTGGTTCTGAGACCCACACACAAAGCGGGACAGGCCTAGGCCTCATCCCCAGCCTGTGTTCAATTAGCTGATCTCATCCAAAAGATTTTGATAAGGTTCCACACAAGAGGCTTCTCTATAAGATTAATGTCCCTGGTATCAGTGGTCATATATTGATCTGGATTGGGAACTGACTGGCAGGACGTTGGCAGAAAGTAGTTACAGATGGATCTGGATCTGTTTGGAGACCAGTTACCAGTGGTGTCCCACAGGGATCGGTGTTGGGACTGTTGCTCTTTACTATTTTTATTAATGATCTGGATGTAGGTGTAGGGGGCACCATCTGTAAATTGACAGATGATTTGAAGATCTGTGCGAGTGTTCAGACTGTAGACGATACTCGACTGTTTCAGGCTGATCTTAATGTGTTGGGAGATTGGGTTCATGACTGGTAAATGATGTTTAATTTGGGTAAGTGCAGTGTTATTCATGTGGACAGGGCGAATGCTCAACATTCATACACCCTTCAGGGAAAAACATTAAAGTAGGTGGAAAAAAGAAAATAATTTTGAGCAGAGATCTGGATGTTCTAGTGCACAGATCTCGAAAGGTACAGCAGCAATGCTGTGAAGTGATAGTTGGAGCAAATAGAGGGTTGGGCTGCATTCAGAGGACAATTGAGTATAAAATGAGGCATATTCTTTCATGGGATGTGAGCGACACTGGCAAGTCCAGAATTTGTTACCCATCCCTAATTGTCCTTGACAAGGTGGCAGTGAGCTCCCTTCTCGAATTGCTGCACTCCATGTGGTGTAGGTACACCCACAGTGCTGTTAGGAAGGGAGATCCAGGATTTTGACCCAGCATCAGTGAATGAACAGCGATATATTTGCAGATCAGATGGTGTGTGACTTGGAGGGGAGCTTGCACATGGTGGTGTTTCCATGCATCTGCAGCCCTTGTCCTTCAAGGTGGTGGAGGTCTTCGGTTTGGAAGGTGCTGTCTGCGGAGCCTTGGTGAGTTGCAGCAGTGCATCTGGTAGATGGTACACACTACTGCCACTGTGCGTCAGTGGTGAAGGGAGTGAATGTTTAAGGTGGTGAATGGGGTGACAATCAAGGCGGCTGCTTTGTCCTGAACAGTGTCGAGTTTCTAGAGTATTGTTGGTGCTGCACTCATCCTGGTTTGTGCCTTGTAGATGGTTGACAAGTTTTGGAGAGTCAAAAATCACAACATTATTACAGTGGAGAAGGAGGCCATTGGGCCCATTGTGTCTGCATAGAATCATAGAACATAGAAAGTTTACAGCATAGGCAGGCCAAAAAACGAGCCACCCAGCTGAATCCCATTGTCCAGCATTTGGACCGTAGCCCTGCAGGTTCAGGCACTTGAGGTGCACATCCAGACTCCTTTTAAATGAGTTGAGGGTTTCTGCCTCAGCTACCCTTACAGGCAGTGGGTTCCAGACTCCCACAGCCCTCTGGGTGAAAAAACCTTTCCTCATCTCCCTCTAATTGTTCAACACATCACTTTAAATCTATGCCCCCTCGTCACTGACCTCCCTACTAAGGTAAATAGACCCTTCCCATCCATTCTATCCAGACCCCTCACAATTTTGTACATTTCAATCAAATCTCCCCTCAGCCTCTTCTATTACAAGGAGAACAACCCCAGTCTATCCAATCTTTCCTCATAGCTGCATTTTTCCAGTCCTGGCAACATCCTCATAAATCTCCTCTGTAACCTCTCTAGTGCAATTACATCCTTTCTGGAATCAGGTGACCAGAACTGCACACAGAACTCAAGTTGTGGCCTAACTTATGATTTATACATTTCCAGCATAACCTCCCTGCTCTTATATTCTATACATTGGCTAATAAAGGAAAGGATTCCATAAGCCTTCTCAACCAACTTATCAACCTATCCTGCTACTTTCAGGGATTTGTGGACATTCACTTCAAGGTCCCTCACTTCCTCTGCACCTCTCAGCATTCACCCATTAATTGTGTCTTCCTTTGCTGTGTTTGACCTCACCAAAGGCATCACCTCACACTTCTCCAAGTTGAATTCCATTTGCCACTTTTCTGCCCACCTGACCAGTCCATTTCTCCAGCTCTCCTAATGAGCATTTCACCATGTGCCTTGAGCTGAGTTACTCATCACAGAATTCCCACTATCTGATTTACTCTTGTAGCCAGAGTATGTATATGAATGGTCCAGTTAAGCTTTTGTCAATGGTAACCCCCAGGATGTTGATGGTGGGGGGATTCAGCGATGGTAATGCTGTTGAACGTCAAAGGGAGATGGTTACATTCTCTCTTGTTGGAGATGGTCATTGCCTGGTACTTATGTGGTGTGAATGTTACTTGCCACTTAGCAGCCCAAGTCTGAATGTTGTCCAGGTCTTGCTGCTTCTGGACATGGACTCCTTCAGTATCTGAGATGTCCCGAATTTGTCCTTTTATGAAACCTTGGTCAGGACTCACTTGGAATATTGTATCCAGTCTTGGTCTCCTCACATGATGGGTGATATTGAGGCTTTGGAAAGGGTACAGAGGAGAGACATTCGACGAATTCCCAGTATAAGACATCTTGGTTATCAAGTTAGACTAAAAGAGTTGGGACCCTACACCTTAGAGAAACCTAGACTGAGGGGTGATCCGATTGAGGTTCATAAATAATGAAGGGTCCAATTCAGCATGGGAGAGGAGTCATAACTTTCTATTGTGAAAGGCCAGATGGCACCCGGATCACATTAAATTTCATTTTCAGTGGTTGGCTAATGTACCAGGATGGCCGAGTGGTTAAGGCGTTGGACTTAAGCTCCAATAGACATGTGTCTGCGTGGGTTCAAACCCCACTCCTGGTATCTGTGCTTACCAAATGTTACTTTTTCTTTCCCTGACTTTTGCCTTGCACCATCATCTCTTCTGTCATTTAATCACTCTTGCCTTCGAACTGATCACAGCTTCCTATTATTTGATCTGCCCCAGCACCTTTCCTTGGCTCCGCGCTTGCTTATAAACTGGTAAATCTTTAACTTAATCTCCTCTGTCCCCTGACAATGACCTTCTCATCCTTCCTGGATTGTGGTTCCTCACAGGATCCGCTGCCTCTCCGACTCCCCTCCAGGTAACTGAAGGCCCTGAGCCTTGGTCTCTCTTTATACGCTAGCTGGTAGTTGATTTCTTGCAGGTCTGCCACCGCTCAGGAGAAGCTCAAAACCCAGATCAAGCAAAGTATCAAGAGGAATGTGAACAAAGGCTCCCTGGTGCATAGCAAGGGACAGGGAGCCTCCGGCTCCATCAAAATCAGCAAGAAGGAAAACCTAGGGAAATGTGGGAAAGAAGGTGAAGAAACCAGCACACAAGAAATCTTCAGTGAAGAAACCAGCAGACAAGAAATCTTTAGTGAAGAAACCAGCAGACGTGAAAGTGACAACAAAGAAAGTAACAGCCAAGAAAACGAGCAGCAAGGCGGCGGCAACGCCAAATAAGGTGGTGAAGAAAGCAGCGCTTCAGAAAAAGTCTGCTGCAAAGAAGGTCAAAAAAAGCAAGAGTGCGGCGGGCGGAAAGGCGCTGAAGAAAGTGCAGACATGGAAGAGCAAGGTCAAGCCGAAAGCAGCGAAGGCTCAGAAAGCAGGGTCTGGAAAGAAGTGAAAGAGCGCGGGAAACTTGGAAACATCTGAACACAAAGGCTCTTCTCAGAGCCACCCACATCTCTCAGGAAAGAGCTGATCCCCTGATCAAATGATCCCTGTCCCGGCCCCGCCTGCAGATTCCACATGGAAATGATTTGGAGTAAATCCAGGATCCCTGGTGACTCCCCTCCACCCAGACTTTTCCCCACTCTCTGTAATAAAACAGAGGGATATCCGGCCCTCTCTCTAACTGGAGATGTGTTCGGTACAGTCTCAGTTCACAAATTCAGGGGGAGAGTCTGTGAGACAGGAACACTGGCGGAGAAACCCCACCTCACAACTCAAACCCCAACACATGAGTTTCTCCAATTCAGCTGGAGTCGGGTGACAACAGGAGCTGCGATAGGCTGTGATCGGGAATGTGAGGAATGGATTTGTTCAGGGAGGAATGTACCTGGAATCTCCGAAAATAATAGTTCCTAATTTCGCCAGATGACACATTCTGCAGTGAGAGTGAAAAGTCTCTTCACTGCTTCACATTTACTAATTGTTTGGTTCTAGATGAATAATGAGTCAGAGAGTAATGACAGGATCTGAAGCTTCTTTCACACCAGCCCTTGAATGACTCAGTGTGAAGTGTCCAATGTGTGAAGCTACTGCCAGGGTTTGTCAATCTGAACAGTTTCAGCTCAGTTACTGGGGGCCTGGAATCCCCGCAGTTTGACTCTGTCTCTGATTGGTCACCCGCTTCTCAATCCAATTCTTAACCAATAGGAGAATCACATATAAGTAAATAGAAGTTCTCATTGGCTTAGATTTTCCAATTGAAAAAAGCCCGGCAATTCCAGAGCAGGAAGGAATTGAAGTGATGGAAAATTTCAATTTTCAGGCAACAATTTTAAAACCTCTCATTTTATGTTCTGTTTTACTGTATTTACCGTCACAAAATCCTGACGCGATTTTAGGAATCGTTTTCATTTGTCAATCTGTTAACTGTAAGCGGCGGGAGGAAGGTCCGGTTCAGCAATTTAAAACGGGACAAATATCAGCTTCCTCTCTGTAAAAGGAACAAATTAGCGACTAACCGCTTCTCACAGGCTTCTCGGGGACTGACAGAAACGAGCGGTTTCTGATCATTTCTCCTGAAAGAGGCGGATAATGCTGCAGGGAGCAATGAACTGCCCTTCACTTTCTGGCTGCTAATACACCCCTGACTTTAAACAGTTCAAACAGCGACTGATGCTTCTGTCGGAAAATGAGCAGATTCACCAGAATGATCCCGGTCCATCATGGCCAAAGACATCCAGCTGGCCCGCCGCATCCGCGGGGAACGCACCTTAAACCCAGCTTCAGTAACAAGTGTAACAAGGGCTCTTTTCAGAGCCACCAAATCAGCAAAGGAAAGAGCTGCCATCTCTGTTCATCATCAAACCCATTAGATTGAAGGGGCGGTCACATGGTTTCTGTTTTGTCACATCACTTTCCCGAAAGGCCTGTTGGACTGAGAGCTGGTCTGGAATTTAGAAAGCAGCATTACCGGAGACTCATTGCTGCTCAGCACAATCTCAACCCCGCTCCTGGGATCCGTTAGCTGGCATTTGGGGGAAAGAAATGGATCCCAGTTTTATTTGGAAGGCATTAATGGAGTCGGGTCCGTTCACATGAGGGTTATTTACAAACATTACCCAATGAGTTCACTAATATTTGAATCCATTGGAGATCAGTACACAGGATATGTAAGTTAGCTCGGTCACTCTGACTGAAACCGCCAGTTCCCCGGGGCTGCAGACCCTGACACTGCGGGGAGAGAATCCCCGACCCTATCCCGCCGCCGGGGGGAACAGACAGCTCTGTGTCCGGAGAATAGGGAGGGCCGGGGGGAAGGCACATATTAAAGCGCTGCAACGGACTCAGCTCCTGTGTGTGCACAACTCTCACTGATTCCGTCCTCTGGGAACAGTGCGGTCTAAACAGATCAGGTTAGGAGAGAGACACACAGCCCGAGAATGGCCTCTTCCTTCCTGCATTTACTCTGTTCCGGGAGCAGATTCTCATTGAGAAGCGGCACTCAGATCACCGGAGAGAAATAAAAACACAATTCAAACTGTCCAAATGAAAAACAGAGAATTAACACGGACACTTCCATTATTAAATTAATTCATCAGCTCCGAACCAGTTCCCGTTAATGTACCGGGATAATCTCGGGATTTATCAAATCGAAGGCAGCGGGATTTATTAAATTGTTGATTCTGACACCCTGTAGTTCACTTCTTCACTTAACTAGAGGGGGAGATGTGTGAGCAGAGAAACAGAGCGAAATCCAGAGAGGGAACTGAAAACACACCTGGACAGATGTGAAACAGGTCAATCCACTGTTCCAATAACTCCATCTCTGATTCCCTCCTGACAGTAACCAGCCCTTTCACAGAGACTGTGGGTGGCTCTGAAAAGAGCCTTTGGTTTATTCGATGACATTTCGGCCGCTTTACTTTTTCTGGGAGCTCTGAGCGCTGGTTTTCTTGGGCAGCAGCAAGGCCTGGATATTAGGCAGCACCCCGCCCTGAGCGATGGTCTCCCCTCCCAGCAGCTTGTTGAGCTCCTCGTCGTTGCGGACGGCCAGCTGCAGGTGTCTGGAGATGATGCGGTTCTTCTTGTTGTCCCGGGCCGCGTTGCCGGCCAGCTCGAGGATTTCAGCGATCAGATACTCGAGCACAGCAGCCAGAAAGACCGGGGCTCCGGCACCCACACGCTCAGCTTAGTTACCCTTTCTCAGGAGCCTGTGAACATGGCCCACCGGGAACTGCAGTCCAGCCCGGGAGGAGCGAGACTTGGCCTTGGCCCGAGCTTTCCCGCCGGTCTTTCCACTTCCAGACATTTCCACAATCTCACAAATACTTTCACAAAGAATGAATAATTTCCTTAGCATTGACAGTATATCGCCAGCAGTCAGAATGGCCGAACGGTCTAAGGCGCTGCGTTTAGGTCGCAATCTCCATTGGAGGCGTGGGTTCGAATCTCACTTCTGACAAGTTGTGTTTTGACTGAACTGGAGGCGTTTGGGAGCAGCGGTGAAGAGCAAAGAGAAAGCAGGAAAGAACATGGACAAACAAAGTAACAATGGACCCAAAGATGTTGCAACAAAACATGAGAGTCAGAGGCAACGAAGCAAACAGCAGGGCACATAAAAGATCAAAAATGTAACCTTTGTATCGTGGTGGAAGATGTTGCCAATATCCTGAATGAATACTTTACTGTTTTCCCGAATGAGAGGGTGATGCAGATATTGTTATTAAGGAGGAGGAGTGTGAAGTATTGGACGTGATATCTTAAGGAGAGAGGAAGTCTTAATGGGATGAGCATCGTTGAATGTGGATAAATCATCAGGACCAGTTGAAATGTACCCCAGGCTGTTGAAAGAAGCCAGGGAAGAAATAGTGGAAGGTCTGACCATCATTTTCCAATCCCTCACTGGATACAGGTGTGGTGCCAGAGGATTGGAGGTCTTGTAACGTTGCAATAAAAGCAAAATACGAGGCAGATCAAGCATGGCTGATCCTTTCGAGTAGAGAAACAGGGCTGAATTCCCTGAACCAGTGCTACAGCTTTCAGAATAGAAGGAGCCTATACACACCTGATGGGTTCCACTTAAACAAAAGAGCTGGAGGTGTTGACGGTCAGAACAGATAAAATGTGGAGGAGTGTTTGAAGCAGATGCTGTGTGGTTACTGTAGTTGTACTATGGAGTTATTTCAAGGAGGTGATTCTGAATGTAATGGATCAACGTGGACCCATCCAAGGCAAAGGTTCTAAGCTTCCCTGTGGTCCAGCCTGGTTGAATGGAACTGAAGCAAACAAATCATCCAGAAGTGGAAAAGAAATATAAGGCCATGAAAGCACAGAATTCAGATGGATGCAATACCAGATGGTATGGCAAGAGTGTAAAACAGCAACAGACTGGTGAATAAAACTTTCCCATTGAATGAGACAAGAGAAAAGAAGGGTAATAATAGTGTCAGGTGAGTTGTGACACTATTCACATTCCACCTTGATCTGAATAGGACTGTTGAAGGGAGTGATTGAGAAGAATAGAGGAGAAATGAAAAGAAAGGAGAAATAAACAAAAGGTCTTTTGATTTTAGAATGCTTGTTTTTGGAAATGACAGACTGTAAAGTGTGTGTGTCAGAAGATATAGAGCGAAGTTGGGTATGACAAGATCACAGGAAAGTTGTGCCCTGAGACAAGGTGTGTGTTGACAGGAAAGCTGCTTTCTTTTGCACAATATGTATTTTATTCATATAATTTGTGCAATTACATTGCAAAGCAGTTCAAATTTAATATTACATAAGGTACAATACAGATCAGTTTCCTTCAATAATGTACATGATGTATCTCACTATCCCTGCCTGCACAGGTTATATTTACAGTATTTACATTACAAATCAAACATTCTCTGGTGCAAACAGCCCGAGGGGTTTTTCACGGATTCCAGCCCCTCACTGTACTATGGCCTACTAGGGCCTCAGACTGCAGCCTTTCCCCATTGAGTCTCCATGGTGGCTTCCCCAAGCTTTAATGCCGTCCCACAGCACATAGTCTTGGACGTTGCAATGTGCCAGTCTGCAACACTCGGTCATGGACAGCTCTTTGCACTGGAATACCTGTCCCACGGCCGGGCTCGTTCTCAATAGAGATCATTTCAAATGAACATTTCCTAAATCCGTGCTTTCTCTCTCGCAATAAAGAGAACAGGATGTCTGGCAGATTCAGTGTGAGACAATAACACTGCCGGGTAAAGGCCGCTTTCCAACTCCAATCTTAACACAGGAGATTCCCCAAACAGCTGCAGTAAGGTGCTGTGAACTGCTGGAAGCGGATGTGTGAGGAAATGGTGATGTTACTGAGGAGGTTTCTTAGTATAGAATGGACTGTGTTTAGGTGGGAATATTACTGAGTGTTAATTGCATCGGGACCATATTTAAAAGCTCCGGCTTTCTGGAAAGCCTTGACTATGAAGGCCGAGTCTGGAAGGGTTTGTGTGGAGAGCTGGGTTTTGGTTCTACTGTTAATAAAGGGTTTGAAATTGGCAGCCCGGAGGAAACTGGAGGTGGAGCTGAAAGATGAGGGGCCGTTCTCTCTCTGTCTGTCACTCTGGGTGTCTCCTCCATCTAGCTCTCTGTTTAATCTTCACTCTTGTCTCCTCCCCTCCCTGCTCTCACTCTGCCTTTCTCAGCCAGGTCCAGGTGGCCTGTATAAAAAGGAGCCTGACAGAATCAGTCTCTTTTATTGTGCACTGATTTGAGGAAAGAATCAACATGTCTGCCAGTAAACAAGAGTATGCTCCAGGCTGGCAGCATGTTAGAATCCATGAGGAAAGGCATCATCACCCTCATCGACAAGCAGAAGGGGGAGAGGACAGAAATCAGAAATTGGTGGCCCAATTTCTGCTTCATGCTGACGACAAGATTCTGTCAAAAGACATAGCCAGTCGATTCAAGTCTGCTCTGGAGTTGGTGATTCACCCTGATCAGACCTATACTATACCAGGCAGGACAATCTCTGATAGCTTTGCGCTACTCAGGGATATGATCACCTATGTATGGGACAGGAGGGTGGACACCTGCCTCATCAGCCTGGACCAGGAGAAGGCTTTTGACAGGATATCGCACACTTACAGGTGACTGTTAGTGGAAGACATTATTAAGAACTAATTAAATGTACCTAGCAACAGCTAGGACCAATTATTATTTTACATGGTGGTGTGATGGCCATCCAGGGGTTAAAAGTAGGGATCTTGTAAGGTTTCAGTGTGCAGGAACACTAGAAGGCCTCTGGGGTAAAGCCTCAGATCATCGAACAAGTTCTCCACCTGATGAGGGATCTAGACTGGACAAAGAGGACCGTGACGCTCTGAGACCAAGCTCGACCAGACCCCAGAGCTGTAAAGTTATATTCCCCAAGTTTGTTAAGTATAATTTTACTTTCAATTATTAAGTACTATTTTACTCTCAATAAAAGTTCTGGACTTATTAATCAAGTATCCTGTTGCTTTAATTGGTTAAAGTCATGCCCAAAGTGATTGTCTGCAATAGACTTTCCAGAATTAAAAGATAAGTCTGCAAGGGTTGTGAATATTACAGCCCTGTTTAAAAAGAGAGATAAACCCAGGAACTACAGACCAATTAGTCTAATGTCGGTGGTGGGGAAACTTTTAGAGACAATTATCCAGGAGGAAATTAACTGTCACTTGGTAGAACATGGGCTGATAAATGACAGCCAGTACAGATTGGTTAACAGAAGATTGTGTCTGAAATAATTAATGAATTAATTTCTTTGATGAAGTTTCAGAGAGAGTTGACGAGGGTGGTGAGGTTAATGGTGCGTGTCTGGACATCAAAATTGTGTTTGAAAAGGTACCATAAACTAGACTTGGGGCAGCACAATGGCACAGTGGTTGGCACTGCAACCTCACAGCTCTCGCAACCCAGGTTCAGTTCTGGGTACTGCCTGTGCAGAGTTTGCAAGTTCTCCCTGTGACTGTGTGTATTTCTGCTGGGTGCTCTGGTTTCCTCCCACAAGCAAAGACTGCAGGTTAATAGGTAAATTGGCTGTTGTAAATTGTCCCTAGTGTCGGTAAGAGAATGGTGGGGATGTGGTAGGGAATATGGGATTGGTGTAGGATTACTATAAATGGGTGGTGGTTGGTCAGCACAGACTCAGTGGGCCGGATGGCCTGTTTCAGTTTTGCATCTCTCTATGACTTGTTAACAAAATTCAAGCAGATGGGATTAAAGGGGCAGTGGCAGTGTGGATCCAAAATTGGCTGCAGGGTAAAAAGTAGGGTGAATGCTTGTTTTTCAGAATGGAGGGAGTTATACAGTAATGTCCTTGTTGTTGCAATATGTTCAATGTCAGACCCCGAGCTGTCCGAGGGATGGGGCAATTTGTGATGTTCCTGTGGTTGCAATATTTGCAGTGTCTGACCTTGATCTGTCACAGGGACGTGGCATTTATGAGGTCCCTGTGGGGTGCTGTTTGTTTGGTGTGTCACACTGACCTGTCCCAGAGAGCGGGAAGGTTGTGATGTCCTTGTGGGTTGCAATCTGTTCAGTGTCTGACTCTGATCTGTACCAGGGATGGGGCAGTGTGTGATATCCTTGTGCATGTCATACAGGCCCACTGGTGTGTGGTTCCATCCTGATGCCAAGAAACAGAGCCCCATCTCTGGGCAAAAAGTCTCACTTCTCAATGGGTGTCTCGAGAAGACACAGTGGCGCAGTGGTTAGCACCGCAGCCTCACACCTCCAGTGATCCGCGTTCGATTCTGGGTACTGCCTGTGCAGAGTTTACAAGTTCTCCCTGTGACCACTTGGGTTTCTGCCGGGTGCTCCGGTTTCCTCCCACAGCCAAAGACTTGCAGGTTGATAGGTAAATTGGCAATTGTAAATTGCCCCTAGTGTAGGTAGGTGGTAGGGGAATTGAGGGGATGTGGTAGGAATACGGGATTAATGCAGGATTAGTATAAATGGGTGGTTGATGGTCGGCACAGACTCGGTGGGCTGGAAGGGCCTGTTTCAGTACTGTATCTCTAAATAAATGAATAAGAAGGCTGAGGGAGTAAACCTGGAGAGTAAATCCGGAGTGGAGTCCTGGAGGCAGTTACCTGTTACTTATCAGGCAGTTTTCCAGCAACTCCAACAGCAGAGCTGGTAACAAACAGTACTGGTTTTTCCTTTCCTTTGGACAATACTAGCAATGCTGAGAGGGGGTCCTGATGCTCAGGGTCTCCGTACTATTTGCCCAGGCCTGTGCCCTGAAGAGGACACTCCAGCTTCTTGGTTAAACATGAGCACAACCCGGGAATAAACAGTTACTGATTGTGAGCTCTCATTCAATTGGTGCAGAGTATGAGCGCCAGGGGTTACTTCGGACAGTGGGAGAGCTCTTAGTGTCTCATTGGATAACTACCATTCACTCCAAGCTGGGCAGCCCCCAGTCAGTTAGGTGCTGTGAAGCCACGACCTGCTTGCTTCAATGGGTGCTTGAAGCTTAGAGAATCATCTCTGAACAGACGGATTGATAATCTATGCACCAAGAAAAACAAACTCAACAAAGAAGACACCAGTCCTTCACATCACAAGCTGGAATGTAAGGACCGTGTGTCCTGGCCTTACCGACACCCTTCTGCAGGTTGATGACACACACAAGACAGCTGTGATCGACAAGGAACTCACAAGGCTCAATGTGGACATTGCTGAGCTGCAAGAAACTAGACTCGTTCAAAGTGGATCCCTCAAAGAGAAACACTACACCTTCTTCTGGCAGAGGAAAGCCCAAGAGGCAACTCGTGAGCATGGAGTGGGTTTCACAGTAAAAAACACGCTACTTGAGATGAGTGAACCACCCACAGTAGGCTCAGAGAGACTTCTTACTCTTCACTTGTCAACAAGCGTGGGCCCAGTTAATCTCATGTGCATCTATGTCCCGACACTCACCTCCACCCCAGATGTCAAGGATCAATTCTATGTGACACTTGACACTGCCATCAGTAGAATTCCCAGCACTGAGGGACTGTACCTTCTAGGAGACTTCAACACAAGCTTGGATACTGACTACACAGCTTTGCCAATGTGCATAGAGCACCAGGGGATTTGCAAGATGAACGAAAATGTACAGAGGTTGCTGGAGCTATGCTGTCACCATGGATTCTGTGTGATGAACAGCTACTTCCAGGTCAAGCTGTGCCACAAGGTGTCCTGGAGACATCCGAGATCACGCCACTGGCACCAGCTAGACCTTATCATCACCAGACATACCACCCTCAGCAGTGTCCTCATCACTCACAGCTATCACAGCGCTGACTGTGACACTGACCACTCACTGGTGTGTAACAAGGTCAGGCTTCAGACAAGGACGCTTCATCCATCCATGAAGAAAGGTCGTCCTCTGATCAACACTTGCCGAACCACTGACCCAGGAGTTCCTCAACATCCTCGATCAGGCTCTTTCAGACAACAATGCTCAAGGCCTCAGTGCAGTGTCAAAGTGGAATCATCTGCACACCACCATCTATAACTCTGCACTCACTGTGTATAGGAAAAGAGATGGGAGGAATGCTGACTGGTTTGAGGCTTATTGGACTGAAATGGAGTCAGTTACTGTAACTAAGAGGAGAGCCCACGTGAACTACAAACAAGTCCCCATCAAACAACATCTAGATGCTCTCAGAGCTGCCAGCAACAAGTCTCTGCAGACTGCTCAGCACTGCACCAATCAATACTGGTTAAAACTCTGCTGCTGAATCCGGGGATGCTAGAGGGATGTATGAAGGAATTAAGAAAGCAATGGGCCCAGTAGTAACTAAATCAGCACCTTTTGAAGACAAAGAGAGGGGTGATCATCACTGAACCTAACAAGCAGATGGAAAGGTGACTGGAGCATTATCTTGAACTCTACATAACGGAGAACATTGTCATTGAAGTAGCTCTCAGTGCCATTCCAGACTTCCCTGTCATGGAGGAACTGGACAGTGAGCCCACCATAGTCCAGCTCAACAAGGGCTCAAAACATGCGTGATACAAACATTGTCACCTTGTACAAAACTAAGGCGGATCGAAGTGACTGCAGCAATTATCGTAGCCAGCTACTCAGTTCCACTCACCTGCTCGATCCCTTTCCTCCTGCAAGTTCCTTTGCTTCAGGTATCTATCCAATTTACTTTTCAAATCATTGATTGTCTCTACTTCCACCACACTCGTGGGTCAGGACATTACCACTCACAGCATAAAAAAATTCCACCTCACCCAAGGATGGGAAATATTTATATCTTCCATATTTAGCTTATTCTCTATCTCCACGAGAATAGAATGGCAGTCAACATGAAAGGGAACCCAAAAATCTTTGAGCAGTCTTTAAATAATAAGCAGGTAGTAAGCGGTGAAGTGGGCCCCATTAGGGACAAAGAGGGTAATATATACTTAGAGCTTCAGGGCAATGTTAATCTAGTTGATGAGTACCTTGTATCAATGATCACTAAGGAAGTGGAATTTGACACAATATCAGTAGAAGTGGAGAGTGTAGAGGCAATGGAGAGGGTACAAATTGAGAGAGGGAGGCACTGAAAAGGCTGATTATGCTTCAGGAAGATAAATTACCTGGCCCGGATGGCTTTCATCCCAGATTGCGAAAGGAAATGTGGATGCAGATAACCTAAAGGCTTTCTATAATCTTCCAATCTTCCCTGGATACGGGGGAGGTGTCAGAGGATTAAACAGTGGCAAATGTGACACCCTTATTCAAGAAAGGGTGCAAGGACAGTCCGGCTAACTACAGGCCAGTTAGATTAACAGCAGTGGTGGGTAAGGTTTTAGAAAGAATAATCAGGGAAAAAATCAACAGTCACTTGTAGAGGTTTGAGTTAATTAAGGAGAGTGAGCATGGATATATACATGGGAGTTCATGCTTGACTAATCTAACTGCATTTTTTGATGAACTAACAGAGAAGGTTTATGAAGGGCATGCAGTGGATGTTGTTTATATGGATTTTAAGAAGCGACACATAAAAGGGTGATTAACAACATTGAGGTTCATGGAATAGGAGGGTCAGTGTCCAATTGGATAGAAAATTGGCTTAAGGACAGAAAACAGCAAGTCGTAATAAATGATTCATTCTCAGACTGGAAGGTTGTCGACAGTGCTGTTCCCCAAGGGTCACTGCTGGAACCACTGCTTTTTATTTGCTACAGATAAATGACTTGGATCTTGGAATATAGAGTAGAATCTCAAAATATGCCGATAACACCAAACTTGGAGAAGTGGCAAACAGTGAGGATGAAATGAACCACCTGCAACAAGACAGTGATAGGCTGGCAGAATGGGCAGACAGGTGATGATGGATTTTAATAGCGACTAGTGTGAGGTGATGCATTTTAGCAGAAGGAATAGGGAGAGGCAATATATACTTAATGGCACAGTTCTAAAGAGTGTGCAGGAATAGAGGGACCTGTTCACTGAACAATGAACAACGTGAACAATTACTTCTTGTTGTGTGCTCTCAGATCTGTCACCTTCACTGCACTGGAGTGAGGTGACATCTACTGGCAGGAAGCAAGAACTGCAATCAAGCAGCAGAAATTCCATCGTCTGTCAGGGTGAAAGAAACATTGCAATGTGAGGAAATAGTGAATGGGTTTGATTGGGTTGATGGAGACATGATTCCACTTGTGGTGGAGTCCAAAGCAAAGGCCAGAAATATAAAATTGTCATTATTAAAAGATATGAGGAATTCATGATAAATGTATTTAGGTAGTGAGTGGGTGGAATCTAGATAAAATAGAAAGTGAGATTGGGTGGACAGAAGCAGTGTGAAAGGATGGCTCAAACAAAAGGTAAACGCCCTGAAAGGTTAACTCTGTTTCTCTCTCCACAGATGCTGCCAGAGTTTCTGAACATTTCCAACACTTGCTGTTTTTATTTCAGAATTTGCAGGATGTTGCTTTGCTCTGAAAAAAAATGGATGATCGGCTTTGGCTGCCAGTGAAATTCCACAGGAGCTAAAAGGAAGTTCTGATATCAGTGGCATGTTGCTCTAGGGGTATGATTCTTGCTTAGGATGAGTGGTTAATTAATGTGTGAGAGATCCTGGGTTCAAATCCTAGACAAGCCCTTCTTCTTTGGCATTTTTAGTTTAAGGTCATTGATTGGTTTCAGCCTTGCAGAAGGCGGAATTGATTTCCATATGGAGCCTGCTTGAGGACCAGAAAGCTGGATTCAAAGAGCTTGATTAACTAAATGTACAGATAGCCAAGTGGGAATATAAAGTTGTTGCAGTAATTGTGACCTGACTCCAAAAACAACAGGACTGGGTTCTGGACTGGAATGGAATGGAATTCTTCAGTGTTTCTGTTGTTTGGCTTGCATTGACTCATCGATTTTCTTGTTTTTCACTTTGTCGATGCCTTTGAATAATTGTGGATCCTTCTTCAGATTGTCTTCTTTCACCAGGTAGTTCTGACCTCTGATGATGATGATTGTAATGAGCTTCAATTTCGCTGATAGTTTTGGAACTGAACAGATTTCCTTTGCTTGAGTCTGCAACATGGAACTCAGTCTGACATGTGGACCCATGGGAGGATTTGAATGCCACCCCTGCGTTGAAGAATACAGTTGCATCCATCCAATAAGAGACCGAGTAGAAGTGACAGTTCAGTCAGTCAAACATGAAACTTTTAATTTCAGGGTGGTGAGTTTGAGTGCCATTTTGTTTTTCCCTTTTTTAAGGCTTCATTAGCAGAGAGTACAAGGAGTGTTTGAAATGAAATTCAGCAAAAGTATGAGAAAGTCTCACTTTGATTCAGGACTCTTATCTCTCTGCAGCATCTCGCTGTGAAAGATTGAACTTCATCTCATTTCATTCCCAGCTCGGGGTCAGTGCGGCTCAGTGGGACTTCTGGCCATCTCCCGCTTCACAATCCATCAGTGCTGAGAAAGCAATGGGGAATATTATTCACGGCTCTGTAACCAGAGGACACCAATTTAAGGTGAATGGCCAAAGAACCAAAGGCAACATGAGGAAAAACTTCTTTTGCACAGCGAGTGCTTAAGATCTGATATGCACTGTTTGAGAGTGTGATGGAGGCTGATTCAAACATGGTTTTCAAAATGGTATAAAATAATTATCTGAAGTGAAAAAAATTGCATGTTTTCATGGAATACATGAGTCTGTGGCATGAGCTGAGTTGCTCGTGCAGAGAAGCAGCACAAGCACAATGAGCTGAATGGCTTCCTTTTGTTCTGTAACTATTCTATGATCTATGATTCTTTTCAGAGTGAAATCAACACTCACATACAAGAAACTGACAGGTACAATGTAAACCCCACACTAACAAACCAGTGAATGCTAGGGACAGAGTAAAACCAATCAGTCCTGGACTAGAAAGTGACAGGTACACTGTAAACTTCGCATTACCAGACAAGAAATTGTCAGATACAGTGTGAAACCCACAGTCACGTAGCAGCAGTTGGCAGGTAACGTGTAAAATTCTTTCTTTCATATCCCAACTGCAAGGTACAAAGGAAATTAGGTACAAACCCAGGCTCACACTTCAAAGACTGAGAGATACAAAGCAAAACACATACTCACCTACAAGTACAGAGACAAAGACACACTCAGAGGAGGTGCAGATTCAAGACACATGCATGTAACAGAAACTGATAGGGATAGAATCAAACCCTTTCTCACTTCTCAGAAACTGATAGATCTCGACAAAAGCTGATGCTCACATACAAGTTGTTGAAAGATATGTGGTGAAACTCACAGAGCAATAGCAGAAACAAACAGGTATTGAATAATACCCACAGTCACAGACCAAAAACTGAACTATACTGAGTTAAACACCACTTTCTCACACCAGAAACTCATGGCTACAAAGTGAAGCTGACTCTATCCTCCCAGGCACTGACAGGTGCAAAAGAAAACACTCACGACGATTCCAGGACATGAAATGTACGTAATAAAACCTTTCAGCTGAAAGAATAGCATTAATGACAGGTGTGATACCCAGAATTCTCAGCGGCCTAGAATCCGCCCTATCTGTGACAGGAGCGGGGCGCGCAGGCGCGGTAGAGAGCTTTGTCAGCAGCTCGAGCTGCGGGTTCGGAGTTGGAGCGGGATATTCACAAAGTGCGAGAAGACTTTGCGGGCTCACACAGCTGGAGCAGGGCCTCAGGGCCACAATAAGATGGAACAATCCCATCTGTCTCCCTGCGGATGGCGATGGTGAAGCTTTACCCGGTGAGGCTTCCCGAAACGGCGTCTATAAATGGATAAGAATTGGGGACTGGGCAGGGAGCGTCTCTAAATGAATAAAATTTGGGTACTGGTCAGGGAGCGTCTGTAAATGGATAAGAATTGGGGACTGGGCAGGGAGCGTCTGCAAATGGATAAGAATTGGGGGACTGGGCAGGGAGCGTCTCTAAATGAATAAGATTTGGGTACTGGTCAGGAAACGTCTGTAAATGGATAAGAATTGGGGACTGGGCAGGGAGTGTCTATAATTGAATAAGAGTTGGAGACTGGGCAAGGAGCGTTTCTAAATGAATAAGATTTGGGGACTGGGCAGGGAGCGTCGATAAATGCTTAAGAATTGGGGACTGGTTCGGGAGCGTTTTTTTATTCGTTCGTGGGATGTGGGCGTCGCTGGCTCGATCTCAGCTCGAGTAATGTGTCCAGTTCTGGGCACCAGGCTTTAGAAAGGACATCAAAGCTTCTGAGACAGTTCAGAGGAGATTTACGAGAATGATACCAGAGATGAGGGGTGTCAGTTCTCTGGACAGGCTGGTGAAGCTGGGATTGTTCTCCTCAGAGTAGAGAAGGTTAAGGGAAGATTTAATAGAGGTGTTCAGAATCATGAAGGATTTTCATAGGGTAGAGAGGGAGAAACTGTTTCCACTGTCCTGGGGGTCAGTAACCAGAGGACACAGATTTAAAATAATTGGCCAAAGATGTCAAGGGGAGGTGAGGAGAGATCGTTTTACCCAGTAACTGATTCGGATTTGGAATGAATTGTCTGACAGTGTGGTGGAAACAGATTCAATTATAACTTTCATAAAGGAGTTGGACAAATATTTCAAAGTGAAATTCTCCAGGATTATGGGGAAATAGGCACGGGGTTGGACTAATTGCATCTTTTTGTCAGAGAGTCAGCAGAGGCACAATGGGGCCGAATGGCCTCCTTCTGTGCTGTATGATTCTATGAACATAAGAACGAGGAGCCGGAGTCGGCAAGTCAGCCACTCGAGCCTGCTCTGCCATTCAATACAATCATGGCTGATCTCATCACGGCAGTTCTTTTTTTTTATTTCCAAAATATACTTTATTCATAAAAATCTGTAAAAATTACATTGCCAAACAGTTTCCAAACAGCACCAAAAAATACAAACATTGCAAGGGAGATCAGTTTCCTTCAATACTGTCATGAGTTTCTTCCCAACCCTTCCGTTTCACAATTGTCATGTCAATTACAGTTTTACATTTGCAGCAATTGAGAATATTAACGATACAGTTCGAGGGATTTCCCATGGATCCAGCCCCTCAGTCCAGCTTGGTGGGGGAACCTTACACTGTGGTCTTTCCCCATTGAGCCTTTGCTGCGGCTGCCCCAAGCTTTAGTGCGTCCCTCAGCACGTAGTCCTGGACCTTGGAATGTGCCAGTCTGCAACATTCGGTGGTGGACAACTCTTTGCGCTGGAAGACCAGCAAGTTTCGGGCAGACCAAAGGGCGTCTTTCACCGAATTGATAGTCCTCCAGCAGCAGTTGATGTTTGTCTCGGTGTGCGTCCCTGGGAACAGCCCGCAGAGCACAGACTCCTGTGTTACAGAGCTGCTTGGGATGAACCTTGACAAAACCCACTGCATCTCTTTCCACACCTGCTTTGCAAAGGCACATTCCAGGAGGAGGTGTGCGACCGTCTCTTCCCCACCACAGCCAACGCGGGGGCACTGTGCGGAGGGGGCGAGACTTCGGGTGTGCATGAAGGATCTGAGGGGGAGGGCCCTTCTCACCACCAGCCAAGCTACGTCTTGGTGCTTGTTTGAAAGTTCTGGTGATGAGGCATTCCGCCAAATGACTTTGACGGTCTGCTCGGGGAACCATCCGACAGGATCCACCGTTTCCTTTACCCGTAGGGCCTTGAGGACATTCCGTGCAGACCACTGCCTGATGGACCGGTGGTCAAAGGTGTTTTCCCGCAGAAACTGCTCCACGAAGGATAGGTGGTACGGCACGGCCCAACTGCATGGAGCGTTCCGCGGCAATGTGACCAGGCCCATCCTTCACAACACCGGGGACAGATAGAACCTCAGCACGTAGTGACACTTGGAGTTTGCGTACTGGGGATCTACACACAGCTTGATGCAGCCGCACACGAAGGTGGTCATCAGGATGAGGGCCACGTTGGGTACATTTTTCCCGCCCTTGTCCAGAGATTTGAACATCGTGTCCCTCCGGACCCGGTCCATTTTAGATCCCCAGACGAAGCTGAAAATGGCTCGGGTGACTGCCACGGCGCAGGAGTGGGGTATGGGACAGACCTGCGCCACGTAGAGCAACAACGTGAGTGCCTCGCACCTGATGACCAGGTTCTTACCCACAATGGAGAGAGATCGCTGCCCCCACATGCCCAACTTTTGTCGTACCTTGGCTACTCGCTCCTCCCATGTTTTGGTGCACGCCCCGGCCCTTCCGAACCATATCCCCAGCACCTTCAGGTAATCTGACCTGACGGTGAAGGGGACAAAGGATCGGTCAGCCCAGTTCCCAAAGAACATGGCCTCGCTCTTGCCGTGGTTAACTTTGGCTCCCGAGGCCAGTTCGAACTGGTCGCAGATGCTCATCAGTCTGCGCCCGGACAGCGGATCCGAGCAGAAGACGGCGACGTCATCCATGTACAGGGAGGTTTTGACCTGAGTTCCTCCGCTGCCTGGGATTGTCACCCCTCTTATGCTCGCTTCCTTCCTAATAGACACAGCAAAGGGTTCAATACAGCAAACAAACAAGATCGGGGACAGAGGACAGCCCTGTCTGACTCCAGATTTGATTGGGAAACTTTCAGATTCCCACCCGTTGATTGAGACTGCGCTACTGATGTTTGTGTAGAGCAGTTGGATCCAATTGCAGATTTCCTCCCCAAACCCCATTTTGTAAAGCACGTCCATCATGTAGGTGTGCGATATCCTGTCAAAAGCCTTCTCCTGGTCCAGGCTGATGAGGCAGGTGTCCACCCTCCTGTCCCGTACGTAGGCGATCGTATCCCTGAGTAGCGCGAGACTATCAGAGATCTTCCTGCCGGGTACAGTACAGGTCTGATCGGGGTGAATCACCAACTCCAGAGCAGACTTGACTCGACTGGCTATGACTTTGGACAGAATCTTGTAATCAACATTAAGCAGTGAGATGGGCCGCCAATTTCTGATTTCTGCCCTCTCCCCCTTCTGCTTGTAAATGAGCGTGATGATGCCTTTTCTCATGGATTCTGACATGCTGCCGGCCAGGAGCATACTCTCGTATACTTCCAGCAGGTCCGGGCCGACCCAGTCCCACAGGGCCGAGTACAACTCGACCGGTAAACCGTCGCTGCCGGGGGTTTTACTCGTCTCGAAAGACTCGACGGCCTTTGTCAGCTCCTCCAGAGTTAGCGGCTTGTCCAGTCTCTCCCTCCTGCTGTCATTTAGGACCTCTGTGATAGATGACAGGAAGGACTGGGAGGCTCTGCTGTCTGTGGGCTTCGCGTCATACAGCCCAGCATAAAAGGATTTGCTGATCCTTAGGATGTCGGACTGCGAAGACGTTACCGAGCCATCTTCTTCCTTCAGGCTGCTGATAACAGAGCTCTCTCTGTGTACCTTTTGGAAGAAGTAACGCGAGCACGTGTCATCCTGCTCGATGGAGCGGACTCTGGACCGGAAGATGATCTTGGAGGCCTCCTTGGCAAAGAGCGAGGCTTGCTGGCTCTTCACCTCTTGGAGGTCCTCCTTGACCTCGACCCCCATTGACTGCAACCGGAGTAGATTTTGCATAATTTTCTGGAGTCGGGACAGTTCCTTCTGTCTCTCTCTCTCGCCTTCTGAACACCTTTGTGGATGAAGAACCTCTTGATGTTCTCCTTAATCGCTTCCCACCAGTGAACTGGAGACTCAAAGAGGGGTTTCACGGTCCTCCAACCTTTGTAATCCCCTTTGAGTTCCTCAACGTTCTCTGGGGTCAGCAGTGTCGCATTGTGCTTCCACGTCCCTCTGCCAACCCGCTGGTCGTCCTGTAAGTGACAGTCGGCCAGTAAGAGGCAGTGGTCGGAGAAGAACACCGGCTTGACGTCGGTGGATCCGACCGTGACAGCACGGGACACAAACAGGAAGTCAATCCTGGAACGGGCACACCCGTCCGATCTTGACCATGTGTATCTGCGCTGCGCTCCGTCTGCAGGTTTGCTGAAGACGTCGTGCAGTTTGGCATCCTTAACTGTTTCTATTAGGAATCTGGACGTAGCGTCCAGTTTGCTGTCGTCACTGCCGGATCGTCCAGTCGCATCGATGATGCAGTTGAAGTCACCGCCTAGGATGACCGGCCTGGACGTCGCCAGCAGCAGTGGGAGCTGCTGGAAGACGGTCAGCCGCTCGCTGCGTTGTACCGGGGCGTACACGTTGATCAACCGGAGCGGAGCGTTGTTGTACATCACGTCTGCTACGAGGAGGCGGCCGCCCACCACCTCCTTAACTTCGGAGATGGTGAAGTTACCTCCCCGCAGCAGAATACCCAGGCCGGAGGAACGGCAGTCATTACCCCCGACCAGATCGATGGCCCGTGGGACCACCATCGCGACCACTGCCTGCAGGTGCTGAGGTGTGGTATTCCACACTCCTGCAGAAACAGTCGGTCAGCTTTGACCTTGGCAAGGTAATCCAAGGTTGAAACACATCGCGTAGTCGATTTAATGCTACGCACATTAATGGAAGCAATTCTTGCACCCATTTTTTACGAAAAATTAGTTGTTGCTTCCCATACCATTTGTCCTCGCTTGTCCCAGTCCTTCCCCTTCGGGATGTTCCTGCATACCCATCGTATGCGCAAGCAGTTTCACGTTGGTTGGGCTCAGAAACGCCTCCTGATTTTTCATGCAGGGTTTGTGCCGCTCGGGTGACATCGGGGGTGGGGGGGGGGGTCTTGTAGGCAGAGAGGATTGGGTTGTCCTCAGCTGCTTCCATCTGTTCCTCCTCGAAAACATCACAGCTCCCGGTCTCCAGGAGCTCAGGTGCGCCAGACGTGTCTTTGCTCCCGGTGTCGCAGAGCTGAGATGCGTTGGCCACTTCGTTACGTGTGGGGCATTGGGGTTGGGGCACGCCGGGCCCCTCACAGCTTCCAGTGCCCGGGGGCTGGGATGCTTTATCATCCATCTCGGAGTTCTGCCGCCTCTTTTGAAGGGGCTGTCGTTCCAGCATTTCCCCGTCCAGTGAAGAGGAGTTGTTGCAGTCTGATTCAGAAGAGAGCCTCCTCTTGCCACTGGTTTGGGTGGTGGCTTTGGGATGTTTTTTCTTTGTGGCTTTCCTTTGGACCACTTGCCACTGACCTGTTTGTCCATCTTTGCCTCCTCCTCCATCGATTCTGTCTGTGGAGGAGGGGTTTCCGGGCGCTGGGTAGGTGCTGGGTCGTTGGTTTCAGCTGCCTCCCCTTCCTTCTCATGCTGAAGTTCCTCACTGCGGAGAAAGCTGCTGGTCTCCTTTCGAACAGCGGACGCCTTCGTCGAACCTTCTCCCGGCCTATCCTTGGACCTTGCCGCCTGAGCATAGCTGAGGCAACGTTTGGGGCAGGTCTTGTAGAGATGGCCTGCCGCACCGCACAAGTTGCAACACTTAGTCTGCTTACAGTCCTTGGTCTGATGGCCTTCCTCCTTGCAGTTCTTGCAAACAACCGTGCTGCAGTTGGCTGCCGTGTGACCAGATTTGCCACAGGTGCGGCAAACTCTGGGCTGCCCAGCGTAGACCAAGAAGCCTCGACTTCCCCCGATAGCGAAGCTGGAGGGAGGGTGGATGATGGCTCCACTGGCATCTACCTTCAAGGTCACCTTGACCTGCAGCTTGCTGGTCCAGATCCCAAAGGGGTCCTTGACATCAGTGCTGCTGCCGGCCACCTCGATGTACCTGGCGAGAAAGGTGAGTACATCCACCACCGGAACATGGGGGTTGTAGAGGTGAATCGTCACCACCCAGTCCCGTTGTGACGGAAGCGTGAAGAGCGGCTCCGCTGTGAGGATCGACAGTGGCGCCCGGTATCCTTTCTCCTTGAACGCCTTCAGGAACTTGATGCATCCCGCCACGTTCCGGAACGTCACGTCGAAGTATCCACTGCTGGGGAAATCCTGGAGGCCGAAGACGTCCGTCGCTTGAAATCCGCAGCAATCTAAGAGAATGTTCTTGATGAAGAAGGTGCGATCGACCGGTGCATCTCCTTCCTTGTCCTTCACGACCACCCGAACGGTGTTGCGCACTCCCTGGCCCGAAGCTCGAAAATTGGTTATAGCCATTTTACTCAAAGCTTTCCCAGGATCAAAAGGCAATGATCATGGTCTCTTCTCAATCAAATAAGCACTGATAAGAACAGATACTACACTTGATCTTAGCCAAAAGGCCGAGAAGCGGCAGTTCATGTTTCTTGCCAGTAGATGTCACTTCACTCCAAAACAGTGAAGTTTACAAATCTGAGAAAGACACAACAGGAAAGAATTGTTCACATTATAGTGAATGTGTGGGATTTAGAAATACTAGGAGTGGAGACGAGTTATTACTTGTCTGCTCGATCCCCATAGCCCTGTAAAATTATTTCCTTCAAGTGCCCATTCAAATTCCTTTTGTAATCCTCGATTGTCTCCATTTCCACCGCCCTCGTGGGCAGCGAGTTACAGATCATCACCAATCAGTGTAAGAAAGTTCTTGCGCACATTCCCCCTGTACCTCCTGTCCAAAACCTTCAATCTGTGTCCCCTAGTCCTTGTGCCAATAGTTAACGGGAACAATGTTTCCTTGCCAACTTATTTAAAACTGTCATAGCCGAAAACACATCTATCAATTCTCCCCTCACTCTCCTTTGATGCAGGTAGAACAACCCTAGCTTTTCCAACCTAACCTTGTAACTAAAATCCTCCATCCCTGGATCCATTCTGGTGAATTTCCTCTGCATCCTCTCAAGGACGCTCACATTCTTTCTTAAGTGCAGTAAGCAAAACTGGAAGCAACACTCCAACTGGGGCCGAACCAGAGCTTTATAATGGTTCAGCATAACTTCCCTGCTTTGTACTCAATGCCTCTTTTTTACAAGCTCAAGATCCCATATGCTTTGCTAACCACTCTCGCAATATGTCTTGCCACCTTCAAAGATTGATGCACATGAACCCCAAGTCCCTCTATTCCAACACACACTTCAGAACTGTGCCATGAAGTAAATATTGCTTCTCCCTATTCCTTATGCCAAAATACATCACCTCACACTTGTCACTATTAAATTCCATCTGCCACCTGTCTGCCCATTCTGATAGCCTATCATTGTCCTGTTGCAGGCAGTTCATATCATCCTCACTGTTTGCCACTCCTCCAAGTTTGTTGTCATCGGGATATTTTGAGATTCTACTCAATATTCCAAGATCCAAGTCATTTATCTTAGCACTGACCCTTGGGGAACACCACTGTCGACTATCCTCCAGTCTGACAAAGAATCATTCAATAAGACTCCCTGTTTTCTGTCCTTAAACCAATTTTCTATCCAATTGGACACTGACCCTCCTATACCACGAACCTCAATTTTGTAAACCCCACTTTTATGTGGTACCTTGTCAAACGCTTCCTTAAAATCCATATAAACAACATCCACTGCATTCCCTTTAGCAAGCTGCTCTGTTAGCTCATCAAAAAATGCAGTTCGATTAGTCAAGCATGAACAGCCATTTATAAATCCATGCTCACTCTCCTTAATTAACTCAAACCTCTCCAAGTGACTGTTGATTTTTTACCCTGATTATTCTTTCTAAAACCTTACCCACCGCTGCTGTTAATCTAACTACCCTGTAGTTAGCCGGACTGTCCTTACACCCTTTCTTGAATAAGGGCGTCGCATTTGCCACTGTTTCCTCCTGGCACCTCCCCCGTATCCAGGGAAGATTGGAAGATTATGGCAAACTCTTCTATTATCTGCATCCGCATTTCCTTTCGCAACCTGGGATGCCAGCCATCCAGACCAGGTGATTTATCTACCCTAAGCACAGCCAGCCTTTTTAGTACCTCCCTCTCTCAATTTGTACCCTCTCCATTGACTCTACTCTCTTCACTTCGACTGATATTTTGTCAAATTCCACTTCCTTAGTGATCACTGATACAAAGTACTCATTAAGTAGATTAACATTGCCCTGCACCTCTCAGCTTATATTATCCTTTTTGTCCCTAATAGGCCCGACTCAACCTCTTACTACCCACTTATCATTTACATGCTGCTCGAAGATTTTTGGGTTTCCTTTCATGTTGACTGCCAGTCTATTCTCATAGAAATAGAGAATAAGCAAATATAGAAGATGTAAGTATTTCCCATCCTTGATGAGGTGGAACTTTCTTTTGTTGTGGGTGGTAATGACTTGGCCCACGAGTGTGGTGGAAGCAGAGACAATCAATGATTTGAAAAGGAAATTGGATGGATACTTGAAGGAAAGAAACTTGCAGGAGGAAAGTGATCGAGCTGGTGAGTGGAACTGACTAGATTACTCCGGGGAGAGCCAGCATGGACGTGATTAGGCCAAACGACCACCTTCTGTGCTGTAAATGACTCTGTGTTGTTTCTCAAATTCAATCCACTGGTGCTTGGTAAATAATTTCAAAGTAAATTGTGCAACCGGAAAATCAGAACCAAGGCAAGGGACGCAAAGGAAGCAAAGTTGCTGAAAACCGGGATTGAACCAGGGTCTTTTAGATCTTCAATCTAACGCTCTCCCAACTGAGCTATTTCAGCCCTACGTTAACAGTGGCTTGGTGTCCTTGTTTTGGAAGAAAATACATACATTCAAGTTTTCCAAAAAATTGAAGAACACAACATGTGAGTAATATTCCCCATTGCTTTCTCAGTACTGATGGATTGTGAAGCGGGAGACAGCCAGAAGTGCCACTGAGCCGCACAGACCCCGAGCTGAGAATGAAATGAGATCAAATTCAATCTTTCATAGTGAGATGCTGCTGAGAGGTAAGAGTCCTGAATCAAAGCGAGACTTGCTCATTTCAAACACTCCCTGTACTCTCTGCTCATGAAGCCTTAAAAAAGGGGAAAACGGAATGGCACTCAAACTCACAACCCTGCCATTAAAAGTCTCATGTTCGACTGACAGAACTGTCACTTCTACTCGGTCTCTTATTGGATGGATACAACTCCAACGCAGGGATGGCATTCAAATCCTCCCATGGGTCCACATGTCAGACTGAGTTCCATGTTGTAGACTCAAGCAAAGGAAATCTGCTCACTTCCAAAACTTTCAGCGAGTTGAAGCTGATTACAATCAACATCATCAGAGGTCAGAACTACCAGGTGAAAGAAGACACCCTGAAGAAGGATCCACAATTATTCAAAGGCATCGACAAAGTGAAAAACAAGAAAATCGATGAGTCAATGCAAGCCAAACAACAGAAACACTGAAGAATTCCATTCCATTCCAGTCCAGAACCCAGTCCTGTTGTTTTTGGAGTCAGGTCACAATTACAGCAACAACTTTATATTCCCACTTGGCTATCTGCACATTTAGCTAATTGCAATTTTGTCGACAAGCTCTTTGAATCCAGTTGTCTGGTCCTCAAGCCAGCTCCGCATGGAAGTCAATTCCACCTTCTGCAAGGCTGAAACCAATAGATAACCTTAATCTAAAAATGCCAGCAGACCAGGGCTCGTCCGGGACTTGAACCCGGGATCTCTCGCATGTTAATTAACCATACTCCCTAAGCGAGAATCATACCCCTAGACAAACGAGCCACTGACAAGTCAAATTTTATTAGCTGCTGTGGAATTTCACTGGAACCCTCCAGCCAATCATCCATTTTTTTTCAGATCAAAGCAACATCCTGCAAATGCGGAAATAAAAACAGAAAGTGCTGGAAATGTTCAGCAGCTCTGGCAGCATCTGTGCTGTGAGAAACACAGTTAAAGTTTCAGGGCACTCACCTTTTGTTTCAGCCATCCTTTCAGACTGCTTCTGTCCATCCAATCTCACTTTCTATTCTATCCACATTCTAACCATTCACTACGTTACGACATTTTTCATGAATTCCTCATTTCTTTTATTAATGACAATTTTGTATTTCTGGCCTTTGCTTCAGACACCAACACAAGTGGAATCATGTCTCCATCTACCCAATCAAACCACTTCGCTGTATCCTCACATTGCAATGTTTCTTTAACCCTGACAGACTGTGGAGTTTCTGCTGCTTGATTGCAGTTCTTGCTTCCCGCCAGTAGATGTCACCTCACTCCAACACAGTGAAGTTTACAAATCTGAGAGAGACACAACAGGAAATAATTGTTCACATTATAGTGAATGTGTGGGATTTAGAAATACTAGGAGTGGAGACGAGTTATTATTGCACTCTGCTATTACATCTTTTATAATGGACTCCAGCATTTTCCCCACGACTGATGTCAGGCTAACCGGTATATAATTCGCTGTTTAATTTCTGCCTCTTTTTTTAAATAATGGAGTTACATTAACTACCGTCCAATCCATTGGAACTGTTCCAGAGTCGATAGAATTTTGAAAAAAGACCAGAAATGCATCTGCTATTTCAAGGGCCACTTCCTTAAGTACTCTGAGATGTAGATTATCAGGCCCTGGGGATTTATCGGCCTTCAATCCCATCAATTTCCCAAACATTCCCTACTAATACTGATTTCATACAGTTCCTCCTTCTCACTAGACCCTATGTTCCCCAACATTTCTGGGAGATAATTTGTATCCTCCTTTGTGAAGACAGATCCAAAGTATGTATTTAATTGGTCTGCCATTTCTTTGTTCCCCATTATAAATTCCCCCGTTTCTGACTGTAAGGGGCCCACATTTGTCTTCACTAATCTTTTTCTCTACACATATCTATAGAAGCTTTTACAGTCAATTTTATGTTCTCTGCTAGCTTACTCTCATACTCTATTTCCCCCTTCTTAATCAATCCTTTTGTCCTCCTCTGCTAAATTCCAAACTGCTCACAATCTTCAGGTTTGTTGCTTGTTCTGGCCATTTTATATTTCTCCTCCTTGGATCTAATACTTTCCTTAATTTCTTTTGTAAGCCACAGTTGAGCCACCCTTCCTGTTTTACTTTTGCACAGACAGGAATGAACAATTGTTGTAATTCATCCATGCGCTCTTTAAATGCTAGCCATTGCCTATCCACTGTCAACCCTTTAAGTAACGTTCCCCAATCTATCATAGCCAACTCCCGCCTCATACCTTCATAGTTTCCTTTGTTTAGATTCAGGACCCGAGTCTCGGAATCAACTCTCTCACCCTCCATCTTAATGAAGGATTTTATCATATTATGGGCGCACTTCCCCAAGGGACCCCACACAACAAGATTGTTAACTAATCCTTTCTCATTACACAATACCCAGTCCAGGATGGCCTGTTCTCTTGAGGTGTTATACACCTCTATCAATTCTCCACTCAATCTCCTTTGAGAAAGGCAGAATAATCCTAGCTTTTCCAACCTAACCTTGTAACTAAAATCCCCCATCCCTGGATCCATTCTGGTAAATCGCCTCTGCATCGTCTCAAGGACCCTCACATTCTTTCTAGAGTCTGCTGAGCAGAACTGGAAGCAACACTCCAATTGGGGCCTAACCAGAGTTTTATAATGGTTCAGCATAACTTCCCTGCTTTTGTACTCAATGCCTCTATTTTTAAAGCCCAAGATCCCTTATGCTTTGCGAACCACTCTCGCAATATGACTTGCCTCCTTCAAAGATTGATGCACATGAACCCCAAGTCCCTCTCTTCCAGTACACTCTTTAGAACTGTGCCATTAAGTATATATTGCCTCTCCCTATTCCTTATGCCAAAATACATCACCTCACACTTGTCACTATTAAATTCCATCTGCCACCTGTCTGCCCATTCTGCTAGCCTATCACTGTCCTGTTGCAGGCAGTTCATATCATCCTCACTGTTTGTCGCTCCTCCAGGTTTGGTGTCATCGGCATATTTTGAGATTCTACTCTGTATTCCAAGATCCAAGTCACTTACCTTGAGCAAAAAAAGCAGTGGTTCTAGCACTGACCCTTGGGGAACACCACTGTCGACTATCCTCCAGTCTGACAAAGAACCATTTAATAAGACTCGCTGTTTTCTGTCCTTCAACCAATTTTCTATCCAATTGGACACTGACCCTCCTATACCACGAACCTCAATTTTGTTAACCGCCCTTTTGTGTGGTACCTTGTCAAACGCTTCCTTAAAATCCATATGAACAACATCCACTGCATTCCCTTCATCAACCTGCTCTGTTAGTTCATCAAAAAATGCAGTTAGATTAGTCAAGCATGAACTCCCATTTATAAATCCATGCTCACTCTCCTTAATTAACTCGAACCTCTCCAAGTGACTGTTGATTTTTTACCCTGATTATTCTTTCTAAAACCTTACCCACCGCTGCTGTTAATCTAACTAGCCTGTAGTTACCCGGCTGTCCTTACACCCTTTCTTGAATAAGGGTGTCACATTTGCCACTGTTTAATTCTCTGGCACCTCCCCCGTATCCAGAGAAGATTGGAAGATTATAGCAAGCCCTTCCGTTATCTGCATCCGCATTTCCTTTCGCAACCTGGGATGTGAGCCATCCGGACCAGGTGATTTATCTTCCCTAAGCACAGCCAGCCTTTTTAGTACCTCCCTCTCTCAATTTGTACCCTCTCCATTGACTCTACTCTCTTCACTTCGACTGATATTTTGTCAAATTCCACTTCCTTAGTGATCACTGATACAAAGTACTCATTAAGTAGATTAACATTGCCCTGCACCTCCAAGCTTATTAGATTAGATTAGAATATTACAGCGCAGTACAGGCCCTTCGGCCCTCGATGTTGCGCCGAGCTGTGAAACCATCTGACCTACACTATTCCATTTTCATCCATGTGTCGATCCAATGTCCACTTAAATGCCCTTAAAGTTGGCGAATCTACTACTGCTGCAGGCAGGGCATTCCACGCCCTTACTACTCTCTGAGTAAAGAAACTACCTCTCACATCTGTCCTATATCTATTACCCCTCAACTTGAAGCTATGTCCCCTCGTGTTTGCCATCACCATCCGAGGAAAAAGACGCTCACTATCCACCCGATCTAACCCTCTGATTATCTTATATGTCTCTATTAAGACACCTCTCCTCCTCCTTCTCTCCAACGAAAACAACCTCAAGTCCCTCAGCCTTTCCTCGTAAGACCTTCCCTCCATACCAGGCAACATCCTAGTAAATCTCCTCTGCACCCTTTCCATAGCTTCCACATCCTTTCTATAATGCGGTGACCAGAACTGCACGCAATACTCCAGGTGCGGTCTCACCAGAGTCTTGTACAGCTGCAGCATGACCTCGTGGCTCCGAAACTCGACCCCCCTACTAATAAAAGTTAACACACCATATGCCTTCTTGACAGCCCTATTAACCTGGTTAGCAACCTTCAGGGATTTATGCACCTGGACACCAAGATCTCTCTGCTCATCTACACTAACAAGAATCTTCCCATTAGCCCAGTACTCTGCATTCCTGTTACTCCTTCCAAAGTGAATCACCTCACACTTTTCCGCATTAAACTCCATTTGCCATCTCTCAGCCCAGCTCTGCAGCCTATTTATGTCTCTCTGTACCCTACAACATCCTTCAGCACTATCCACAACTCCACCGACCTTAGTGTCATCTGCAAATTTACTAACCCACCCTTCTACACACTCTTCCAGGTCATTTATAAAAATGACAAACAGCAATGGCCCCAAAACAGATCCTTGCGGTACACCACTAGTAACTAAACTCCAGGATGAACATTTGCCATCAACCACCACCCTCTGTCTTCTTTCAGCTAGCCAATTTCTGATCCAAAGCTCTAAATCACCTTCAACCCCATACTTCCGTATTTTCTGCAATAGCCTACCGTGGGGAACCTTATCAAACGCCTTACTGAAATCCATATACACCACATCCACTGCTTTACCCTCATCCACCTGTTTGGTCACCTTCTCGAAAAACTCAATAAGGTTTGTGAGGCACGACCTACCCGTCACAAAACCGTGCTGACTATCTCTAATGTACTTATTCTTTTCAAGATGATTATAAATCCTGTCTCTTATAACCTTTTCCAACATTTTACCCACAACCGAAGTGAGGCTCACAGGTCTATAATTACCAGGGCTGTCTCTGCTCCCCTTCTTGAACAAGGGGACAACATTTGCAATCCTCCAGTCTTCCGGCACTATTCCTGTCGACAATGACGACATAAAGATCAAGGACAAAGTCTCTGCAATCTCCTCCCTAGCTTCCCAGAGAATCCAAGGATAAATCCCATCTGGCCCAGGGGACTTATCTATTTTCACACTTTCCAAAATTGCTAACACCTCCTCCTTGTGAACCTCAATCCCATCTAGCCTCGTAGCCTGAATCTCAATATTCTCAACAACATTTTCTTTCTCTACTGTAAATACTGACGCAAAATATTCATTTAACACTTCCCCTATCTCCTCTGATTCCACACACAACTTCCCACTACTATCCTTGATTGGCCCTAATCAAACCCTAGTCATTCTTTTATTCCTGATATACCTATAGAAAGCCTTAGGGTTTTCCCTGATCCGATCCACCAATGACTTCTCGTGTCCTCTCCTTGCTCTTCTTAGCTCTCCCTTTAGATCCTTCCTGGCTAGCTTGTAGCTCTCAAGCGCCCTAACTGAGCCTTCACGTCTCATCCTAACATAAGCCTTCTTCTTCCTCTTGACAAGCGCTTCAACTTCTTTAGTAAACCACGGCTCCCTCGCACGACAACTTCCTCCCTGCCTCACAGGTACATACTTATCAAGGACACGCAGTAGCTGCTCCTTGAATAAGCTCCACATTTCGATTGTTCCCATCCCCTGCAGTTTCCTTCCCCATCCTACGCATCCTAAATCTTGCCTAATCGCATCATAATTTCCTTTCCCCCAGTTATAATTCTTGCCCTGCGGTATATACCTGTCCCTGCCCATCGCTAAGGTAAACCTAACCGAATTGTGATCACTGTCACCAAAGTGCTCACCTACATCTAAATCTAACACCTGGCCGGGTTCATTTCCCAGTACCAAATCCAATGTGGCATCGCCCCTGGTTGGCCTGTCTACATACTGTGTCAGAAAACCCTCCTGCACACACTGGACAAAAACTGACCCATCTAAAGTACTCGAACTATAGTATTTCCAGTCGATATTTGGAAAGTTAAAGTCCCCCATAACAACTACCCTGTTACTCTCACCCCTGTCGAGAATCATCTTCGCTATCCTTTCCTCTACATCTCTGGAACTATTCGGAGGTCTATAAAAGACTCCCAACAGGGTAACCTCACCTCTCCTGTTTCTAACCTCAGCCCATACTACCTCAGTAGACGAGTCCTCAAACGTCCTTTCTGTCGCTGTAATACTCTCCTTGATTAACAATGCCACACCCCGCCCTCTTTTACCATCTTCTCTGTTCTTACTGAAACATCTAAATCCCGGAATCTGCAACATCCATTCCTGCCCCTGCTCTACCCATGTCTCTGAAATGGCCACTACATCGAGATCCCAGGTACCAACCCATGCTGCAAGCTCACCCACCTTATTCTGGATGCTCCTGGCGTTGAAATAGACACACTTTAAACCAGGTTCTTGCTTGCCAGTGCCCTCTTGCTTCCTTGTAACCATATCCCTGACCTCACTACTCTCAACATCCTATACTTTGGCACTACAATTTGGGTTCCCATTCCCCTGCTGAATTAGTTTAAACCCCCCCGAAGAGCACTAGCAAACCTTCCCCCCAGGATATTGGTACCCCTCTGGTTCAGGTGAAGACCATCCTGTTTGTAGAGGTCCCACCTACCCCAGAAAGAGCCCCAATTATCCAGGAAACCAAATCCCTCCCTCCTGCACCATCCCTGCTGCCACGTGTTCAACTCCTCTCTCTCCCTATTCCTCGCTTCGCTATCACGTGGCACGGGCAACAACCCAGAGATAACAATTCTGTTTGTTCTTGCTCTTAGCTTCCACCCTAGCTCCCTAAATTTCTGTCTTAAATCCCCATCTCTCTTCCTACCTATGTCGTTGGTGCCTATGTGGACCACGACTTGGGGCTGCTCCCCCTCCCCATTAAGGATCCCAAAAACACGATCCGAGACATCACGAACCCTGGCACCTGGGAGGCAACATACCAACCGTGAGTCTCTCTCGTTCCCACAGAATCTCCTATCTGTTCCCCTAACTATGGAGTCCCCAATGACTAATATTCTGCTCCTCTTCCCCCTTCCCTTCTGAGCAACAGGGACCGACTCTGTGCCAGATATCCGTACCCCATTGCTTACCCCTGGTAAGTCGTCCCCCGCAACAGTATCCAAAACGGTATACCTGTTGTTGAGGGAAACAGCCACAGGGGATCCCTGCACTGCCTGCTGGTTCCCTCTCCTTCCCCTGACGCTAACCCATCTACCTACTTCTTTTACCTGAGGTGTGACTACCTCCCCATAACTCCTCTCAATAACCTCCTCCGCCTCCCGAATGATCCGAAGTTCATCCAGCTCCAGCTCCAGTTCCCTAACGCGGTTCTCGAGGAGCTGGAGTTGGGTGCACTTCCCACAGATGCAGTCAGCAGGGACACTCTTGGCGACCCTTACCTCCCACATTCTGCAGGAGGAACATACAACTGCCTTAATCTCCATTCCCACTATTCCAAATTCCCAACAAATCTACTGAAAAACCAAAAAAACAAAAAGTCAAAACTTGTTAGGTTAGCAATCCAACGGACAGAACTTCCCAAATAAAAAGTTTACCTTATCAACACACCAGAGTCCTTTTTTTTTTGGTTAGAGGAGGAGGGTGGGTGGGAGACACTGCACGTGTAGTGTCTCGGGTACAGCCACCACACAAATATATACCTTTTTCCTTACCCAGCAGTCCCCTGGTCCTCCGAAAACAAAAGGAAATTCACTTTTAAACTTACGCTGAAATTGACTTCTCAGCTGTAAGCCCGTTCACGCACCTCCGTTGCTATCAACGCTGCAGTCACCGAAACTAAAAGAAAGAGATTCTAAACCACACAAATATATACCCTTTTCCTTACCCAGCAGTCCCCTGGTCCTCCGAAAACAAAAGGGAATTCACTTTTAAACTTACGCTGAAATTGACTTCTCAGCTGGAAGCCCGTTTACGCACCTCCATTGCTATCAACGCTGCAGTCACCGAAACTAAAAGAAAGAGATTCTAAACCACACAACTATATACCCTTTTCCTTACCCAGCAGTCCCCTGGTCCTCCGAAAACAAAAGGGAATTCACTTTTAAACTTACGCTGAAATTGACTTCTCAGCTGCAAGCCCGTTCACGCACCTCCGTTGCTATCAACGCTGCAGTCACCGAAACTAAAAGAAAGAGATTCTAAACCACACAAATATATACCCTTTTCCTTACCCAGCAGTCCCCTGGTCCTCCGAAAACAAAAGGGAATTCACTTTTAAACTTACGCTGAAATTGACTTCTCAGCTGTAAGCCCGTTCACGCACCTCCGTTGCTATCAACGCTGCAGTCACCGAAACTTATATTATCCTTTTTGTCCCTAATAGGCCCGACTCAACCTCTTACTACCCACTTATCATTTACATGCTGCTCGAAGATTTTTGGGTTTCCTTTCATGTTGACTGTCAGTCTATTCTCATAGAAATAGAGAATAAGCAAATATAGAAGATGTAAGTATTTCCCATCCTTGATGAGGTGGAATTTTTTATGTTGTGGGTGGTAATGTCTTGGCCCACGAGTGTGGTGGAAGCAGAGACAATCAATGATTTGAAAAGGAAATTAGATGGATACTAGAAGGAAAGAAACTTGCAGGAGGAAAGGGATCGAGCTGGTGAGTGGAACTGACTAGATTGCTCCGGGGAGAGCCAGCATGGACGTGATAGGCCAAACGACCACCTTCTGTGCTGTAAATGACTCTGTGTTGTTTCTCAAATTCAATCCACTGGCGCTTGGTAAATAATTTCAAAGTAAATTGTGCAACCGGAAAATCAGAACCAAGGCAAGGGACGCATAAGGAAGCAAAATTGCTGAAACCCGGGACTTTTAGATCTTCAGTCTAACGCTCTCCCAACTGAGCTATTTCAGCCCTACATTAACAGTGGCTTGGTGTCCTTGTTGTGGAAGAAAATACATACATTCAAGTTTTCCAAAAAATTAAAGAACACAACATATGAGTAATATTCCCCATTGCTTTCTCAGTACTGATGGATTGTGAAGCGGGAGACAGCCAGAAGTGCCACTGAGCCGCACAGACCCCGAGCTGAGAATGAAATGAGATCATATTCAATCTTTCATAGTGAGATGCTGCTGAGAGGTAAGAGTCCTGAATCAAAGCGAGACTTGCTCATTTCAAACACTCCCTGTACTCTCTGCTCATGAAGCCTTAAAAAAGGGAAAAACAGAATGGCACTCAAACTCACAACCCTGCCATTAAAAGTCTCATATTCGACTGACAGAACTGTCACTTCTACTCGGTCTCTTATTGGATGGATGCAACTCCAACGCAGGGGTGGCATTCAAATCCTCCCATGGGTCCACATGTCAGACTGAGTTCCATGTTGTAGACTAAAGCAAAGGAAATCTGCTCACTTCCAAAACTATCAGCGAATTGAAGCTGATTACAATCAACATCATCGGAGGTCAGAACTACCTGGTGAAAGGAGATACCCTGAAGAAGGATCCACAATTATTCAAAGGCATCGACAAAGTGAAAAACAAGAAAATCGATGAGTCAATGCAAGCCAAACAACAGAAACACTGAAGAATTCCATTCCATTCCAGTCCAGAACCCAGTCCTGTTGTTTTTGGAGTCAGGTCACAATTACAGCAACAACTTTATATTCCCACTTGGCTTTCTGTACATTTAGTTAATTGCAATTTTGTCGACAAGCTCTTTGAATCCAGTTGTCTGGTCCTCAAGCCAGCTCCGCATGGAAGTCAATTCCACCTTCTGCAAGGCTGAAACCAAAAGATAACCTTAATCTAAAAATGCCAGCAGACCAGGGCTCGTCCGGGACTTGAACCCGGGATCTCTCGCATGTTAATTAACCATGATCCCGAAGCGACAATCATACACCTAGACCAACGAGCCACTGACAGGTCAGGTTTTATTAGCTGCTGTGGAATTTCACTGGAAACACCCAGCCAATCATCCATTTTTTTTCAGATCAAAGCAAGATCCTGCAAATGCTGAAATAAAAACAGAAAGTGCTGGAAATGTTCAGCAGCTCTGGCAGCATCTGTGCTGTGAGAAACACAGTTAACGTTTCAGGGCACTCACCTTTTGTTTCAGCCATCCTTTCAGACTGCTTCTGTCCATCCAATCTCACTTTCTATTCTATCCACATTCTAACCATTCACGACGTTACTACATTTTTCATGAATTCCTCATTTCTTTTATTGCTGACAATTTTGTATTTCTGGCCTTTGCTTCAGACACCACCACAAGTGGAATCATGTCTCCATCTACCCAATCAAACCACTTCGCTGTATCCTCATATTGCAATGTTTCTTTAACCCTGACAGACTGTGGAGTTTCTGCTGCTTGATTGCAGTTCTTGCTTCCCGAAAGTAGATGTCACCTCACTCCAATACAGTGAAGTTTACAAATCTGAGAGAGACACAACAGGAAATAATTGTTCACATTTTTGTGAATGTGTGGGATTTAGAAATACTAGGAGTGGAGACGAGTTATTATTGCACTCTGCTATTAAATCTTTTATAATGGACTCCAGCATTTTCCCCACGACTGATGTCAGGCTAACCGGTATATAATTCTCTGTTTTCTTTCTGCCTCTTTTTTTAAATAATGGAGTTACATTAACTACCGTCCAATCCATTGGAACTGTTCCAGAGTCGATAGAATTTTGAAAAAAGACCAGAAATGCATCTGCTATTTCAAGGGCCACTTCCTTAAGTACTCTGGGATGTAGATTATCAGGCCCTGGGGATTTATCGGCCTTCAATCCCATCAATTTCCCAAACATTCCCTACTAATACTGATTTCATACAGTTCCTCCTTCTCACTAGACCCTATGTTCACCAACATTTCTGGGAGATAATTTGTATCCTCCTTTGTGAAGACAGATCCAAAGTATTTATTTAATTGGTCTGCCATTTCTTTGTTCCCCATTATAAATTCCCCCGTTTCTGACTGTAAGGGGCCCACATTTGTCTTCACTAATCTTTTTCTCTACACATATCTATAGAAGCTTTTACAGTCAGTTTTTGTGTTCTCTGCTAGCTTACTCTCATACTCTATTTCCCCCTTCTTAATCAATCCTTTTGTCCTCCACTGCTAAATTCCAAACTGCTCACAATCTTCAGGTTTGCTGCTTGTTCTGGCCATTTTATATTTCTCCTCCTTGGATCTAATACTTTCCTTAATTTCTTTTGTAAGCCACAGTTGAGCCACCCTTCCTGTTTTACTTTTGCACAGACAGGAATGAACAATTGTTGTAATTCATCCATGCGCTCTTTAAATGCTAGCCATTGCCTATCCACTGTCAACCCTTTAAGTAACGTTCCCCAATCTATCATAGCCAACTCCCACCTGATACCTTCATAGTTTCCTTTATTTAGATTCAGGACCCGAGTCTCGGAATCACCTCTCTCACAATCCATCTTAATGAAGAATGTTATCATATTATGGGCGCACTTCCCCAAGGGACCCCACACAACAAGATTGTTAACTAATCCTTTCTCATTACACAATACCCAGTCCAGGATGGCCTGTTCTCTAGAGGTGTTATACACCTCTATCAATTCTCCACTCAATCTCCTTTGATTTAGGCAGAATAATCCTAGCTTTTCCAACCTTACCTTGTAACTAAAATCCCCCATCCCTGGATCCATTCTGGTAAATCACCTCTGCGTCCTCTCAAGGACCCTCACATTCTTTCTAAAGTCTGCTGAGCAGAACTGGAAGCAACACTCCAATTGGGGCCTAACCAGAGTTTTATAATGGTTCAGCATAACTTCCCTGCTTTTGTACTCAATGCCTCTATTTTTGAAGCCCAAGATCCCATTTGCTTTGCGAACCACTCTCGCAATATGTCTTGCCACCTTCAAAGATTGATGCACATGAACCCCAAGTTCCTCTATTCCAGCACACTCTTTGGAACTGTGCCATTAAGTATATATTGCCTCTCCCTATTCCTTTACATCACCTCACACTTGTCACTATTAAATTCCATCTGCCACCTGTCTGCCCATTCTGCTAGCCTATCACTGTCCTGTTGCAGGCAGTTCATATCATCCTCACTGTTTGCCACTCCTCCAAGTTTGTTGTCATCGGGATATTTTGAGATTCTACTCTGTATTCCAAGATCCAAGTCAATTACCTTGAGCAAAAAAAGCAGTGGTTCCAGCACTGACCCTTGGGGAACACCACTGTCGACTATCCTCCAGTCTGACAAAGAACCATTTAATAAGACTCGCTGTTTTCTGTCCTTAAACCAATTTTCTATCCAATTGGACACTGACCCTCCTATCCCAGGAACCTCAATTTTGTTAACCGCCCTTTTATGTGGTACCTTGTCAAACGCTTCCTTAAAATCCATATAAACAACATCCAATGCAATCCCTTCATCAAGCTGCTCTGTTAGTTCATCAAAAAATGCAGTTAGATTAGTCAAGCATGAACTCCCATTTATAAATCCATGCTCACTCTCCTTAATTAACTCGAACCTCTCCAAGTGACTGTTGATTTTTTACCCTGATTATTCTTTCTAAAACCTTACCCACCGCTGCTGTTAATCTAACTAGCCTGTAGTTACCCGGAATGTCCTTACACCCTTTCTTGAATAAGGGTGTCGCATTTGCCACTGTTTAATCCTCTGGCACCTCCCCCGTATCCAGGGAAGATTGGAAGATTATTGCAAGCCCTTCCGTTATCTGCATCCGCATTTCCTTTCGCAACCTGGGATGTGAGCCATCCGGACCAGGTGATTTATCTTCCCTAAGCACGGCCAGCCTTTTTAGTACCTCCCTCTCCTAATTTGTACTCTCTCCATTGCCTTTACTTTCTTCACTTCAACTGATATTTTGTCAAATTCCACTTCCTTAGTGATCACTGATGCAAAGTACTCATGAAGTAGATTAACATTGCCCTGCACCTCTAAGCTTATATTATCCTTTTTGTCCCTAATAGGCCCGACTCAACCTCTTACTACCCACTTATCATTTACATGCTGCTCGAAGATTTTTGGGTTTCCTTTCATGTTGACTGCCAGTCTATTCTCATAGAAATAGAGAATAAGCAAATCGAGAAGATATAAGTATTTCCCATCCTTGATGAGGTGGAATTTTTTATCCTGTGGGTGGTAATGACTTGGCCCACGAGTATGGTGGACGCAGAGACAATCAATGATTTGAAAAGGAAATTAGATGGATACTTGAAGGAAAGAAACCTGCAGGAGGAAAGGGATCGAGCTGGTGAGTGGAACTGACTAGATTGCTCCGGGGAGAGCCAGCATGGACATGATAGGCCAAACGACCACCTTCTATGCTGTAAATGACTCTGTGTTGTTTCTCAAATTCAATCCACTGGTGCTTGGTAAATCATCTCAAAGTAAATTGTGCAACTGGAAAATCAGAACCAAGGCAAGGGACGCATAAGGAAGCAAAATTGCTGAAACCCGAGATTGAGCTAGGGACCTTTAGATTTTCAGTCTACCGCTCTCCCAACTGAGCTATTTCAGCCCTACATGAGCAGTGGCTTGGTGTCCTTGTTTTGGAAGAAAATACATGCATTCAAGTTTTCCAAAAAATTAAAGAATACAACATGTGAGTAATATTCCCCATTGCTTTCTCAGTACTGATGGATTGTGAAGCGGGAGACAGCCAGAAGTGCCACTGAGCCGCACAGACCCCGAGCTGAGAATGAAATGAGATCAAATTCAATCTTTCATAGTGAGATGCTGCAGAGAGGTAAGAGTCCTGAATCAAAGCGAGGCTTGCTCATTTCAAACACTCCCTGTACTCTCTGCTCATGAAGCCTTAAAAAAGGGAAAAACAAAATGGCACTCAAACTCACAAAAATAAAAGCAAAATACTGCGGATGCTGGAAATCTGAAACAAAAACAAGAAATGTTGGAATCACTCAGCAGGTCTGGCAGCATCTGTGGAAAGAGAAGCAGAGTTAAGGTTTCGGGTCAGTGACCCTTCTTTGGAACTGACAAATATTAGAAAAGTCACAGATTATAAGCAAGTGAGGTGGGGGTGGGGCAAGAGATAACAGAGGAGAAGGTGCAGATTGGACCAGGCCACATAGCTGACCAAAAGGTCACGGAGCAAAGGCAAACAATATGTTATTGGTGTGTTGAAAGACAAAGCATTAGTACAGATTAGGTGTGAATACACTGTATATTGAACAGCAGCAAGTGCAAACCTGAAACAAAACCTGAAAAAACAGTGAGTAAGCAAACTGAACAAACTAAGATGAAATGAAATAAATGCAAAAAAAGATTGTAAAAAATGTAAAAAAGAATGTAAAAAAAAAGGAAGAAAAAATAACTAAAAATGAAAGTAAAATGGGGGACTGTCATGCTCTGAAATTATTGAACTCAATGTTCAGTCCGGCAGGCTGTAGTGTGCCTAATCGGTAGATGAGATGCTGTTCCTCGAGCTTGCGTTGATGTTCACTGGAACACTGCAGCAATCCCAGGACAGAGATGTGAGCATGAGAGCAGGGGGGAGTGTTGAAATGGCAAGCAACCGGAAGCTCAGGGTCCTGCTTGCGGACTGAGCGGAGATGTTCCGCAAAGCGGTCACCCAGTCTGCGCTTGGTCTCCCCAATGTAGAGGAGACCACACTGTGAGCAGCGAATACAGTATACTACATTGAAGGAAGTACAAGTACATCGCTGCTTCACCTGAAAGGAGTGTTTGGGGCCTGGGATAGTGAGGAGAGAGGAGGTAAATGGGCAGGTATTACACCTCCTGCGATTGCAGGGGAAGGTGCCCTGGGACGGGGACGAGGTGGTGGGGGTAATGGAGGAGTGGACCAGGGTGTCGAGGAAGGAAAGATCCCTTCGGAATGCTGACAGGGGAAGGGAGGGGAAGATGCGACTGGTAGTGGCATCACGCTGAAGGTGGCGAAAATGGCGGAGGATGATCCTTTGGATATGGAGGCTGGTGGGATGAAAAGTGAGGACAAGGGGAACCCTGTCACGGTTCTGGGAGGGAGGGGAAGGGGTGAGGGGAGAGGTGCGGGGAATGGGTCGGACACGGTTGAGGGCCCTGTCAACCACAGTGGGGGGAAATCCTCGGTTGAGGAAAAAGGAGGTCATATCAGAAGCACCGTCATGGAAGGTAGCATCATCAGAGCAGATGCGTTGGAGACGGAAAAACTGGGAGAATGGAATGGAGTCCTTACAGGAGGTAAGGTGTGAAGAAGTGTAGTCGAGGTAGCTGTGGGAGTCGGTGGGCTTATAATGGATATTGGTAGACAACCTATTCCCAGAGATGGAGACAGAGAAGTCGAGGAAGGGAAGGGAAGTGTCAGAAATGGACCATGTGAAGGTGAGAGAAGGGTGGAAATTGGAAGCAAAGTTGATAAAGTTTTCTAGTTCGGGGCGGGAGCACTTCAACTCCACGCACTTCCTTCAAGTAAAAGGTGTCGCTATGGGTACCCGCATGGGTCCTAGTTATGCCTGTCTTTTTGTGGGATATGTCGAGCATTCTTTGTTCCAGTCCTACTCAGGCCTCCTCCCCCAACTCTTTTTCCGGTACATTGATGACTGTATCGGTGCCGTTTCCTGCTCCCGCCCCAAACACTCCTTTCAGGTGAAGCAGCGATTTGCTTGTACTTCTTTCAATGTAGTATACTGTATTCGCTGCTCACAGTGTGGTCTCCTCTACATTGGGGAGACCAAGCGCTTTGCGGAACATCTCCGCTCAGTGCGCAAGCAGGACCCTGAGCTTCCGGTTGCTTGCCATTTCAACACTCCCCCCTGCTCTCATGCTCACATCTCTGTCCTGGGATTGCTGCAGTGTTCCAGTGAACATCAACGCAAGCTCGAGGAACAGCATCTCATCTACCGATTAGGCACACTACAGCCTGCCGGACTGAACATTGAGTTCAATAATTTCAGAGCATGACAGTCCCCCATTTTACTTTCATTTTTAGTTGTTTTTTCTTCCTTTTTTTTTACATTCTTTTTTACATTGTTTACAATCTTTTTTTGCATTTATTTCATTTCATCTTAGTTTGTTCAGTTTGCTTACCCACTGTTTTTTTCAGGTTTTTTTTTCAGGTTTGCACTTGCTGCTGTTCAATATTCAGTGTATTCACACCTAATCTGTACTAATGCTTTGTCTTTCAACACACCAATAACATATTGTTTGCCTTTGCTCCGTGACCTTTTGGTCAGCTATGTGGCCTGGTCCAATCTGCACCTTCTCCTTTGTTATCTCTTGCCCCACCCCCACCTCACTTGCTTATAATCTGTGACTTTTCTAATATTTGTCAGTTCCGAAGAAGGGTCACTGACCCGAAACGTTAACTCTGCTTCTCTTTCCACAGATGCTGCCAGACCTGCTGAGTGATTCCAGCATTTCTTGTTTTTGACTCAAACTCACAACCCTGCCATTAAAAATCTCATATTCGACTGACAGAACTGTCACTTCTACTCGGTCTCTTATTGGATGGATGCAACTCCAACGCAGGGGTGGCATTCAAATCCTCCCATGGGTCCACATGTCAGACTGAGTTCCATGTTGTAGACTCAAGCAAAGGAAATCTGCTCAGTTCCAAAACTATCAGCAAATTGAAGCTGATTACAATCAACATCATCAGAGGTCAGAACTACCTGGTGAAAGAAGACACTCTGAAGAAGGATCCACAATTATTCAAAGGCATCGACAAAGTGAAAAACAAGAAAATCGATGAGTCAATGCAAGCCAAACAACAGAAACACTGAAGATTTCCATTCCAGTCCATTCCAGAACCCAGTCCTGTTGTTTTTGGAGTCAGGTCTCAATTACTGCGACAACTTTATATTCTCACTTGGCTATGTGAACATTGTGTAAATTTCAATTTTGTCGACAAGCTCTTTGAATCCAGTTCTCTGATCCTGAAGCCAGCTCCGTAAGGCTGACACCAATCAGTAACATTAAACTAAAAATGCCAAGAGCTCATTGGTGATTTGAACCTGGGGTCGCTCACACTTTCATTAATCACACTCCTTAAACAAGAATCACACCCATTGAACAAGGAGCCACTGACAGCAAGGTGTTGTATTAGCTCCTGTGGAATTTCACGGGCACCCACAGTGGATCATCCAACCCATAATCCTGAGATTAAAAGTGTCCTGTTCCACTGACTGAACTGTCACTTCTACTCTGTCTCTTGTTGGACGGATGCAGTTGTAGGCTCCACCCCCGGGTTGGCAGTTTTTTCTCCATGAACCAGCTTCCTCTCAATTCCCAAATTTATCAGTAAATCCACTGACAAAATCTCCAAAGTGTTATTTATTCCTCTCACTCCTCGATAATAAAATTTCGATCTCTTTGCTCTTTTTACCTTCCAAACATTGATATCCATTTTGCTCAGCATTTATTTCTCTCTCCTTTTTATTTAGTTCATGCATTTTTTAGAAACATTTCATTTCAATTATTTCTGGGGCAAGAAATGAACAGAAGAGATTTGCTGCAATGATACCGGGGTGAAGGATTTCAGTTATGTGGAGAGATTGGAGAAGCTGAGGTTTTTCTTCTTGGAGCAGAGAAAGTTCAGAAGAGATTTGTCCGAGGTGTTCAAAATCATGATGGTTCTCAACACTTTCAATCAGGAGAAACTGTTTCCTGTGGCAAAAGGGTCAGTAAGCAGAGGACACAGATATCAGGTGATTGGCAAAAGAACTAGAGGTGACATGAAGAACCATTTGTTACACAGTAATGTGTTGTGATCTGGAATGCACTGTCTGATTGGGAGATGAAAGCAGATTCAATCGTAACTTTCAAAAGGGATATGGATATATGCTGGAAGGGAAAATGTACAGGATTACAGGAAAAAGCCACGCAGCAGGACTAATTGTAATTTGTCTCTACCAAAGAGACAATACTGGCATGATGGACCAAATGGTCTCTTTGTTCGTCATTCTGTGATTCCATAGACATCATGTTACTAGAATTCCCTCTGACCTGGAAGAGAATCAAACCGAGATTCGAGGTATTGTAAACACCACCCATGACATATTGTTTATTCCCTGTTTTTCACATTGGCTGCCCCTCGTTCTTTATGTGTTTCCAGCCTGGTCTGCTCCTCTGACCTTCATTCCTGACACTCTATCGAGCGTGGCTGACTCATTGCTTGCAATGTTGTGTAATGGTGACTTCACCTTTAAGAAACTGTACCTTTAAGATACCAAGCCACTGATGCAACAGATGACATCATCATACATATATAAGGAGACACCATTTTGAGAGACACATTCTACACATGGCTTGTGGAGAGCGCACACACACCGATGAGAAAAAGACCTGGGACCTGTGATCATGCCATGTAGATAAGAAAGACAATAAATACTGTTTGTATTGAATCTGAATATAAAGCCTGGGGTCATCATTTAATGTAGACGTAAGAACACAGCACAACACTATATTTTTCTGACATTGAGGATTAAAAAGAAGTAATCACACAGACAACCAGGGACATACAGAAGACTTACATTGACAATTCCAGATTTAAATAAACAACAATCATCATGTGTGCACAACAACAGCCAGTCTTTCCAGCCTTTACAGAGATAGACAGCAACCCAGGGCCACACTGGAGCAAATGGCTCACAAGACTTGAACTCCTAATGATGGCACTCGCTATCAATACACCCCGAAGAAAGAGAGCATTACTCCTACACTCTGCTGGACCAAAAGTTGACAATACCTTCAATACACTCAGAGACACTGGAACCGATAATGATTATGATGTTGCGATGCATTTTCTAACAAGATATTTTCAAGCAAGGGCAAATCCTCACTCTGAAATTTATGTTTTAGGCAAGCAAAACAATATGGTGCGAGACTCTTGACCACGACATGATGAGACTCAGAAGTCTGAGAAAGAGGCAAATAACGTGACGACGAGATTCCCCTGAGAAACACACAAAACACAAGGACACAGAGGAAACCCAGAGAAAGGTCAAGGAAGACCAAGACAGAAGTCACAATCACATTCAAACATCCAATCATTGCAGTGGTGAGGATCCTTATTACAAAACTTGTCCTTCGAGAGGGAAGAAGTGTAAAGTATGCAGAAAAATGGGATATTTCACTACAGTATGCTGATCGAAGCCTGCAGGAAACATTCATAGATTTAAATGCCAGAAGGAAGATTACATATTTGCAGCACGAGAGAAGATTTTTGTTGCTCGTGACCACAAGTCCCGACACCTGCCCATGTGTGATGTGTTCAGAGGTAATTCGACAATATCTGCAGTAATTGACTCGGAGCAATGATCAACATAATGGATGCTCCGACATTCCACAAGTAACAGAGAAAACAGAAACTGTAATTAAACAAGCTGATATCTAAAATCTTCTCCCATGGATCAGATACTCCTCCACCAGTCCTAGGGATCATCCAAGTTACTTTTAAGTCCTCCCAGGGGTCCACATGTCAGACTGAGTTCCATGTTGCAGAATCAAGCAAAGAAAATGTGCTCAGTTCCAAAACTATCAGCAAGTTGAAGCTGATTACGATCAACATCACCAGAGGTCAGAACTACATTGTGAAAGAAGACAGTCTGAACAAGGATCCACAATATATACAAAGACATCGGCAAAGTTAAAAAGAAAACTTTATTTTAGTTTGTTCAGTTTGTTTCTACTGTGCCTACCCACTGTTGTTTTCATGTTTGTGATTGTGGCTGTTTAGTTTTTCAGTCCATTAACACCCTATCTGCACGAATGCTTTGTCTTTCAGCACACCATTAACATTTTGTTTGCCTTTTTCTGGTCAACTATTCTGTGGCCTTGTCCTATCTACACCTTCTCCTTTGTCATCTCTTGCCCCACCCCCGCTTTACTTGCTTATAATCTTTTACATTTCTAATATTTGCCAGTTCTGAAGAAGGGTCACTGACCTGAAACGTTAACTCTGCTTCTCTCTCCACAGATGCTGCCAGACCTGCTGAGTCTTGTCAGCACTTTCAGTTTTTTTTTCAGATTTCCAGCATCTGCAGTATTTTGCTTTTAAGAAATTCGATGAATCAGTTTCCTTATTTATTTCTGACAAATGATAGATTTGAGTTAGGTAAGGTACCAAGGGTTACAGAAACAAGCAGACAAATGGTGTTAATATACAGATCAGCAAATATCTAATTGAATGGTGGAACAGACTCGAAAGGCTGAATGTCCTCGTCAAGTTCCTATGTTTCTCTTCATTGTCCAAACCCCAACAGTAAACGTCTTTGTTCTCTCCATCGATGTTGAATGAGCCATCGTGTGTTTCCAGTGTTTTGACTTGTTTAAAGGTCGGTTTTTGGGATGAGCCGATGGAATTTAAAACTGATATCCGGCTTCAAACTGCTATTAACCGAGGCCACGCCATTGTCGGATCATTTAATGACCACTCAAAACTCACCTGAGACCAGTGTTGGTGTGCAGCTATGAGAGGGGATTTCTGCACAGTCAGGGCAGGGAACAGCAGTGAGACCAGTGTTAATGTGCAGCTATGAGAGGGGATTTCTGTACAGTCAGAGCAGGGAACAGCAGTGAGACCAGTGTTAATGTGCAGCTATGAGAGGGGATTTCTATATAGTCAGGGCAAGGAACAGCAGTGAGACCAGTGTTAATGTGCAGCTATGAGAGGGGATTTCTATACAGTCAGAGCAGGGAACAGCAGTGAGACCAGTGTTAATGTGCAGCTATGAGAGGGGATTTCTGTACAGTCAGAGCAGGGAACAGCAGTGAGACCAGTGTTAATGTGCAGCTATGAGAGGGGATTTCTGTACAGTCAGGGCAGGGAACAGCAGTGAGACCAGCGTTAATGTGCAGCTATGAGAGGGGATTTCTGTACAGTCAGAGCAGGGAACAGCAGTGAGACCAGTGTTAATGTGCAGCTATGAGAGGGGATTTCTGTACAGTCAGAGCAGGGAACAGCAGTGAGACCAGTGTTAATGTGCAGCTGTGAGAGGGGATTTCTGTACAGTCAGAGCAGGGAACAGCAGTGAGACCAGCGTTAATGTGCAGCTATGAGAGGGGATTTCTGTACAGTCAGAGCAGGGAACAGCAGTGAGACCAGTGTTCATGTGCATCTATGAGAGGGGATTTCTGTACAGTCAGAGCAGGGAACAGCAGTGAGACCAGTGTTAATGTGCAGCGATGAGAGGGGATTTCTGTACAGTCAGAGCAGGGAACAGCAGTGAGACCAGTGTTAATGTGCAGCTATGAGAGGGGACTTTTGTACAGTCAGGGCAGGGAACAGCAGTGAGACCAGTGTTAATGTGCAGCTATGAGAGGGGATTTCTGTCCAGTCAGAGCAGGGAACAGCAGTGAGACCAGCGTTAATGTGCAGCTATGAGAGGGGATTTCTGTACCGTCAGGGCAGGGAACAGCAGTGAGACCAGTGTTAATGTGCAGCTATGAGAGGGGACTTTTGTACAGTCAGGGCAGGGAACAGCAGTGAGACCAGTGCTAATGTGCAGCTATGAGAGGGGATTTCTGTACCGTCAGGGCAGGGAACAGCAGTGAGACCAGTGTTAATGTGAAGCTATGAGAGGGGATTTCTGTACAGTCAGAGCAGGGAACAGCAGTGAGACCAGCGTTAATGTGCAGCTATGAGAGGGGATTTCTGTACCGTCAGGGCAGGGAACAGCAGTGAGACCAGTGTTAATGTGCAGCTATGAGGGGGGATTTATGTACCGTCAGGGCAGGGAACAGCAGTGAGACCAGTGTTAATGTGCAGCTATGAGAGGGGAATTTTGTACAGTCAGGGCAGGGAACAGCAGTGAGACCAGTGTTAATGTGCAGCTATGGGAGGGGATTTTTGTACAGTCAGGGCAGGGAACAGCAGTGAGACCAGTGTTAATGTGCAGCTATGAGAGGGGACTTTTGTACAGTCAGAGCAGGGAACAGCAGTGAGACCAGTGTTAATGTGCAGCTATGAGAGGGGACTTTTGTGCAGTCAGAGCAGGGAACAGCAGTGAGACCAGTGTTAATGTGCAGCTATGAGAGGGTATTTCTGTACAGTCAGGGAATGGAACAGCAGTGAGACCAGTGTTAATGTGCAGCTATGAGAGGGGACTTTTGTACAGTCAGAGCAGGGAACAGCAGTGAGACCAGTGTTAATGTGCAGCTATGAGAGGGGATTTCTACACAGTCAGGGCAGGGAACAGCAGTGAGACCAGTGTTAATGTGCAGCTATGAGAGGGGATTTCTGTACAGTCAGGGAATGAAACAGCAGTGAGACCAGTGTTAATGTGCAGCTATGAGAGGGGATTTCTGCACCATCAGGGCAGGGAAAAGCAGTGAGACCAGTGTTAATGTGCAGCTTTGAGAGGGGATTTCTGTACAGTCAGGGCGGGGAACAGCATTGAGGGAGAGAAGCTGTCGGTATCTGGGTAGGGTCTGAGTTTATCGAATAGTATCAAGAAAGAGCAATTATATTGGGACTGGGTTGTGTTCTCTCTCACACACAGACAGTTACTCTCCCTCCCTCTGTCTTGCTCTCTCTCACAGACACATACCCAATTTTTTCTCTCTCTTGTGAACTCTGTCTCATACGCTTTCTCTCTGCCCATTTTCCAGTAGAAATAGAAAGCCTTCTACTATTTTGGAGAATCTGGAGTTGTTCTTCTTTGGGAAGAGAAGGTTGAGATGAGATTTGATGGAGGTGTTCAAAATCATGAAGGGTTTGGACAGAGTAGATAGGGAGAAACTATTCCCATTGGCAGAAGTGTCAAGAACCAGAGGGCACAGATTTAAGGTGAAAGGCCAAAGAACCAGAGGCAACATGAGGGAAAACTTTTTTATGCAGCGACTGGTTAGGATCTGGGTTGCACTGCCTGACAGTGTGGTGGAGGCAGATTCAATCATGACTTTTGAAAGAGAATTTAATAATTATCTGAAGAAAAGAAAATGCAGGGTTACAGACAAAGGCGGGGGAGTGTGACTAGCTGGCTTGTTCTTGCAGAGAGCTGGCATGGACACAAATGGCTGAATGGCCTCCTTCTGTGCTGTAACCTGTCTATGATTCTCTGACTCTAAGCCTAGAGATTACCAGTGCCTGTGAGTGTCTCAAATGTCTACAGGTGGTGAACCAGCCCACAAACCAAGGAATGAAGCAGTAATTAAAGTTCAGAAATCCTAAGGTATCAGGATGTGGGAGGGACTATTGCTCTCAGTTTGAAGTACTGATTTCATTAATTGAATATCCTTAGTGTCCCAGCTCAGTGTAATCCTGAGCAATAATTGCCAGCAGGTTTTTGAAGTGACAATTAAATGAGGCCCTGTTGGTGGATGTTAAAGATTCCCCAGCGCTATTGAAAGAATCACAGGGAATTCTCGCACTGTCCTGACCAACATTCCTGACTCAGTAACATCACCTGAAACAGCTGAACACAAAGAACTAACTGAAGGGTCAAAGTGTAAGGAAGAATAACCAAACCCGTGTCAACTTCACACAGGAACCCATCGACCATCAGAAAACACACTTCATGAGCTGCAATGTCTGATCATTGAGTCACAGGTATCTCCTCCTGCCTGGCTTCGTTCCGTGTGGGAATAGGAATTAGAATGTTTCAGCAACTCATGAAGGTATCCCCGGAGCAGTTGAAACAGCATTCCCCGTGTTTCAATAAGAAATTCTGATCCGAAATGAAGAAAAAACAGAAAATGCTGGTAATACTCAGCAGATCTGTCCATCACAGGACTGATACAAGCTCAATTCTCAATCCAAACAGTGAGAGATCCAAACACTGAGACAGAATATGAACAGAGAGAGAAAAAACAGGTTAACTGTGCTATGAGAGTAAAAGCAGGAAATGCTGGAAATACTCAGCAGGTTTATTCAGCATCTGTGTCGAGAGAGAAGCAGAGTTAACATTTCAAGTCAGTTACCCTTCATCACAGCTGACAACATTATAAATGAAAAGGTTTTAAGCAAGTAAAGCTGGGGGTGGGGCAAGAGATAACAAAAGAGGTGTTGATTGGACAAGGTCACAGAGAATAACTGACCAGAAGGGCATGGAACAAAGGCGAACAGTGCTGAACAGTGCTCAATGGTGTGCTGAAAGACAAAGCGTTACTACAGAGAAGGTGTGAATTGACTGTAATGCACAAAGCACTCCGAGCACAAACATTAAACATTTTTTAAAAACAGAAACAATGGGTAGACACAGTGGAAACAAACTAACCAAACTAAAAAAAAAACTGAAATAAATTAACCAAATAAAAAAGAAAAAAGAAAAAAAAACTAAACATAAAAAAGTGTGTTGGGGGGAGGGGGGGGGTGTGGGGGGGGTGGGGTCCGTCATGCTCTGAAATGATTGAATTTAATGTTCAGTCCGGCAGATTGTAGTGTGCCGAATCACGGACCTGAAACGTTAACTCTGCTTCTCTCTCCACAGATGCTGCCAGACCTGCTGAGTACTTCCAGCATTTTTTGTTTTTGTTTCAGATTTCCAGCATCTGCAGTATTTTGCTTTTATGTTATGAGAGTACTTCTACTGTTTTTGTAAACATGTTTTAAATATGTAAAGTTGAATTACGGATACTGATTCATGTGGAATCTTGAGGAGATTCCTCCAGTCCTCTGGCATCATTCCCATATTCAAGGAGGATTGAAAGATTGTGGTTCGAGCCTCCGCTATTTCCAACCTTACCTCCCTCAGCAACCCAGGATGCAGCCCATTCAAACTGGGTGACTTTTCTACTGTGAGAGCTGCCAACCTTGTAATTGTCTCCGCTTTATCTATTTTCATTCCGTCCAATTTTCTCACTTCCTCCTCCTTTACTGTGACATTTGCAACATCCGCTCATTTTATGATGCCAGATGAAATGCACTTAATTAGTACCTCAGCCACACCCTCTGCCTCCACAGGATCTCCTAATTGACCCACCCTTTCATTGTCTGTCCATATGTTTGGTAAAAGACTTCAGTGTTCCCAGTTATGTGACCTGCTAATCTTTTCTCATACATTCTCTTGCTGATCTCTTTTCCTTTTTCAGCTCTCCTCTGTACTTTCTGTATTCTGCTTGTTTCTCTACTGCATATGAATCCTCACATGATTTCGATATTAATGATTTTTGAACTATTTTGTTGAAGGATTGAGTTTTGTAAATTTCTCCCTAGCTCCCCTCATGGTCAGGCAGAAAGTTTAACTGCTGTGTTTTCAAACAGGAACAGCTTTATTTGAAAAGCTATTGGGACAGGATTCCGGGTTTTAATCCAGTCACAAATCTGGTTCTGATGTCTTGTGGCTCCAGCTGTCACATGACCTGTCAGAGGATGACCTCATAATTGACCCAGTCATGGAGCTGTGGGTTGATGTTTAAATTGCTTCAAAATAATTTTCCAAAAGGACAATCAAAATGAATCGATATATAAAAGGTAGATTTTGTGAATTTGTGCTCCCAGTGGAAATTCCTGCAGTCTGCTGGTTTTCAGATCCCCAATTCCCCACAGGAAGCTCTGTGCTCGGAGTCTGCATTCATTCTAACAACATTACACAGAATCATTTCATGGGAGACCCCAGTGTGAATTGTAGACAGGTGGGCCAGTTTTAACTTTCAAAGTAACACAGAAGCAAAATACTGCAGATACTGGAAATCTGAAATAAAAACAGAAAATGCTGGAAATACTCAGCAGGTCTGGCAGCATCTGTGGAGAGAGAAACAGAGTTAACGTTTCTGGTCTGTGACCTTTCATCAGAACTCGGCTGAAATTGTTTGTTGAACAGACACGATGGTCCAAGTGGCCTCTTTCTGTGCCTTAAACTTTCTCTGACTCTGTGATTCCATGAGATTGTGGAATCAATTTCGGGGTCGATGACATTGCACTCTGTAAGGATAGGAAGATGGAGATTATTAAGTACAGTGCAAGAATATAGATGCTTTTACATTTTTTAAATCAAAATTGATCTAAATTTTGTGCTCACGAATCCTTTCTTTTGATCACAATGACACTGATAACAATGGAAAAAGCAAGACTTGCATTTCACAACCACAGGACGTTGCAAAGCCTTTTACAGCCAATGAAGGACTTTCCAAGTGCAGTCACTGTAGTCATGTAGGAAACATGGTGGCCAATGTGCGCACAGCAAGCTCCCAGAAACAACAATGTGATAAAAACGAGATAATCTGTTTTGAAGTGATGTTGATTCAGGGTTAAACAATGACCAGCACCCCAGAAATAATTCCCCTTCTATTCTCTGAAATAGTGCCATGGTACCTTTAACATCCACCTGAGAGGGCAGAGGGATCCTCAGTTTTCTGTCTCACCTGAAAAACAGCATTTCTGATAGTGCAGCACTGCCTTAGTACTGTACTGGAGTGTCAGCCATTTTTAAAGGGCTGTTAGTCCTACTGGAAAATATTTAAAGGAAGATTAAATGAAATGAAATAAATACATTGCTTTTGCCTCTCTCCCATCCCCCCAATAACAGTTAAATTAATTATTTGCCCTTCCCTCCCAAAACCTACCTTTACAATCTGACCTTCCGCCCAAAACTGCACAAACTGTAAACTATAACCCTTCCCACCATCCCCTACACCCAAGACATTAATTTGACTCCGTCCCCCCACCCCCACACTGAGAAACTTACCTTCTCCCCCCTCCCCACCAGTGTTGCACCTCATTTGCCCGGATGGGGCTCCGAAGGCACGGCAGTGCCAGCCACTGGGCTGAAGATCGCAGCGGGATATCAGGAAGTGATGGGATAATAATTAATGAAGGTTTGTGGTCCCGTTGCCGTGCGGTGGGGGTCCCCCACAAGGCCTCGCTGTCGCCGGCAATATCGAGCCAGGCCCTGCCAGCGTTGAGGTTCGTGGCAGGCCTCATCCGGGGCCATCTTCAGGCGGCCCCCACCCCACCCCCACCACAGATCTCGACGTCGAGGGCTCTATAGAATCCAGCCCATTGTTTCTGTCAATCTCAACTCCACAAGGATTTGCCTGTTAATTGTAGAAAAATTAAAGCTCGATCACCTTTTGATAAAAGGGGGTTCAAATCCATTTCCAAACAAATGATAGTTCTCATTGTATCTAGAACATGTTTTCTTACATACAAACATACCAATTAGGAGCAGGAGTAGACCACTCGGCCCCTCGAGCCTGCTCCACCATTCAATAAGATCATGGCTGATCTGATTGTAACCTCAACTCCACATTCCCACCTGCCCCCGATAACCTTTCACCCCCTTGTTTATCAAGAATCTATCTACCTCTATCTTAAAATATTTCAGAATTTCTGTCGTCCAGCAACTCTCACTTTATTTCCTGGATTTCACCTAAAAAATGTATTTCCACACTTTGGATATCCTGTACTTCATTAACGTTTTTGCTCTCTGGTGATTTCCCTTTAATTATATTCAGTGCTGGTATTTTACTGAGACACACTGAATGAAAGTGTCCCATCTTTCTGCAGGAAAAACACTCAGCTTCTTTGGCGAGGCAGTTTTCCCACTTGTGTCTCTCTCAGCCACACCTACTGCAATTGGTTGCAGCTACCACGAGATGCTCTTCCCGTCTTTCTTGTCTTTTACCACTAATTTTTCCTTTTGTTTTCTGAACAAATTCAATTGAGTCTGCAACTCTGGAGATCAGACTCTCCCTGTCCCCTCGAACAACGGATTGGTTAAACTTTCTAACCTCTGTTTGTCTGCTCAATTGAAACTCTTTCATTAATGTGAGACCAGCCCTGGACTGTAGATGATCTGAAAGGGTGTTGTCTAATACCCCGAACACAATCCTGTCTCCATTCAGCTCTTCTCTTAAGTTGCCGTATTCACAAACCTCCGTGAGTTTGTACAAGTCATTGATAAATGAATGAATACTCTCCCCTTTCTGTTTTGTACGCTTATTAAATTCAAAGTGATTTCTGACAATGCAGCGGCCAGCCGACGTCATCAGAGCGCTGCAAGCTCGCACATGCACAAACAGTCTCCTGCGCTCTGAGATGCTGCGCATGCTCAGCCTACGTCTTCCAGGACTAACTGGCGCATGCGCAGGAAAACGCTCTACCCCCTCTCAGCCACTCACTCCAGGCCGCTCGCTGCCCGCTCCTCGCTACCCTGCTCCCCCGCCCTCCGGCCGCTTGCTACCCCCCCCACCCCCGCACTGCCCTCTCTCCGTCCACTCACGCCCCGCTTCTCCCCCACGTCCCTCCAGACACTAGCTCTAAGCCATGCTGCTTCCCTCCTCTCGGCCTCTCGCTCCAACATTCGATCATTCTTCACCGCACCACCCGATAAAGCAAGGCGAGCCTCGAGGGGTGATGGGGCAATGTTGGAGCGAGTGGCCGAGAGGAGGGAAGCGGCAGAGCCCATGGCCTGGAGTGTGAGCAGCCAGAGAGCAGGATGGGGGTGGTGGTGGGTGATGCGGGGAGTGAGCAGTCAGAGAGTGGGATGGGGGGAAGCGGGGAATGATCGTCCGGAGAATGGGATGGCACTGTTTAGAGGGGATTTGAGGAAAAAATGTTTCACCTCGAGGGTGGTTGGAATCTGGAACACATTGCCTGAAGGAGTGGTGGAGGCAGGAACCCTCACAACATTTAAGAAGTATCTAGATGAGCACTCAAAACGCCACAGAATACAAGGCTACGGCCACGTGCTGGAAAATGGAATTAGAATAGATAGGTACTTGATGGCCGGCACGGACATGATGGCCGAAGGGCCTGTTTCTGTGCTGTATAACTCTATGAAACCTCACTGAATTCCAGAGGGTGTGCAGCACTGTCAGAGGTGCTGTCCTTCTAATGAGACTTCAAATAGCGCAACGTTCTCCGAGTATCAACCAAAACATGTCCATTGTGTAGATATGTGCCATATTTGCTTATGAAACGACAGTCACTGCTCCTAAAGTAATTCACTTTAGGTGAATTAAGATGACTTGGTACTATATAACTGGCGAATGCGCAAGAGGTAGCGGGGGACTGTTGGGGTGGGACGGAGGCGGTGATGGCAACCTTTGAGGGGATTTTTGGGTCGAAGTTGTTTTCTGTGATAAATTGAGTAGCTCCATCTTTAATCCTGGCAGCTGCCTGAGTGTCACAGACAGTGACGTTTCAGTGGAAGAGGCTGCATTTGCGCATGTGCTAGTACAGCGTCACCTGGTGGTTGCGTTGTCAGCAAATGCAGCGTTTTAACTTTGGCTCCACGATGACATTTTTTTCCTCAATTAAAATAGGTCTTGAGTGCCTAAATAACTTCTGCACATGTAGCCTTCTGTTCTTCATGAGGATGTTGCCTGCACAATCCCTCCATTGCAGACAATAGCGTACTGACCTGCTCCATGTCTGGCTTCTGCACGAGACCCGATGCAGTACGATACCTTGCAAACCTCTGGAACCATCTCGGCCACTCCTCGGCTTGGTTCAGTCCAGTGACCTTTTCAAAGGTGCAGGCAAAGATTTCTCCATCTTCACTTTGGTTTACTGTGGCCCCCATATAATATTCTGATATCTGTCAAGGCTTAGTACAGAATTTATAAGAATCTGACGGTTAAAATAACCTGAGTTTACTCTACACACCTTGCATTGAAGGTTTCATCGACAACTCTCCATGAGGTGCCGTACAGATTATATTACATCACGTCCTGTGATGATGCACATAGTCTCTTTATATAATCTGCCCAGTAACAACCCAATGTCCACTCTTATATTATTGTACAGATGTGAGAAAAGCTGAGGATGGGAATGGAACGTCTGAATGAAGATTTCATGATGCTGATGATGTAAATGAGGCTGATCTGTTTCCCATTCCACAATCCCTCTTTATTTCTGTGCATGTTCCTCGATGCTGTTTCAACCAAATTGAAAAAGAATCACAAATCCTCCTCTGGAGCCTCAGATGTCTATTAAGAAAAGGCATGGTGGCCAAGTGGTAAGTCGTCAGTCTTGTAAACTGAAGATCACGGGTTCAATCCCCGTCTGTGCCTTATGATTAGTTTCTCACTTTAAATGTGATGTTGCCACAAAAGATGTCTTTTGCATTTGTTTCGGCCATCTGGAAATCAGTGTGATGTTACACTTTATCCTGGACACTGGGAAGAACATGAGGAGTAGCCACATGATTCCTCGAGCCTTCTCTGCCACTGATAGAGTGAAAATAACTGAGGTCCAAGCACTGAACCTTATTACTGTGCATTTGCTTGATATTTAACAGAGCTATTCTATTAATCCCACATCCCGCACTCCTGTCCTTTCCCCCATTGCCCTGTTAGATTTTCCATGTCAGGTAAATATCCAATTCCATTCAGAGTTAACATTGAATCTGCTTCCACTGACCTTTCAGGATTGCATTCCAGACCAGAACAACACACTGCTGAAAAAACAACTTCTGGGAAATGAACCCGGCCAGGTGTTAGATTTAGATGTAGGTGAGCACTTTGGTGACAGTGATCACAATTCGGTTAGGTTTACCTTAGCGATGGGCAGGGACAGGTATATACCGCAGGGCAAGAATTATAACTGGGGGAAAGGAAATTATGATGCAATTAGGCAAGATTTAGGATGCGTAGGAGGGGGAAGGAAACTGCAGGGGATGGGAACAATCGAAATGTGGAGCTTATTCAAGGAGCAGCTACTGCGTGTCCTTGATAAGTATGTACCTGTGAGGCAGGGAGGAAGTTGTCGTGCGAGGGAGCCGTGGTTTACTAAAGAAGTTGAAGCGCTTGTCAAGAGGAAGAAGAAGGCTTATGTTGGGATGAGACGTGAAGGCTCAGTTAGGGCGCTTGAGAGCTACAAGCTAGCCAGGAAGGATCTAAAGGGAGAGCTAAGAAGAGCAAGGAGAGGACACGAGAAGTCATTGGTGGATCGGATCAGGGAAAACCCTAAGGCTTTCTATAGTTATATCAGGAATAAAAGAATGACTAGAGTTAGATTAGGGCCAATCAAGGATAGTAGTGGGAAGTTGTGTGTGGAATCAGAGGAGATAGGGGAAGTGTTAAATGAATATTTTGCGTCAGTATTTACAGTGGAGAAAGAAAATGTTGTTGAGAATACTGAGATTCAGGATACGAGGCTAGATGGGATTGAGGTTCACAAGGAGGAGGTGTTAGCAATTTTGGAAAGTGTGAAAATAGACAGGTCCCCTGGGCCAGATGGGATTTATCCTTGGATTCTCTGGGAAGCTAGGGAGGAGATTGCAGAGACTTTGTCCTTGATCTTTATGTCGTCATTGTCGACAGGAATAGTGCCGGAAGACTGGAGGATTGCAAATGTTGTCCCCTTGTTCAAGAAGGGGAGCAGAGACAGCCCTGGTAATTATAGACCTGTGAGCCTCACTTCGGTTGTGGGTAAAATGTTGGAAAAGGTTATAAGAGACAGGATTTATAATCATCTTGAAAAGAATAAGTACATTAGAGATAGTCAGCACGGTTTTGTGACGGGTAGGTCGTGCCTCACAAACCTTATTGAGTTTTTCGAGAAGGTGACCAAACAGGTGGATGAGGGTAAAGCAGTGGATGTGGTGTATATGGATTTCAGTAAGGCGTTTGATAAGGTTCCCCACGGTAGGCTATTGCAGAAAATACGGAAGTATGGGGTTGAAGGTCATTTAGAGCTTTGGATCAGAAATTGGCTAGCTGAAAGAAGACAGAGGGTGGTGGTTGATGGCAAATGTTCATCCTGGAGTTTAGTTACTAGTGGTGTACCGCAAGGATCTGTTTTGGGGCCATTGCTGTTTGTCATTTTTATAAATGACCTGGAAGAGGGTGTAGAAGGGTGGGTTAGTAAATTTGCAGATGACACTAAGGTCGGTGGAGTTGTGGATAGTGCCGAAGGATGTTGTAGGGTACAGAGAGACATAGATAGGCTGCAGAGCTGGGCTGAGAGATGGCAAATGGAGTTTAATGCGGAAAAGTGTGAGGTGATTCACTTTGGAAGGGGTAACAGGAATGCAGAGTACTGGGCTAATGGGAAGATTCTTGTTACTGTAAATGAGCAGAGAGATCTTGGTGTCCAGGTGCATAAATCCCTGAAGGTTGCTAACCAGGTTAATAGGGCTGTCAAGAAGGCATATGGTGTGTTAGCTTTTATTAGTAGGGGGGTCGAGTTTCGGAGCCACGAGGTCATGCTGCAGCTGTACAAGACTCTGGTGAGACCGCACCTGGAGTATTGCGTGCAGTTCTGGTCACCGCATTATAGAAAGGATGTGGAAGCTATGGAACGGGTGCAGAGGAGATTTACTAGGATGTTGCCTGGTATGGAGGGAAGGTCTTACGAGGAAAGGCTGAGGGACTTGAGGTTGTTTTCGTTGGAGAGAAGGAGGAGGAGAGGTGACTTAATAGAGACATATAAGATAATCAGAGGGTTAGATAGGGTGGATAGTGAGCGTCTTTTTCCTCGGATGGTGATGGCAAACACGAGGGGACATAGCTTCAAGTTGAGGGGTGATAGATATAGGACAGATGTGAGAGGTAGTTTCTTTACTCAGAGAGTAGTAAGGGCGTGGAATGCCCTGCCTGCAGCAGCAGTAGATTCGCCAACTTTAAGGGCATTTTAGTGGACATTGGATAGACACATGGATGAAAATGGAATAGTGTAGGTCAGATGGTTTCACAGCTCGGCGCAACATCGAGGGCCGAAGGGCCTGTACTGCGCTGTAATATTCTAATTCGAAAAAATCACAGTTCGAATTATTTTGTCAATTACTTTAAATGTGTTTCCTCTGGCTACTGACCCTTCTGTCACTGGCAACACTTTCTCCTTCTTCACTCTATCAAAACTCTTCAGGATTTGCATTTCTTGCTGCCTTTGCTGAAATAACAAAGCTGAGCACACATCACCAAAAGGAATATGATTGGCTCTGAATCACATTTATCCTTCCTGTCAATCTGATGTGGACGTTGTATTTTCCCGGAACCAAACAATCTGAGCAGCAAGTGTGGGTTCCAGTGATTCCCACCGCTCTGAGAGAGAGAGGATGTGATAATGAGCCAGATAGAAGAAAGGAGTGAGATCGAGAGTAAAATAGCCCTGGTCTGTTTCTACTAACCCCCGGCCCCCTACTTAAAATGGCATCATTTTCTCCTGCCTCTCCACTTTCTAATCCATTGATTAATGCAATCCTTTCATCTGGAACATAGAACATAGAACAGTACAGCACAGTACAGGCCCGTCGGCCCACGATGTTGTGCCGAACCTTTAACCTACTCTAAGATCAAACTACCTACATACCCTTCATTCTACTATCATCCATGTACCTATCCAAGAGTCGCTTAAATGTCCCTAATGTATCTGCTTCTACTACCACCGCTGGCAGTGCATTTCACGCACCCACCACTCTCTGTGTAAAGAACCTACCTCTGACATCTCCCCGAAACCTTCCTCCATCACCTTAAAATTATCTCCCCTGGTGATAGCCCTTTCTGCCCTGGGAAAAAGTCTCTGGCTATCCACTCTATCTATGCCTCTCATCATCTTGTACCCCTCTATCAAGTCACCTCTCATCCTTCTTCGTTCCAATGAGAAAAGCCCTAGCACCCTCAAACTTTCTTCGTAAAACATACCCTCCAGTCCAGGCAGCATCCTGGTAAATCTCCTCTGCACCTTCTCTAAAGCTTCCACATCCTTCCTATAATGAGGCGACCAGAACTGAACACAATATTCCAAGTGTGGTCTAACCAGGGCTTTATAGAGCTGCAGCATAACCTCGCGGCTCTTAAACTCAATCCCCCTGTTAATGAAAGCCAACACACCATATGCCTTCTTAACAACCCTATCAACTTGGGTGGCAACTTTGAGCGATCTATGGACACGGACCCCAAGATCCCTCTGCTCCTCCACACTACCAAGCATCCTGTCTTTAAGCCTGTATTCTGCATTCAAATTCGACCTTCCAAAATGAATCACTTCACACTTTTCCAGGTTGAACTCCATCTGTCCCTTTAATTCCTGTTTCCTAATCCATTGATGTTTCACAATGTACTGAACTGTCCCAATCCATTGATATAACTCAGTCTATTGAATTTCCCAATCCACTGATATTTTCCAGTCCATTGACTTTCCCAATCCATTAATGGTTCCTGACCATTGACATTCCCAATCCATTAATATTGCCTGTGATTTCAAAGCAACTGTGGAATACAAATAGTATCAGTATTATCAGATACATCGAGACGAGGTGCAATAGCCAAGTGGACAGATGTTGGGTTTATAAAGAAAAAAGCACTGGCTCGATATTTCTCCAGTCTATCACTGGATCTGAACTCTCAACCTACTGTATTTCTGTGGGTCTGCTGACTTGTAGATGTGAAGAACCATTGGATGTTTCTCAATCCTCTGACTTTTCTCATTCTTGTGCCATATTTGTTCCTTTGGGTTCACCAGTGAAGAAAATTATTCCCTATTACATTTGGTGAAGACTTTAATAACCTCACATCCTTGTGTCTCACCATCTCAGGTCAAACTCCCAACAGAAACTTTAAACATTTAACTATTCTGCTGGAAACATTTTCAAGAGCGCAGCCATTCCTTCATTACGCTTCCTTCTTTGACATGTGATTGACAAATATGTGTGTAATGGAGAGAGAGAGAGTGAAAAAAAAAGAGAGAGAGAGTGCGATAGAAAGTTAGAGGACCAGCTAAAGACAGACAGAGAGAGAGAGGCAGAGAGAGGTAAAGCGATAGACAGAGAGAGAGAGAGAGAGAGAGAGAAGGAGAGAGAGTCATTGAGTCATGGAGTCACTACAGTACAGGAAGTCATTTTGCCCATCAAGCCCATGTAAATCAATCCATTCAGTCCCATTCCCCCGCTCTATCCCCATCGCCCTGTAAGTTATCTAAACCTGTCATATTTATTATAATCTTGTACATGTCTATCAAATCTCCCCTCAATCTCCTTTGCTCCAAGGAGAACAACCCCAGCTTCTCCAACCTAACCTTACAGCTAAAATCCCTCATGTCTGGAACCATTCTGTTAAATCTCCTCCACCCTCTCAAGGACACTCACATCCCTCCAAAAGTGTGTTGACTAGAACTGGATGCAATTCTCTGGTTGTGGCCCAACTAGAGATTTATACAGGTTCAGCATTACTTCCATACTTTTGTACTCAGTACCTCTATTTATGAAGCCCAAAATCCCATATGCTTTGCTAACTACTTTCTCAATGTGTCCTGCCACCTTCAAAGAACTATGCATATGAATCCCCAGGATTTTATTCCTAAAAATATGCTTTCTTCATATAAATCTGTAAAAAATGCATTATACAACAGTTCAAAACAGCACCAAGTTGACATTCCAAAAAGTGCAAAGGAAATCAGTTTTCTTCAATACAGGAGTGAGTTGCCTCACAAACCTTCCATTCCATTTTACCTGACATGGACATTTTACAGCAAAACCATATCTGGTGTATACAGCACGAGGGGTTTCCAATGAGTCCAGCTGCCCAGTTCACTATGGCGGGGGGACCTTACACAGTGGTCTTTCCCCATTGAGCCTTTGCAGTGGCTACCCCAAGCTTTAGTGCGTCCCTCAGCACGTAGTCCTGGACCTTGGAATGTGCCAGTCTGCAGAACACGGTCGTGGACAACTCTTTGTGCTGCAAGACCAGCAGGTTTCGGGCAGACCAAAGAGTGTCTATCACCACATTGATGGTCCTCCAGCAGCAGTTAATGTTTGTCTCGGTGTGCATCCCTGGGAACAGCCCGTAGAGCACAGACTCCTGTGTTACAGAGCTGCTTGGGATGAACCTCGACAAAAACCACTGCATCTCTTTCCACACCTGCTTTGCAAAGACACATTCCAGAAGGAGGTGGGCAACTGTCTCTTCTCCACCGCAGCCACCTCGAGGGCCGCGTGTGGAGGGGGCGAGACTTCGGGCATGCAGGAAGGATCTGACAGGAAGGGCTCTTCTCACCTCCAGCCAAGCTACATCTTGGTGCATGTTTGAAAGTTCTGGTGATGAGGCATTCTGCCAAATGACTTTGGCAGTCTGCTCGGGGAACCATCCGACCGGATCCACCATCTCCTTTTCCCGTAGGGCCGTGAGGACATTCCGTGCAAACCACTGCCTGATGGATTGGTGGTCAAAGGTGTTTTCCCGCAGAAACATTCCCACGAAGGATAGCTGGTACGGTATGGTCCAACTGGATGAAGCGATCAACGGCAATGTGACCAGACCCATCCTTCGCAACACCTCAGCACATCGTGACACTTGGTGTTTGTGTACTGGGGCTCCACACACAGCTTGGTGCAGCTGCACACGAAGGTGGTCATCAGGATGAGGGCGACGTTGGGTACATTTTTCCCGCCCTTGTCCAGAGGTTTGAACATCGTGTCCCTCCCGCCCTGGTCCATTTTAGATCTCCAGATGATGCAGTTGAAGTCACCGCCTGGGATGACCGGCCTGGACGTCGCCAGCAGCAGTGGGAGCTGCTGGAAGACGGTCAGCCGCTCGCTGCGTTGTACCGGGGCGTACAAGTTGATCAACCAGAGCGGAGCGTTGTTGTACATCACGTCTGCTACGAGGAGGCGGCCGCCCACCACCTCCTTAACTTAGGAGATGGTGAAGTTACCTCCCCGCAGCAGAATACCCAGGCCGGAGGAACGGCAGTCATTACCCCCCGACCAGATCGATGGCCCGTGGGACCACCATCGCGACCACTGCCTGTAGCTGCTGAGGTGTGGTATTCCACACTCCTGCAGAAACAGTAGGTCAGCTTTGACCTTGGCAAGGTAATCCAAGGTTGAAACACATCGCGTAGTAGATTTAATGCTACGCACATTAATGGAAGCAATTCTTACACCCATTTTTTACTAAAAATTAGTTGTTTCTTCCCATACCATTTGTCCTCGCCTCCTTGATGAAGGGTCACTGACCCGAAACGTTAACTCTGCTTCTCTTTCCACAGATGCTGCCAGACCTGCTGAGTGGTTCCAGCATTTCTTGTTTTTATTTCAGATTTCCAGCATCCGCAGTATTTTGCTTTTATCTCGCGGTCTCTTGCTGGTTTGCTCAGTACCTTTCTCTGTCTGTTCATTTCTGAGTCCTGATAATATCTTCCTGGTTTTCTGTGTGTCTTTCTCTGCCTGCCTCATTGTCGGTGCTGTTACTCCGTGTCCTTGTGTCATTGTGCAGTGAGGGTGAGTCCGTCAGCACGTGTGTTGCTGAGTCCGGGATTCTTGAGAAATCCGACAACAATGCTATTTTTCTAAAAACATTGGGGAATGAACATATTTCACTAACGGGCAGCTGAAATTGAAAAGAGTAGTTAGCAGAGTGGTGCAGCGGAAGTGCGCTGGGCCCATAACCCAGCGATCAATGGATCGAAACCATTTTCCGCTATTTATGTTTGGTAATAATACAAACAGTTCACTTTCAAAACATCAAGTATTTCCCCATAATAACAAGATGCTTCCAAAGGCACTCTATTGCAATCAGCTTCTTCTTTATTGTGAACACATCAATCAGTAACAAATCACTTTTGCTCACACGAACACAAGCTGCAAACACGGACCAGCCGAGTCTCACCCACTTTGTCAACCCCTTCCTGCAGAGCCTCCTCTCCATCACCAGATGGTGATGTTGGCCACAATAAAACCAGGACAAATGGTCACAGTGAGGAGACGGTCAGTAACAGAAAATAAAACAATAACAGGGAAAACCTTTACACAACAACAAGGTACATCTTTACACAACAGAAAACATATTTACACAACAGGAAATACCTTTAGATAACAGGGAGAACACAATCATACAAATGCCTTGTTTCTCCATCTCAGTCTCGTTGCCTCTCTCTCTGTCCCTCACTTTTGCTTCCTCACAGTCTATTCTTGGTTTTCTGTGTGTTTTTCTCTCTGTCCCGTTGTCGATGGTGTTACTCAGCGTCCTTGTAACATTGTGTAGCCAGGCTGAGCCTCCCAACGCCTGTGTTGCTGTAATAAAAACAGAAAATGCTGGAAATGCTCAGTCGGTCTGGCAGCATCTGTGCAGAGAGAAACAGTTAACAGTTCAGGTCTGTTTCCTTAGCTCACATTAACTTTGTTCTCTCTCCACAGATGCTGCCAGACCTGCTGATTATTTCAAGCATTTTCTGTTTATGTTTCAGATTTCCAGCATCTGCAGTATTTTGCTTTTGTACGTGTGTTGCTGTGTCTGGGACTGTTTGAGTGCAATGCTATTGCTTTATAAACAGCGTTGAAACAAACATTTATCTCGTTAACACACAGCACTAATACACAGCTGGATATAAACAGCAGCCTGCAGCAGAGGGTGCAGTGGAAGTTTATTAACACAAATAATTCACCAGCACTATATTTACTGCTATCCCCAATCACACCACACTTCATCTTAACACGTTTTACTCTTTATTTACATCAACTTCTTCCTTCCAGTAATCACTTCAATTTGGAACACAGCTTCCAAATCACCTTTATTCACAAACCCGAACACACATCAGCCCAGACTTTCCCATTTCTGTCAACCCATTCCTGCATCACTGCCTCTCCACCAACAGTTGTTGCTAGAATCATACAATCATAGAATGGCGACAGCACAGAAGGAGGCCATTCAGCCTGTCGAACCCGTGCTGGCTCTCTGTTGGAGCAACTCACCTCATTTCACTCCCCAGTCAGTTCAATTTTGGAGGTGGGAAAACTTCTCGAAAGAATAATTCGGGACAAAATTAATAATCCGATGGACAAATGTGGGTTAATTCAAGAAAGCCAGCATGGATATCTTAAGGGAAAGTCATGTTTAACTGTCCTGCTGTAGTTTTTTGATGAGGTAACAGAGAGGGATGATGAGGGTAATGCTGTTGATGTGGTGCACATGGACTTTCAAAAGGTCTGGCAGCATCTGAAAGGTCACTGACCTGAAACGTTAACTTTGCTTCTCTCTGTACAGATGCTGCCTGACCTGCTGAGTATTTCCAGCATTTCTTGTTTTCATTATGGAACAGAGTTCCCTTTTCAAACTTACAGAATTAACTACAATAATGTACTCTGAGATTCAAGTTAAATATCAGCCCAATATTTACACACATTATGAGTTTATAAGTTTCAGTATTAATTCCCATAGTGCATCCTGACATATACATTAGATATAACATAACATAAGAACAGAAGAAATAGGAGCAGGAGTAGGCCATTCGGCCCCTCAAGCCTGCCCTGCCATTCAGTAAGATCATGGCTGTTCTGCCCCAGACCTCAACTCCTCTTTCATGCCAGCTCTTCATGGACCTCAACTCTCCAATATTTCAAAAATCTATTTACATCCTCTTTAAATACTTTCAGTGATTTAGCCTCCAATACTGTCTGGGATAGAGAATTCCAGACATTCACTACCCTCTGAGAGAAGAAATTCCTTTGCATCTCAGTTTTAAATGAGTGTCCCCTTATTCTGTAACTATGTCGCCTGGTTTGAGATTCCCCCACTAGTGGAAACATCTTCTCAACATCTACCCTGTTAATAAAAACAAGAAATGCTGGAAATACTCAGCAGGTCTGGCAGCATCTGTGAAGAGAGAAGCAGAGTTAATGTTTCAGGTCAGAGACCCTTCTTCACCCTGTTAAGCCCCCTCAGAATCTTGTACGTTTCAAAAAGATCACCCCTCATTCTTCTAAACACGAATGAATAACCTGTTTCGCCGTTCTTCATAAGTCAACCCCTTCATCTCAGGAATCAGCTGAGTGAATCGCTTTTGAACTCCTCCAATGCCAGTACATCCTTTCTTAAGTCTAAATCTCAAGTGTGATATCAGATTGAGAGAATCTGAAAGATAGCATAACCTGAGATACAAACTGAGATTTCAGTTTAAAACTCCCCCGGATTGTGAAACTAAAAGATACAATAGCAATTTAATTTGTATCGACTGTGCTTTGGATCACATTCCAGCCCTCATACAGTATCAGACTGGAAGATACTGTAGCAATTCCATTAGTGCAGACTCAGCTCTACATTACAGAGCAGGGAACATATTTAAACAACCCGGAACACTTTTACACAAGACGGATCATATTTACACAACTGAGAAGATCTTTACCCAACAGGGAACCATTTTACACAATAACAGAGAACATCTTCACACAACAGCGAATACAGTAAAACAACAGAGAACATATTACACAGCAGGAAATATCTTTACACAACAGAGAACACAATTACATAAATCATCAGTCTTTCGTTGTCTCTTGCTGGTTTGCTCAGCACCTTTCTCTGTCTGTTCCCTTCTGGGTCCTGATAATCTCTTTCTGGTTTTCTGTGTGTCTTTCTCTGTCTGTTCCCTTCTGGGTCCTGATAATCTCTTCCTGGTTTTCTGTGTGTCTTTCTTTGTCTGTTCCTTTCTGGGTCCTGATAATATCTTCCTGGTTTTCTGTGTGTCTTTCTCTGTCTCCCTCATTGTCGGTGCTGTTACTCAGTGTCCTTGTGTCATTGTGCAGAGAGGGTGAGTCCGTCAGCACGTGTGTTGCTGAGTCCGGGATTCTTGAGAAATCCGACTACAATCCTATTTTTATAAAAACATTGGAGAAATGAACATATTTCACTAACAGGCAGCTAAAATTTAAACGAGCAGTTAGCAAAGTGGAGCAGCGGAGCGTGCTGGGCCCATAACCCAGAAATCGATGGATCGAAACCATTCTCTGCTATTTATGTTTGGTAATAACACAAACAGTTCACTTTCAAAACATCAAGTGTTTCCCCATAATAACAAGATGCGCTCGATTGCGATCAGCTTTTTCCTTCTCGTGAACACATCAATCAGTAACAACTCACTTTTGCTCACACGAACACAAGCTGCAAACACGGACCAGCCGAGTCTCTCCCACTTTGTCAACCCCCTTCCTGCAGAGTCTCCTCTCCACCACCAGATGGTGATTTTGGCCACAATAAAACCAGGACAAATGGTCACAGTGAGGAGACGGTCAGCAACAGAAAATAAAACAATAACAGGGAAAACCTTTACACAACAACAGGGTACATCTTTACACAACAGAAAATATATTTACACAACAGGAAATACCGTTACACTACAGGGAGAGCACAATCATACAAATGCCTTGTTTCTCCATCTCAGTTTCGTTGTCTGTCTCTCCCTCTCCGTTCCTCACTTTTGCTTCCTCACAGTCTATTCGTTTTCTCTGTGTTTTTCTCTCTGTCCCGTTGTCGATGGTGTCACTCAGCGTCCTTGCAACATTGCATAGCCAGGCTGAGCCTCCCAACACCTGTGTTACAGAACATAGAACATAGAACAGTACAGCACAGTACAGGTCCTTCGGCCCACGATGTTGTGCCGAACCTTTAACCTACTCTAAGATCAAAACTACCTACATACCCTTCATTCTACTATCATCCATGTACCTATCCAAGAGTCGATTAAATGTCCCTAATGTATCTGCTTCTACTACCACCGCTGGCAGTGCATTCCATGCACCCACCACTCTCTTGTGTGAAGAACCTACCTGTGACATCTCCCCGAAACCTTCCTCCATCACCTTAAAATTATGCCCCCTGGTAATAGCCCTTTCCACCCTGGGAAAAAGTCTCTGGCTATCCACTCTATCTATGCCTCTCATCATCTTGTACCCCTCTATCAAGTCACCTCTCATCCTTCTTCGTTCCAATGAGAAAAGTCCCAGCTCCCTCAATCTTTCTTCGTAAGACATGCCCTCCAGTCCAGGCAGCATCCTGATAAATCTCCTCTGCACCCTCTCTAAAGCTTCCACATCCTTCCTATCATGAGACGACCAGAACTGAACACAATATTCCAAGTGTGGTCTAACCAGGGCTTTATAGAGCTGCAGCATAACCTCGCGGCTCTTAAACTCAATCCCCCGTTAATGAAAGCCAACACACCATACGCCTTCTTAACAACCCTATCAACTTGGGTGGCAACTTGGAGCGATCTATGGACATGGGCCCCAAGATCCCTCTGTTCCTCCACACTACCAAGAATCCTGTCTTTTCGCCTGTATTCTGCATTCTAATTCAACCCTCCAAAATGAATCACTTCACACTTTTCCAGGTTGAACTCCATCTGCCACTTCTCAGCCCAGCTCTGCATCCTGTCAATGTCCTGTTGCAACCTACAACAGCCTTCCACACTATCCACAACTCCAGCAACCTTCGTGGCATCGGCAAACTTGCTAACCCAGACTTCCACTTCCTCATCCAAGTCATTTATAAAAATCACAAAGAGCAGAGGTCCCAGAACAGATCCCTGCGGAACACCACTGGTCACCGAGCTCCAGGCTGAATACTTTCCATCTACTACCACCCTCTGTCTTCTATGGGCCAGCCAATTCAATATCCAGACAGCCAACTTTCCCTGTATCCCATGCCACCTTACTTTCTGAATGAGCCTACCATGGGGAACCTTATCAAACACCTTGCTGAAATCCATATACACCACATCCACTGCTCTTCCTTCATGAATGTGTTTTGTCACATCTTCAAAGAATGTAATAAGGCTTGTGAGGCATGACCTGCCCCTCACAAAGCCATGCTGACTGTCTCTAATCAAACTATGCTTTTCCAACTAATCATAAATCCTTTCTCTCAGAATCCTCTCCAATAATTTGCCCACTACCTACGTAAGACTGACTGGTCTATAATTCCCAGGGTTATCCCTATTCCCTTTCTTGAACAAGGGAATAACATTTGCCACCCTCCAATCATCTGGTACTACTCCAGTGGACATTGAGGACGCAAAGATCATCGCCAAAGGCGCGGCAATCTCTTCCCTCGCTTCCCTTAATATCCTTGGGTATATCCCGGCTGGCCCCAGGGACTTATCTGTCCTCATGTCTTTCAAAATTTCCAGCACATCCTCCCTCTTAACATCAACCTGTTCGAGCATATCAGCCTGTTTCACGCTGTCCTCACAAACGACCAGGTCCCTCTCACTAGTGAATACTGAAGCAAAGTATTCATTTAGGACCTCCGCTACCTCCTCCGACTCCAGGCACAAGTTCCCTCCACTATCCTTGATCGGCCCTACCCTCACTCTGGCCATCCTCTTGTTCCTCACATAAGTGTAGAACGCATTGGGATTTTCCTTAATCCTACCCGCCAAGACTTTTTCATGTCCCCTTCTAGCTCTCCTAAGTCCATTCTTCAGTTCCTTCCTGGCTACCTTGTAACCCTCTAGAGCCCTGTCTGATCCTTGCTTCCTCAAACTTAAGTAAGCTTCCTTCTTCCTCTTGACTAGCTGTTCCACATTTCTTGTCATCCAAGGTTCCTTCACCCTACCATCCCTTCCTTGCCTCATCGGGACAAACCTATCCAGCAGTCGCAGCAAGTGCTCCCTAAACAACCTCCACATTTCTGTCGTGCATTTCCCTGAGAACATCTGTTCCCAATTTATGCACCCCAGTTCCTGCCTAATAGCATTGTAATTCCCCCTCCCCCAATTAAATATTTTCCCATCCCGTCTGCTCCTGTCCCTCTCCATGACGATAGTAAAGGTAAGGGAGTTGTGATCACTATCACCGTAATGCTCTCCCACCGAGAGATCTGCCACCTGGCCTTGTTCGTTGCCAAGCACCAAATCCAACATAGCTTCACCTCCAGTCAGCCTATCGACACAAACAGGTCAGTGGCAAGTGGTCCAGAGGAAAACCACAAAGAAAAAACATCCCAAAGCCACCACCCAAACCAGTGGCAAGAGGAGGCTCTCTTCTGAATCAGACTGCAACAACTCCTCTTCACTGGACGGGGAAATGCTGGAACGACAGCCCCTTCAAAAGAGGCGGCAGAACTCCGAGATGGATGGTAAAGTATCCCAGCCCCCGGGCACTGGAAGCTGTGATGGGCCCGGCGTGGCCCAACCCCAATGCCCCACACGTAACGACGTGGCCAACGCATCTCAGCTCAGGGACACCGGGGGCAAAGACACGTCTGGCGCACCTGAGCTCCGGGAGACCGGGAGCTGTGATGTTTTCGAGGAGGAACAGATGGAAGCAGCTGAGGACAACCCAATGCTCTCTGCCTACAAGACCCCCCCCCGATGTCACCCGAGCGGAACAAACCCTGCATGAAAAATCAGGAGGGGTTTCTGAGCCCAATCAACGTGAAACTGCTTGCGCACACGATGCGTATGCAGGAACATCCCGAAGGGGAAGGACTGGGACTAGCGAGGACAAATGGTATGGGAAGCAACAACTAATTTTTAGTAAAAAATGGGTGTAAGAATTGCTTCCATTAATGTGCGTGGCATTAAATCTACTACGCGATGTATTTCAACCTTGGATTACCTTGCCAAGGTCAAAGCTGACCTACTGTTTCTGCAGGAGTGTGGAATACCACACCTCAGCACCTACAGGCAGTGGTCGCGATGCTGGTCCCACGGGCCATCGATCTGGTCGGGGGGTAATGACTGCCGTTCCTCCAGCCTGGGTATTCTGCTGCGGGGAGGTAACTTCACCATCTCCGAAGTTAAGGAGGTGGAGGGCGGCCGCCTCCTCATCGCAGACGTGATGTACAACAACGCTCCGCTCCGGTTGATCAACGTGTACGCCCCGGTACAACGCAGCGAGCGGCTGACCGTCTTCCAGCAGCTCCCACTGCTGCTTGCGACGTCCAGGCCAGTGATCCTAGGCGGTGACTTCAACTGCATCATCGATGCGGCTGGACGATCCGGCAGTGACGACAGCAAACTGGACGCTACGTCCAGATTCCTAATAGAAACAGTTAAAGATGCCAAACTGCACGACGTCTTCAGCAAACCTGCAGACGGAGCGCAGCACAGATACACATGGTCAAGATCGGACGGGTCTGCCCGTTCCAGGATTGACTTCCTGTTTGTGTCTCGTGCTGTCACGGTCGGATCCACCGACGTCAAGCCGGTGTTCTTCTCCGACCACTGCCTCTTACTGGCCGACTGTCACTTACAGGACGACCAGCGGGTTGGCAGAGGGACGTGGAAGCTCAATGCGACACTGCTGACCCCAGAGAACGTTGAGGAACTCAAAAGGGATTACAAAGGTTGGAGGACCGTGAAACCCCTCTTTGAGTCTCCAGTTCACTGGTGGGAAGCGATTAAGGAGAACATCAAGAGGTTCTTCATCCACAAAGGTGTTCAGAAGGCGAGAGAGAGACAGAGGGAACTGTCCCGACTCCAGAAAATTATGCAAAATCTACTCCGGTTGCAGTCAATGGGGGTCAAGGTCAAGGAGGACCTCCAAGAGGTGAAGAGCCAGCAGGCCTCGCTCTTTGCCAAGGAGGCCTCCAAGATCATCTTCCGGTCCAGAGTCCGCTCCATCGAGCAGGATGAGACGTGCTCGCGTTACTTCTTCCAAAAGGTACACAGAGAGAGCTCTGTTATCAGCAGCCTGAAGGAAGAAGATGGCTCGGTAACGTCTTCGCAGTCCGACATACTAAGGATCAGCAAATCCTTTTGTGCTGGGCTGTATGACGCGAAGCCCACAGACAGCAGAGCCTCCCAGTCCTTTCTGTCATCTATCACTGAGGTCTTAGATGACAGCAGGAGGGAGAGACTGGACAAGCCGCTAACTCTGGACGAGCTGACAAAGGCCGTCGAGCCTTTCGAGACGAGTAAAACTCCCGGGAGCGACGGCTTACCGGTCGAGTTGTACTCGGCCCTGTGGGACTGGGTCGGCCCGGACCTGCTGGAAGTATACGAGAGTATGCTCCTGGCCGGCAGCATGTCAGAATCCATGAGAAAAGGCATCATCACGCTCATTTACAAGCAGAAGGGGGAGAGGGCAGAAATCAGAAATTGGCGGCCCATCTCACTGCTTCATGTTAATTACAAGATTCTGTCCAAAGTCATAGCCAGTCGAGTCAAGTCTGCTCTGGAGTTGGTGATTCACCCCGATCAGACCTGTACTGTACCCGGCAGGAAGATCTCTGATAGTCTCGCGCTACTCAGGGATACGATCGCCTACGTACGGGACAGGAGGGTGGACACCTGCCTCATCAGTCTGGACCAGGAGAAGGCTTTTGACAGGATATCGCACACCTACATGATGGACGTGCTTTCCAAAATGGGGTTTGGGGAGGGAATCTGCAATTGGATCCAACTGCTCTACACAAACATCAGTAGCGCAGTCTCAATCAACGGGTGGGAATCAGAAAGTTTCCCGATCAAATCTGGAGTCAGACAGGGCTGTCCTCTGTCCCCGGTCTTGTTTGTTTGCTGTATTGAACCCTTTGCTGAGCCTATTAGGAAGGATGCGAGCATAAGAGGGGTGACAATCCCAGGCAGCGGAGGCACTCAGGTCAAAACCTCCCTGTACATGGATGACGTCGCCGTTTTCTGCTCGCATCCGCTGTCCGTGCGCAGACTGATGAGCATCTGCGAGCAGTTCGAACTGGCCTCGGGAGCCAAAGTTAACCATGGCAAGAGCGAGGCCATGTTCTTTGGGAACTGGGCTGACCGATCCTTTGTCCCCTTCACCGTCAGGTCAGATTACCTGAAGGTGCTGGGGATATGGTTAGGAAGGGCCGGGGCGTGCACCAAAACATGGGAGGAGCGAGCAGCCAAGGTCCGACAAACGTTGGGCATGTGGGGGCAGCGATCTCTCCCCATTGTGGGTAAGAACCTGGTCATCGGGTGCGAGGCGCTCACGTTGTTGCCCGACGTGGCGCAGGTCTGGCCCATACCCCACTCCTACGCCGTGGCAGTCACCCGAGCCATTTTCCGCTTCGTCTGGGGATCTAAAATGGACCGGGTTCGGAGGGACACGATGTTCAAATCTCTGGAAAAGGGCGGGAAAAATGTACCCAACGTGGCCCTCATCCTGATGACCACCTTCGTGTGCGGCTGCATCAAGCTGTGTGTAGATCCCCAGTACGCAAACTCCAAGTGTCACTACGTGCTGAGGTTCTATCTGTCCCCGGTGTTGCGAAGGATGGGCCTGGTCACATTGCCGCGGAACGCTCCGTGCAGTTGGGACGTGCCGTACCATCTATGCTTCGTGGAGCAGTTTCTGCGGGAAAACACCTTTGACCACCGGTCCATCAGGCAGTGGTCTGCACGAAATGTCCTCAAGGCCCTACGGGAAAAGGAAACGGTGGATCCTGTCGGATGGTTCCCCGAGCAGACCGTCAAAGTCATTTGGCGGAATGCCTCATCACCAGAACTTTCAAACAAGCACCAAGACGTAGCTTGGCTGGTGGTGAGAAGGGCCCTCCCCGTCAGATCCTTCATGCACACCCGAAGTCTTGCCCCCTCCGCACAGTGCCCCCGTGTTGGCTGTGGTGGGGAAGAGACGGCCGCCCACCTCCTCCTGGAATGTGCCTTTGCAAAGCAGGTGTGGAAAGAGATGCAGTGGTTTTTGTCAAGGTTCATCCCAAGCAGCTCTGTAACACAGGAGTCTGTGCTCTACGGGCTGTTCCCAGGGACGCACACCGAGACAAACATCATCTGCTGCTGGAGGACTATCAATTCGGTGAAAGACGCCCTTTGGTCTACCCGAAACCTGCTGGTCTTCCAGCGCAAAGAGTTGTCCACCACCGAATGTTGCAGACTGGCACATTCCAAGGTCCAGGACTACGTGCTGAGGGACGCACTAAAGCTTGGGGCAGCCGCAGCAAAGGCTCAATGGGGAAAGACCACAGTGTTAGGTTCCCCCACCAAGCTGGACTGATGGGCTGGATCCATGAGAAACCCCTCGAACTGTTTTGTTGATATTTACTTTTGCTGTAAATGTGAAACTATAATTGGCATAACAATAGTGAAATGGAAGAGTTGTGAGGCAACTCATGACAATTTTGAAGGAAACTGATCACCTTTGCACTGTTTGTATTTTATGACTTCATGCTGTTTGAAACTGTTTGGGAATGTAATTTTTACAGATTTTTATGAATAATGTATATTTTGGAAATAAAGAAAAAAGTTCTCCCAGGATGAGGCTAACCTATTGTACTGTGGGTTTGCTGATGCCTGCGATGTCTTCAAATGTGGGATACTCAACTGCAGAATTTGTGATAGTTGGGGGTCTGCTTTTGCGCTCACCCCTGATTATATGAATCAAAAATAGAATTTACTAGCTGTTGCTGGACAGTGTTTCTGCTCCCAAATATTTTTTGCTAGAAACACTCGTGCTCGTTTCTTCGCAGCTCCAAGTACGCACTTCTCCACCTCAATGCTTGGACTTAGCTGGCAGGGGAGAGACCGTGATCAGTGGCATTTGATAATGCAGGTGCTGTTTTTGTGTTTTTTTGGGGGTGGGAGGTGGCTTCAGCACCGTATTTAGGGCATTCCGCCCTTTGGGATTGGAGATCTACCGTGGTGGTGGTTTCCCTGTCAGTTGAGGATTTAGTACTTGTCCCAGGAAAGCGTCAAGTAAAAATGGCTGCAACCAACACCAGAGCTCCAGGCCAGGGGGTGTGTAACACCGTTCGGGTGGCGGTGAAAGATAGTGAAGGAGTTGCACCCATCGACTGCGCCTACTTCATTAAGAATTTTGTTTTTCCAAAATATACTTTATTCATAAAAATCTGGAAAAAAAACACTGCAGCCTCACAGCTCCAGCGACCCAGGTTCGGTTCTGGGTACTGCCTGTGTGGAGTTTGCAAGTTCTCCCTGTGACCGCGTGGGTTTCCGACAGGTGCTCTGGTTTCCTCCCACAGCCAAAGACTTGCAGGTTGATAGGTAAATTGGCCATTGTACATTGCCCGAGTGTAGGTAGGTGGTAGTAGAATTGAGGGAAGGTGGGGATGTGGTAGGGAATATGGGATTAATGTAGGATTACTGTCAATGGGTGGTTGGTGGTCAACACAGACTCGGTGGGCTGAAGGGCCTGTTTTAGTGCTGTATCTCTCCATGACTCGATGACATTCCAAAAAGTGTGAAAGAAATCAGTTTTCTTCAATACAAGAGTGAGTTGCCTCACAACTCTTCCATTCCACTTTACCTGCCATGTACATTTTACAGCAAAACCATATTTGGTGTATGCAGCCCGATGGGTTTCCCATGGGTCCAGTTCCTTAGTTCACTATGGCAGGAGGACCTTACACAATGGTCTTTCCACATTGAGCCTTTGCAGTGGCTACCCCAAGCTTTAGTGTGTCCCTCAGCACGTAGTCCTGGACCTTGGAATGTGCCAGTCTGCAACACTCGGTCGTGAACAACTCTTTGCGCTGGAAGACCAGCAAGTTTCGGGCAGACCAAAGAGTGACTATCACCAAATTGATGGTCCTCCAGCAGCAGTTGATGTTTATCTCGGTGTGCATCCCTGGGAACAGCCCGTAGAGCACAGACTCCTGTGTTACAGAGCTGCTTGGAATGAACCTCGACAAAAACCACGGCATCTCTTTCCACACCTGCTTTGCAAAGACACATTCCAGAAGGAGGTGGGCAGCTGTCTCTTCCCCACCTACTCAGCAGAGATGACATCTGTTATTGAAGCAAAAAGCAGAACCGACCTGACGCACAACATGAAACCAGCAGCCAGATCATTATGTGACTTGAAATTAGCCAAGGCAGTTGTGCAAGAGACAGTGAGACACTGCGCAAATAAACACTGGACAAAATCACAAATGTAACAATGCTTTCAAAAGCAAATCTCCCGAGTATGCTCACACTCGTCAAGCAGAGGTGACTTTGCTGGCTCAGGCACGTTTGCAGGATGGAAGATGACACATTCCCAAGGGTATTCTGGATGGGGAGGTAGCCGGAGACAGAAGACCAGTTGGATGCCCAAAGCCCCACTTCAAGGATGCCTGCAAGCAGGACATGAAGGCCCGAAACATCGATTTTCACACATGGGAGACACTGGCCAAAAACAGAGGGAAATGGTGATATTACCCCTGGACTGGTGTGTGCATCACCATGACAATCAGTGACTATAGCAGCTTGACAGCAGGTGCCAACATGGAAAACAGCAACACCTGATAATCCCACCTCATATGTGTCACTTGTGGAAGAACCTGCCTCTCACAGATTGACCTCTTCAGCTATCAGACAATGTGCACCATGGGAAACTATCCCATCACCAATGGATTTGCTGCAAGTCCATCATCTCACGTAGAAGGAAGGATGACGACGACGACATCTACAACCAGGGCGGCCCATCGTGCCTGTGGCAGCTCTTTCATTTCCTTTCAACTATTTATCGAAATTCCCTTTTCAACCTTACGATTGAGTCTCCTTCCACCATTCTCTCAGGCAATACATTCCAGACCAAAAACAACAACAACTTGTGTGTAAATTTACAGAGCACCTTTAACGTAATACAGCGTCCCATGGCACTTCACAGGAGTGTCGGAAAGCAAATGTGGACCCCAAGCCACACAAGACCGTATTAGAGCAGATGGCCAAAAGCTTGGTCACAGAAGTAGCTTCCATGAGTGTTTTAAAGGAGGGAAGAGAGGTCGAGAGGCAGAGAGTTCAGGGAGGGAAATCTCAGGCTTCGGGCCTGGACAGCTGATGTCACAGCTGCCAGCGGTGGAGCGATAAAAATCAGCGATGCTCAAAAGACCAGAATTGGAGCAGGGCCGGAGTCTCGGGGGGAGTGAACCAAATAAAATCCGGTCCTTTGTATCCCCCTCACAGCTTACACTCCCACCTTGCTTTTTATTATCAATCGATTTCCCTCTTGCAGTTCTATTTCACACCAAGAGATGTCAGTCTCATGCCATTTCACAGCAAGCTGCATACAAGCTTACTTTACTGCCAGTCGAATACTGTGTTGAGTGGACAAGGATGTGTGTGGTGTGCAGTGTGTGGCATGCAGCAAGGTTAGACTCAAACCAAAGAAGCTGCATCACTCCAAGCGGAAGGGCCGCCTGCGCATCAACACTAGCAGAATTTCTTATCCACAGCTGTTACGTAAGTTTCTAAATTCACTTGATAAAGTCCTTCAAAACACTCCTACAGGGGATGCAGAGACCAAGTGGGCCCACATCAGAGATGCCATCTATGACTCAGCTATGATCACCTATGGCAAACGTGTGAAGCAGAATGCAGACTGGTTTCAATCACACTTTGAAGAGCTGGAACCTCTCATAGCCGCTAAGCGCATTGCACTGTTGAAATACAAGAAAGCCCCCAGCGAGTTAACATCCGTAGCTCTTAAAGCAGCCGGAAGCGCTGCACAAAGAACAGCCAGGCACTGTGCAAATGACTACTGGCAACACCAATGCAGTCATATTCAGCTGGCCTCTGACACTGGAAACATCAGAGGAATGTATGATGGCATTAAGAGAGCTTTTGGGCCAAACATCAAGAAGTACGCCCCCCTCAAATCTAAATCAGGGGACATAATCACTGACCAACGGAAGTAAATGGACTGCTGGGTGGAGCATTACCTAGAACTGTACTCCAGGGAAAATGTTGTCACTGAGACCGCCCTCAATGCAGCCCAGTCTCTGCCAGTCATGGATGAGCTGGACGTACAGCCAACAAAATCGGAACTCAGTGATGCCATTCATTCTCTCGCCAGCAGAAAAGCACCTGGGAAGCACAGCATTACCCTGAAATAATCAAGAGTACCAAGCCTGCTATACTTCCAGCACTCTTTGGACTGTTTTGCCTGTGCTGGGACGATGGAGCAGTACCACAGGACATGCGCGATGGCAATATCATCACCCTCTATAAGAACAAGGGTGACCGTGGTGACTGCAACAATTACCGTGGAATCTCCCTGTTCAGGATAGTGGGGAAAGTCTTCACTCGAGTTGCTTTAAACAGGCTCCAGAAGCTGGCTGAGCGTGTCTACCCTGAGGCACAGTGTAGCTTTCGAGCAGAGAGATCCAACATTGACATGCTGTTCTCCCTTTACCAGCTACAGGAGAAATGCCGTGAACAACAGATGCCCCTCTACGTTGCTTTCATAGATCTCACCAAAGCCTTTGACCTCGTCAGCAGACATGGTCTCTTCAGACTACTAGAAAAGATTGGATGTCCACCAAAGCTACTAAGTATCATCACCTCATTCCATGACAATATGAAAGGCACAATTTAGCATAACGGCACCTCATCAGACCCCTTTCCTATCCTGAGTGGCATGAAACAGGGCTGTGTTCTCACACCTACATTGTTTGGGATCTTCTTCTCCCTGCTGCTCTCACATACATTCAACCCTTCAGAAGAAGGAATTTTCCTCCACACAAGATCAGGTGGCAGGTTGCCCGTCTAAGAGCGAAGACCAAAGTACGGAAAGTCCTCATCAGGGAACTCCTCTTTGCTGACGATGCTGCATTAATATCTCACACTGAAGAGTGGCTGCAGAGTCTCATCGACAGGTTTGCGGCTGCCTGCAACGAATATGGCCTAACCATCAGCCTCAAGAAAAAGAACATCATGGGACAGGATGTCAGAAATGCTCCATCCATTAATATCGGTGACCACGCTCTGGAAGTGGTTCAAGAGTTCACCTACCTAGGCTCAACTATCACCAGTAACCTGTCTCTCGATGCAGAAATCAACAAGTGCATGGGAAAGGCTTCCACTGCTATGTCCAGACTGGCCAAGAGAGTGTGGCAAAATGGCACACTGACACAGAACACAAAAGTCCAAGTGTATCAAGCCTGTGTCCTCAGTACCTTGCTCTGCGGCAGCGAGGCCTGGACAACGTATGTCAGCCAAGAGCGACGTCTCAATTCGTTCCATCTTCGCAGCCTCCGGAGAATCCTTGGCATCAGGTGGCAGAACCATATCTCCAACACAACCCCAGCATATACACCCTACTGAGCCAGTGGCACTTGAGATGGCTTGGCCATGTGAGCCGCATGGAAGATGGCAGGATCCCCAAGGACACATTGTACAGCGAGCTCATCACTGGTATCAGACCCACCGGCCGTCCATGTCTCCGCTTAAAAGAAGTCTGCAAACGCAATATGAAGTCCTGTGACATTGATCACAAGTCGTGGGAGTCAGTTGCCAGTGATCGCCAGAGCTGGCGGGCAGCCATAAAGGTGGGGCTAAAGTGTGGCGAGTCGAAGAGACTTCGCAGTTGGCAGGAAAAAAGACAGAAGCGCAAGGGTAGAGCCAACTGTGTAACAGCCCTGAAAACCAATTTTATCTGCAGCACCTGTGGAAGAGTCTATCACTCTAGAATTGGCCTTTATAGCCACTCCAGGCGCTGCTTCACAAACCACTGACCACCTCCAGGTGCTTACCCATTGTTTCTCGAGACAAGGAGGCCAAAGAAGAAGAAGATTCTTACACCTCTCTGAGATTTGCCGACATATTTTCTCCTCGATCTCTTCCTGTCTGTTTAGAGGCCTGTAGTACACTGCCAGCCAAGTGATTGTCCCCTTTTTGTTTTTAAGTTCTACCCATATGGCCTCATTTGAGGAATTTCTAAGATATCATCCTTCCTTACTGCAGTAATTGACTCCTTGATCAACAGTGCAATGCCACCTCCTCTTTTACCCCTTCACCTGTCTTGCCTGTAGATTCTGTACCCTGGAATACTGAGCTGCCAGTCCAGCCCCTCCCTCAACCATGTCTCTGTGATAGGAATAAGAAACAGACCCAGTGGTCGAGGAAATTAAGGCCCTCCCTCCTGCACCATATCCTCAGCCAAGCATTCATCTGCTCCACCCTCTTACTCCTATACTCATTAGCATGTGGCATTGGGAGTAATCCAGAGATTACAACCTTTGAGGTCCTGCTTTTTAATCTGCTATCTCGCTCCCGAAATTCTGGTTGCAGGACCTCATCCCTCTTTCTCCCTATATCATTGGTGCCAATGTGTACCATGACCTCTGACTGTTCACCCTCCCCCTTGTCCTGCAGCCACTCTTTGTGACATCCTTGACCCTAGCACCAGGGAGGCAACATATCATCCTGGAGTCACGTTTGCAGCCACAGAAATGCCTATCTGTACCTCTTACGATAGAATCCCCTATCACTATAGCTCTTCTACTCCTTTTCCGCCCCTCCTGTGCAGCTGATCCACCTGTGGTGCCACAGACTTGGTTCTTGCTGCATTCCCCTGAGAAGCTATCTCCCCCAACAGTATTCAAAGTGGAAAATCTGTTAGAAAGGGAGATGGATCCAGGGGACTCCTTCACTACCTGCCTAGTTCTTCTACTCTGCCTGGTGGTGACCCATTCCCTTTCTACCTGAGCAGTCTTTACCTGCGGTGTGACCACCTCCCTATACGTGCTATCCATGATGATCTCAGCCTCGCAGATGCTCCACAGTATTTCCAGCCGCCGCTCCAGATCCGAAACGTGGATTTCGAGTAGCTGCAGCTGGAGACACATCCTGCACACGTGTTCGCCCTAGATACTTGAAGTCTCCCTGACTTCCCACATTGCACAGGAGGATCACTCCACATTGCTGAGCTGCCCTGCCATGACTTACCCTTAATTTATCTCCTTAAATTACCCAAAAATTAAATTATTTACACTAGGGGCCTTGATTCTCCCCCAAAAAACACGACCTCCTTTATTGAAAAAACTGTAGACCTTTCCCTTTACTTTTAGTTACTTACCCAGCTATTTAGAGTAACTCCCTAACAGCAGACACTCACCAACCAATCACCTTGCATTCTTCCTGTGACATCACTGCTCACTTTGTTTTCAAACTCCGGCGTGCCTGGACTGCTCTCCGCTCCTCTCCCGGAAGGTGAGTGACTGGGCCGCGATCCTCAGGCTCAATTTATCGGCTCCACTCTCGGTGTTCTCCCCACAGGTCCGCTCCTCTCCTGGAAGGTGAGTGACTGGGCCGCAATCCTTGGGCTCAATTTATCGGCTCCACTCTCGGTGTTCTCCCCACAGGTCCACTCCTCTCCGCTCCACCCCCGGAAGGAAAGTAAGTCTGGTATCTGTGACGGACAATGAGGAGAAACACAATATCAGGAGAGAGTGAAATACATTTTACTCTTCAGACGATATTATTTATTATATTTCAGCTGTTCCTTGTTTCACAAATATTTTGGCGGGCTTTTCAAATTTGTGAATGGGTTTCAGCTTTGACAATTTGCCGCTGTCAATCTCCACCCCATTTTCTCATTGCCCTTTGATGATCGGCGAAATAGCAGCTACCTGATTGGTGACATGAACCAGCCAATGAGATTCAGCAGACAGTAATCAATCAGAAGTAGCCGGACTGCATTCCTCCAGAAGGTAAAGCAGGGAAGTGCAGGAGGAATTCTTCACTCTTTGTGAAAGTATTTGTGAGATTGTGGAAATGTCTGGAAGAGGAGCAGGGGAGAGACCATGATCCTGTCTCAGGTAAGTTTTTGAGTAAAATGGCTGCAATCAATTCTGTAACTTCAGGCCAGGGAGTGTGTAACACCGTTCGGGTGGTAGTGAAGGATAATGATGGAGATGCACCGGTTGATCGTACCTTCTTCATTAAGAAAATCCTTATTGATTGCTGTGGATTCCAAGCTGCGAACATCTTCTGCCTGCAGGACTGCCCCAGCAGTGGATATTTTGACGTGACGTCCAAGAACATGGCGGATGCATCAAGTTCCTGAAGGTATTCAAGGAGAAGGGAAACCAGGCGCCGCTGTCGATCCTCACAATGCAGCCGCTCTTCACACTGCCATCGCAACGTGACCGTGTGGTGAGAAGCCACCTCTACAACCCCCATGTTCCTGTCGTGGATGTACTCACCTTCCTCACCAGGTATGTCGAGGTGGCCGGCAGCAGCACTGATGTCAAGGACCCATTTGGGAATTGGACCAGTTAGCGGCAGGTCAAGGTGACCTTGAAGGTCAATGCCAACGGAGCCATCATCCATCCTCCCTCCAGCTTCACTTTCGGGGGAAGTCGAGGCTTCATGGTCTATGCGGAGCAGCCCAGAGTTTGTCGTACCTGCGGCAAATCTGGTCTTGTGGCAGCTAACTGCAGCACAGTCGTCTGCAAGAACTGCAAGAAGGAAGGCCATCACACCAAGGACTGTAAACAGAGCAAGTGCTGCAACCTGTGAGGTGGGGCAGGCCACCTCTACAAAACCTGCCCAAACGCTGCCTCAGTTATGCTCAGGCAGCAAGGACCAAGGAAAGGCTGGGTTAAGGAACGGTGAACACGTCTGGTGCTGGGAGGGAAACAAGCAATCCTCCCCACAGCGATGAAAGTCTTTCTGAGAAAGAGAAGAAAGGGGAGGCAGCTGCAACCAGTGACCCAACACCTACTCCGTGCCTGGAAACTCCTCCATCACAGACAGAATTAATGGAGGGGGAGGCAGCAGATGGACAAACAGGTCAGTGGCAGGTGGTACAAAGGAAGAACACGAAGAAAAAAGCTCCAAAAAAAGAACAGGTCACCACCCAAACCAATGGCAAGAGGAGGCTACCGTCTGAGACAGACTACAGCAGCTCCTCCTCACTGCACGAGGAAGGGCCGGAACGATGGCACCTCCAAAAGAAGCAGCAGAACTCAAAGGAGCTGGAAGATAAAGCCCCCCAGCTCCGGGGCACTGGAAGCTGTGACACGCCCAGCGCACCCGAAACCAAAAGCATGGAACCCAAGGAGATGCTCAGTGCACCCCAGCTCCGGGAGACCGAGAGCAGCGAAGTGTCCTGCGCACTCCAGCTCCAGCTCCGGGAAGTCAGGAACAGTGATGTCTTCGAGGAGGGACCGAGGGGAAAGACACCAACAGCAGAGGACAACCCAAGCCTTGCTGCCTACAAGACCCGTCCCCCACCTGCCGATGTCACCCCAGTGGAACAAAACCCTCATGAATAACCATGAGGGGTTTCTGGGCTCAACGAATGTGAAACAGCTTGCGGACACGATGGGTATGCAGGAACATACTCAAGGACTGGGACTAGCAAGGACACCTGTTGTGGTAAGCAACACCCAACTTTATAGTGGATATAAAGAATGCTTCGATTAACATGCATTGTGTTAAATCCACCACGTGATGTGTTTCAACCTTGGATGACTTCGCAAAGGTCAAAGCC